>NW_012236518.1:263855-635267 GCF_000787575.1 Acytostelium subglobosum LB1 | reverse complement strand
GATCAAGTCGGCTTCATTGATCGATCATATGGAGTACACAGACAAGATGATCAGAAAACGCACGCTCGATGAGCATCGCCTGCGTCAAGGAAAGGAGGCGACCAAGGTATCTTATTTTTTTTTTTTTTTTGTTTTTTTTTTTTTTTTTTTTTTTTTTTTTTCCGAGCGTATCCTGAGAGAGAAAGATGAGAGCAATCGAATCAAGAAGGTGAGGATCATCATTGAGAATGTCTTTGGAGAGATGAAGAAATGGAACATATTGTCAGACACAATCAGATCACTTGGCGACCTTTCTGACAACATTCAACGACACAACGCACTCTGGACAATTATCGCATATTTGACCAATATGTTCCACTCCTTTGGACGAGACGACGATTTCTTTAAGGTCTAATTTATCATACAACAACAACAACAACCACAACAACAACTACAACAACAACAATAAAAATATAAATATTTAATTAACATCAGATAAGGTTTGAAAGGGTTCCCCTTGCTGTTCCAAGGGTTGTCCAGGGTCGAACCAGCTCGAACCCAAGGATTGAGACCGCTGAAAAATGAATTCTCTGCGTAACCTTGACTATCCCCTGCAGAACCTTAGCAGCAACCAACTCCAACACATAATGTGGACATCGACCTGTTTAACGACTACGAGCAACAGTCAACATCATTCGACATACTCATCGTCAATGATCAACTCAACCTCGAGACCAACAATAATCAAATCACATATCCTTAACGATCAAGTAACTCTATCTGTAGATACAACAACAATAATAACAACATCCATCATCAATCTACCAACGCACAACCATTGACATCCATTGTGATCACAGATACAGATAAGACGATCAATGGCATCAAGACATTCACAGACCCAACACACCTATCATCAATCACCAGTGAAGTCTATGCAACAGGTCTATTCAGGATAGGCGACAGCCCATACCAGGTGTCCAAGATCACCCTCATCATCAACCAATCACCCCGCCAACGGGGATGCCGCATCAGCGGTATCTGCCGAATCTCAGCTGGACACGTCAATCGAGCAACAGCTGTCTGAGAGGAAGAAGAAGAAGATGTCCAAGCAGTGTGGACTCTATCCCGACCATTCCGCCACCCTCACCCGCTGAACCAATGCGCTCATCATTGGACAGCAGGCCACCATTCATCGAGGAACAGTGGCGAGCAACAGGCGCCAGTCTCGGTCACACCACAGACTACGCCGGCATCTCCTGCATCCCCGCCTTCGCCATCCTCTGCGGCGGCCTCTTCGACCACGGAGAACAAGAAGTCATTTCTCAACACACTGAAGAGGATTGGAAGAACAAGAACAAGCATCAGACAATGACAGGCGGTAGTGGTGGCGATGATGAAGCCGCCGCAGACACATCGATCAAGTCGTCTCCAGATGTCCAGCATCAACAACACCAACGCCAACAACTCCATCCTCAACCTCCACGCCATCATCATCAATCACGACAGAAGATCAGTCAGAAGCTCAAGCGATGTATTGTATATGTCTGCCCTTGACGACATATGAACCATTTGTTAGTATCAGGTTGAACTCTCGCTGCCCCATTGGTGGAGATGTAACAATGATAACCTTTGACGTTGATACGAACATTGATACTGTCAATCAATTGGATCATCTCCATTGGGATCTTCTGCTTGACACCAAGATCGAGATACTTCTTCAGTGTGATGGCCAAAGTGCGCACACTGCACTACAACCAACACAGGTCAATCGTCGTTGTAACGTGGTAACGGTGCAGGCCTGGCAGCGACAGACAACAGCAACAATAGTCAGTGGTGGCAACCAACCAGTATGACGACATCGCGACCCTCCATTCGACTACAGACGTCGCTGAACGTGTATGATGGTGACGACCCACGACGGTATGAGCCATGGTCATGAATAACTACAGAGTCCACCAATCAACTGTTGTGTCGACAAAGGCCAACATCAATGAGTGCATTGACGACCGTCGCAACACTACAACAGACAATGGGCCATCATCACTCAATCCATCATCAACAGTGACATAGTTTCCTCGACATACTGGATTGTAGCAACAGTATCAACACCCACCAATACCATCATACTGTTGTGACGATGGCTAAAACGCTGTACATGGTCGTGACGTAGCAGTTGTGGCAGTTGTGGCAGTTATGGAGTCGTGGCAGTCGTGGCCATCATGACAAAGGAGACCATGGCGACTCTACACGGTAGCGACCATCATGAACACGACCGACGATCACGACCTGACCATGACCATGACCTTGACCATGACAACGACAACGACCATGACCTGACGATTGCAACTAACACTGGTTGGCGTCTTCAAGGTAGGATATGGAAATCAATAAATTCCACACTGGAACCAAACATGATTGATTAAATGTAATTGATTGATTGATTGACCGTTAATCAGTCATATATACTCATCTTTCAATCAATCAAATAATCTATTCGTACGACACAACAATATTTAAATGATTTAATGTTTGGACCCATCTTCGTCACACGTGTCTTCATCAACTTAATTAAGTTAATTTAAATTTTTTGATTTTTCAAGAACTCATCCATACTTATCTTCAACCCACAACCCATTCACTTCAATTATTTACCTTCCTATCTATTCATTATTATCACTCAACACATTATCTCTATCATATCTTGTTATTGCTCCACACATTACACACCTACTTATTATCTCTTCTCATTACAACCACCCTCTCTCATAAAAGTAATATTAATAATAAATCACTCACTCGTTGCGAACCTAACTAACGCTTCATTACCAATAAGTAAGTACGATAGCCACTATCATGCCCCTCTACGTCATACTCACCTGTCATTTGTGTTGTCAGTGTTCACCCTCACAGTTATATATCAACCTGCAGACAAGTCTAGACCAAGGGAAGAGAATATCGAGATCGACAGGGACCCTACCAAGACCTCATACTCTTTAATCAAACCAAAAATCCTCAGTACATTTGGAATTCAAACTGCACCTGCCAACCTCAATCTCTATAAAGATCAACTGTTGACACAAGAGATTAGATCATTAGATATAATAGATCCCAACATCACCATATATGTTGATGTCAGGGCTGAAGCTTGTAAGTCATCCAACAATATCGGCGCAAAGTCTTCAATACTAACATACACACTCAAGACCCAACTCCAGAGTTCTATGCCCCAAATAAGATATACCCACCAATTTTAAACCAGACATTTCACCGTACGTCTCGAAGTTGGATTATCCACTCTTTAGGATTTACTAACATCTGAATAACAGATTCCCTCATGCAGTACGAGGGATTGACAGTAACAGACTATTCCACACCGCGAGCTGAAACTGTTGGGAGAATTATCAAAGAGATGGACACTGCCAGGGTGGTCTTCTTGCGATCCCCGCCCTACACTGGCAAGACTGCTATTGGACAACTGGTCGAGACACAACTGATCAAAGAGAAGCCCCAGGCATACACCCGCCGCTTGTCCTTTATATGGAGTACAACACTGACAACCAACAATCGCGCGGAGGACTTTACAAACCTATGGACGACGCACACCAATTGCTCTTTCAATGACTGGTTATTGATCGCCATCAAGAAACCCGTCTATTTGATCATCGACGAATGCCATGTCGTCTATCCCAAGGAACATCCCTATCATTCGCTATTTTGGCCATTCATCAAGTCGCTGGCTGGCAACATCCATGTCTTACTTCTTTCCGTCTATGGTGAGAAGGGCCAGGGCTCAGAGGCCTCTACCCCAGTGGAGCTCGCCGCCACCAATCACACGCCTCTTGACCACACATTCCTACAATTCTCTTTCCAAGAGTACCTCGATTTGGTCCGTCGCTTCGGACAACGACCAAGGACTTGTCCGCTGCCTCGCACCATTGCTTCCCGAATCTGGAACGACACGCGTGGTCATGTTGGATTGGTCAAGCGCTTTCTTGTTATCTTTGAGGAAGACAATGAGATCAGCAAAATGATGCAACTTGTCAGGACAGAGAAGAAGGAGTTGTCTGCCCTCGAAACAATGTTGTTCAATTATCTAGTCTCCCAGCGGTGCGTAGATGACATCAGTCGTTCCAGAGCAGCACCGACACGTGCCGAATTTACGAAGGAAGATGACACTCTAGAACTCGAACAGTTGGAGCTCCTGGACTCGATCATTACAAGTCGCAGTCCTGAAGGACAACAGAGCCAAACCATTGCATCACGCCTGATCAAGCGTGGATTTCTTGTCAAGGTCTTGCTGCCCACAAAGAGAGAACTCGGCGAGGATCCGACCGAACGCCTGTACACACTGGATTTCCCCTCTCCGTTGTACAAAAGGATCTATCTCATTTGGCGATACACTCAGAAGGGCTTGAACAAGTTTCTGATCACACCAAAGGACGACATCACTAAACTGATCGTGGAAAGCATCAGGAACTTCCGACCCGAGAAGCTGGCCAGCTACTACTCGAGAAGGGCTCCATTGGTCAAGAATGACCCCGTCATCCGACCTCTGGAGGTTGTTTGGCACGATGAGTTCTACTATGCCTCAACTGCTGCGCAAGGACCAACCTTTATCAGCCCCAACGTTGGCAAACGTTTCGGCTGTGAAGGGGAGGTTGACTTTTATATCAATAGCATTTTCCGGTGGGCGATAGAGCTCCTATCTGAGGGCGACAGGCAAGAAGAACACGTGAAACGGTTCGAGACAACTCTCATCAGGAAAATGGAGACAAGAACTGGAGCCTTTGACATGAACGAGGTTGGCATCTATTGTGTCCTGTTGGGAATGATCGATCAATGGATTGTGGTCGACTTCACAGCTGCTTCAAGCGAGGAACCCAACGTGTGGCACGATCACTTATGTGTGGTCACCTACTCTGCAGACTTTAAAGAGTACAAGGTCTACACAAAGGGCAAAGATGCTCAGATTATCAAACTAGCCTAACCAACATTTGACTCCACAGCAACAACTTAAACACCAACACAACATAAACATCATTCATTGTCCGTTCCAGCATTCCAGCCTTATGTTGACAACCAAGAATAATCCATCCAACCATACTAGGCGAACAGTTGGTGAATAGTTGAACTCAATGAGGTACATTATTCTCATTGGTTAATCCAATCTTGAAGATCCAAAGTCAGTCATAATAATTTTACCATTTGAAATTATATCCATTATTACTATGACTTATTATTATAAATATAATTATTATTATTATAATTACTCAATTTATTTGAACTTGGGTATTCATTTTGATTAGTTTTATTACAAAGGCTGGAATAAATTATTTATCCCCGCAGTTAGGATGCTAGGAAGATAATATCTTTGGCTCGCACATTCACTGGCTCACTTACTTCTTTCCTTTATTTTATGAAGGAAGTACTGTTGTTGATGTTGTTGTGCCTGTGACGTCATCGATGCCAACAACAATGACCTTTCATTCTCTTGACAGGTCTCTAACTTGGCAGCCTCATACAGCTCGTTGTCAGTCATCAGTGGCAGGCTCTCCAGACTGTCTTGCAACACTCCCACTGGCACCAACACATAGGAGCTGGACTGGAACTGATTCAATTTGTTGAATATCCTACCAATCATCTCGTATCGCGCCAGATGGATCTGATCGTCGTTGATTGTAGATGCGTTTCCTTCCGTGATGATGGCCAAATGATTCAAGTAGGCGTGCAAGTTTGGAACGGCAGGTTGATCAACCTTATCAATGATCTTTCGCAATTTGTTTGGATAGGTTGCAAGAGGCACCAATTCTTCCAATCTCTTTCCAAGCTTTGAACTATTTACATGTTCCCATGCCGAGGTATACCTATTGAGGGCGCCACACTTCAATCCAGACACAATGGCCATTGTTCCACTAAAATTCTTTAGTACCCAACAGTTCTATTAATGTTGTATTGTACAATGAGTGATGTTAGTAGGTGGGTGAGGTGTAACTCGAGTGATCAAGTTGATCTATATACATACTAGGGCAATGTTGATAAACTTGAATATTATGTCAATCCTTTCTGATGGCTGGCATGTGACAACCTTGGTGGATACCCATCGACTAACATTATTGAATCTCTCTGTTATTTGGGTAATGGATACTGGTCTACCTTCATCTCTATTATACCTCAGACCAGCACATCTCAACAAGTCCTCCCTCGATATATTCATCAACAATCTATGATCTATGATTGTTAACTGTCTTGCAATTTCCTATTGTGATTGTTTGAGAATGGTTAGTGATTGATTGATTGATTGATTGGAATAGTTCCAAGATTGAATGGACATACTAGTGGCTTGACATCCATCAATGTGAAACTGTCTTGGAAGTCAAAGTGCGGGAGAGGTGCCACATCCATGAAGTTGTCTGGCATGGTGTCTGAGATATAGGTAAGATCGATTCTCATTTTGATTGATGTGACCAAGGCCTTTAGCTGATTACTCCAACTATCCTCATTGGTGAAATCGATATCATTGTAGAATGACTGTATCCTCTTTAGTTGATCAATACTAAAGTCTGACCAATTCCTGTCTACCCAATGTTGAGTGAATCTCAACACCTTCTGTCTCACTAGTGATCCATTGTTCTTGAACCTGTTGAATAAGTGATGGATAACAATATCCACATTTGTGAATAGTAGGTATGTGTCCAAGAATAGTATCTCAAGATCGAAGACTAATGGATTGATTGATGAGGAGAGTGGGTTTAGATGATTGGAACTATTCCATAATGATCAATCAAACACATACTGTTGCCTCGTTCGTGAGTTAGGACTGTGAGGAGGGACTCGATGTTGGCGGACTTGATCTTTGGAACACCTTCCTCGCAAGTAAACTGGATGCCAACATGTGATCTAGGGTTGGTATCTGCCATGAGACCTTTGATGAACTCGCTTGGATTGTTACAAAGACTCTGTGTGAGTATCGTTCCCAAGTTGTTGCCATCGATTCTGAAAGAGTCATCCATTCCATATGAAGATGATGATGACTTCTTGGACTTCTTGCTGCTGTTGTTGTTGTTGTTGTTGTTAAGGTCGGCTGATGATCCAGACTTCTTGGCCTTGTGATTGGAGTTGGAAGCCGGCACGACAAAGCTCTCGAGTGTCCTCTCACGATTCTTCTTGGAGTTTGATACTTGGTTGTCGTATAGATGTTGACCATCATATGTCTCTTTGAGCTTGGCCGGTGGCGGCACCAATGACGTTGTTTGGCTGAGTGTTGGTGACCTTGCCCCACGAGTCTCAACACTACCAGATCCGGAAACAGAGGATGAGGAGTGTGAGTGGCTGATGGTATTGCTCCTCTCACGTCTTGATTGAGTCTTGGATGTGCTGTAGAGCTCGGGAGAGGTCACCAATGGGGAATCCCTTGGTGGTGACATTGGACATGCAGAACTACTCAGCAGCGACTTGATGTTGATGTCTCCGGTGAATGGGGTTGGGTCGACTTGGCGCGGTGATGACGGCAGGCTGATTATCAACTCTTCCTCGCTCGATGGACCTTTGAACGAACTCATTCTTCTGAACTTGTTCCAGACCTTGCCCATGGAGAATGATGAACTCTTGCTCAAATGGATACCTGCGTTCACCTCAAACTCATTGATCACATCAGACATCATCTTTGACTGACTGATTGCTGATGATGAATGGCTGTGTTGAATTGGCTTCTCGCCCACGGCAGCAAAGGTTGATGATCGCTGACGACCTAGCATGGCATCACACGACATGCCCAACGGTCCTGTCGTGGAGGCGTATGATGGAGGATACTTGGGACTCATGACCATATCAGGTGTTGCTGCAAATGGATTGGCCAACGGTGTCTGGCAGTCTGGACTGGACACCATACTCTCTGATCGCTGTCGATGTCCAGGTGTCATTGGTAGTGGCTTCGGAGCCCTTCCTCGGCTAGGTGAGACGCATGACAATGGTGGAGACATGCATACATTTGGCGATGTGACCACCTTGAGTGGGCGGATGTTGATTTGGAGATGGATGCTGTTGAGCTCTGATGATGATGACCATGTGTGGCTTTGATTGAGAATGGGTTGTCCTTGTCAGAGTATATCTTCAGTTGATGCAGCTCCTTGCATAGCTCGCCTGGACACACTGTCAACATGTTGTTGTCGAGGTTGAGCTCGATCAATGTAGGAATACGGACAGTGACATCAACATTGATCAATCTATTTCCATTGAGTATCAATGTACTTAGACATGTCAATTGATCCATATATGTTGGCAAGCATGTCAACATATTATTAGACAACTGCAACGTCTTCAATCTAGTCCACTTCTCAATGTCAGGTGGTAACGTCCTAATCATGTTACTATTCAGGTTAAGTCTGTGATTGATTAATTGTTTGAGTCAGTCTGTGATTGATTGAATGAGTATGTATACATACTCGGTGAGGGTCTTGATGTTGGTGAGACCTGTTGGTATTGATTGGAGATGGCAGCGGTCGATACTGATGGACTCGAGGTGTCGGAATGCACTCCATTGGAGTCGACAACTCTCAATTTCAATCTTTGGATTGTGACCAAGTAGCAGAGATCTCAGTGACAGGAGTGATTGACCAGTCATGAATGGGAAGCTGGTGAATGATGAGCTCTCGAGGTTGAGACTGCGCACACATCCATAGTCTGGACTAGAATGCACAACACTCCTACGTGGAGTCTTTGGCGAGATGTCAATAGCATGGTTGATATGTAGATGTGGAAGTTTGGAGCTGGGTTCAGATGAGGATGACGATGTATCGGACAAGGACTCGCCCATGTCCATGGCCATTGTCAGCGTGGCACTCACTCGACTATGAGATGGGTATGCAAAAGAGTAGAGCCTCTTGATGAACTGTGGTAGCTTGTCATTGTTGTCCAGATTGATTGACTTGATTGAATGGCAAAGGTGTAGACTGGGCAGCCTCTCAAACTGGTTGGACTTGAGACTGATCAATGAGAGATGCTCCAACTCTGTGATTGATGCAGGTAGTGAACTCAAACTGTTGGAGTTCAGGTGTAGTATGGACAGTTGGGTCCACTCGCGGATCTCATTGGGCAGGCTGTTCAAACAATTCGAGTTGAAGCTGGCCACCACGAGCAGGGGAGTCTAATAAATCAGGTCCAAAGGTATCTCCTTGATCTTATTATTATCCAAGTACATCTTTGTAATATGTCCCTTTCTAAAGTATTGTGCCGGTGCAATTATGGTCAAAGATCGGTTCATTAAATCTAAGGCATCACGTGTTGATGATGTTGTTGATGAAGTTGATGTTGATGAAGTTGAGGTTGAGGCATTGCTATTCCTGTTGTTGTTGTGGATGTTGTTGTTGATTGGCTGGAGGTGGATCATCATTGATTGATCGCCAAACGACACTCATCAAAATCATGTGTGATAAAATGATCATAGTCTTGTTTAAATGAAGTTCTGTTGCAACAGGAACTAATTTATTGGTTGGATGTCCAAAATGATGCTCCTTTATCATGAACCATCAGGGCAACTTTGTCATCAATTCGCCTCCAAGTACTATCCACATGAATCTCTGATTTAGTATGTGATCGAATTTGTACAGTTATTGTTTGAATACGTTCCAGTAAGTAGAAAAGAGAGGACAGAACACCATTACTAGTATTTTTCTTTTGTAATGTTCTATATGGATATTTTTTGGATACAATGGAAGTGATAAGATGGGTAATTCTGTTCAAATCAGAGTCGTTGAGAAGCAAAAGATTCTTTGTAGATATGAATTGAGTAAATTCATGAACATTGAGGAAACAGACGGAATAAACTCGGGTTTGAGTGTTTGATTGAAGCCACCAAACGATATGTGTGTAACAGACTGTGGAATGTGTCCAACTTCAAGTGGTTTATCATAGCATTCCAATGATAGGTGTGTTACTGAATTTGGAATGTGTCCAATTTGAAGAGGATGTTTGAAGGCAATAAATGATAGTTTTGTAACAGACTCTGGAATATGTCCAACTTGAAGAGGTTGATTAAATAATATAAATGATAGATGCGTAACTGTAGGTGGAATGTGTCCAACTTTAAGAGGTTGATCGAAAGTGCTACAGCATCAACTTCCAACACTCGTGGTGATGGAGCCAGGTCGAACATTGAGCTGAATCTCTGATGAATGAGATGAAGTGCTTCAAATACTTGTTGATCTTTGTGTTCCTTTAGGAATACAGCATTGATGAGTTTAGAGACTTGACTACTGGTCATCATATCGACTGGGAATAGTTCCAGGGTGAATCTGAACACGACTAAAGTGTTTGAGCATGTCCAATTCAAGATGATAGGCTTCAACAGATTGCCCGAGGACACATTGCGAAGCATCAATTTGATTGAGTCCAATGATCCATGTTCAAGAAGATGTATAACAGCATTGTCAAGCCTGATGACCGTGCCATCCAATGACCGCATAAGATAGTCAACGGAACTCTTTGCAAATGACTCAAAGAGAATGGACATGGCCTCTTCATTCACATTCAGCAGTGCATGAATTAGACATTCTGAATTGAATTGGAGTTTGAACATCTTGTGTATCTTTAGCATCAGGCCACATGAGACGTCCAATGCCACAACATGTTCATTCTCCAATAATCTCCTGTCAGTTTGAGAAAAGTGACCATTGTCCAAGAACAGGTTGATGATGTCCTCGGTGATGTTACTGCCTTTCACTCCTACTGATTCAATCATGTTGAGCAGGGATCTCCCTTTGAAGCCCAACTCAATGGGTGGTTGTCCATGGCCAATGTGTGTGAGCATTGACAAGGACATAGATTGCCACATCCTACAGTCCACCTTGGTAACATTATAAATGCTCTCCTCCACCTTTACAACATCATCATCGAGAATGGCCTGGTAGAGTGATATTCTACGTGGAATGGATGCACGTGGAGCATTCAAAATTTGAATGATTGATGGGTCGGATGTTGGCAACATCGCGTCACTCAATTGATCAAAGTGTTCTTTGATGCTCTCAACGATGTCCACGTGTCCAGCGAGGTTAGCCTTCAATATTATTGGAGTCAGGTACGCACTGGACTGAATTACTTTTGCTCCAATCTCAGTCTGGCACAGTGCCTTGAAGATCTTGATATTGCCACTCTCATGCGCGCATATCTCCATACACTTCTTGATGCATTGCGTCAAACTCTGGTCATCTGATACGATGAGTTCACAGATTGTGATGACAAAGACAAGTAAGGCATGTTGGCAATGTACCTGACACTTTCATCCAAGTTGCATCGAGTACAATGCTCCAAAGCATCGTTGGATATGATGATGCAGCCCGGGAACCAATAACCAGAGTAGTAAAGTCGATTGAACTCTTCATGCAACATCTTGAGCATTGTGACACTGATGCCATGATGTGACCTTTTGAACTTATAATCCTCTCGATTGTAGGAATAAGATGGCTCCCTATCAACACATCCACGTCGCAGTAGTATACGAACAAAGTCAACGTTGCCAGTGTCGATGGCTCGCATTAGATCGTTGATGCTGAATGATGCCGTACGCTGAGCATTCAAACCGAGGAACAAGTTGAGCATGTCCACATTGCCATGTTTGAGTACTTGTCGAAGCATGTTGTTGTTGTCATCTTGTGAAGGCAATACCATGTTGAGTAGATGATTGAATGCCTTTACATTGTTGTATTTGATCGTTTGGATCAGTAGTCGATCATTGATTGGATAGTTGTGAACTTTGTCATACTCCTCAATGAACCATTGAGTGGCGTTGTACTTTAGCATATTGATGAGGCTACCATCAGCCAGCAACTGGGATCCTTTGATCGTAGATTTGATCCTATGATGAGCTAGAGGGAGGTCATACACTGGATCTTGCTCAGTGACCTCCTCAATCAATTGATTGTGAATAGAGGTAACATGTTTGAAGATGAGTATACACAGATGTTTGATATGAAACACTTTGTTAATGCTTTCCAACTTGATGTCCATATTAATATCATTCATTCATTTATTATTATTACAATGAGTGTTGGTAAACTGTTCATTCACGTCTTGATGATTGATGTTCATTGCCCATAAGTCAAACGAAACGAACGTTCGTTTCGTTTGGTCAATTGATGATGAGCTTCATATTCTTCAATATCTCAATTCATTAATGTAATACATTCAATTCAATCAATCATTCAACAATAACATTAATAAATATAACAATGTATTGTTGCGAGACCAGTTACAACTACATTGACTGACCTTGGAAGGAATGAAACAGAAGAGAAGAAGACATTCCCAAAACTCCGGACGGACCACACTCCTTCTTGCAGCTCAAAGTGAGTCCAAATCAGGTCAACTTCAGAAGAAGAACATCTATTTAATAATATCTAGAAGTAGTTCATAACTTACTCAACATACAAACATACATACATACATACACATAACATATACATACCATGTCAACATCAAACACTACAGTTCTATACAGCTATTGGAGATCATCATGCTCCTGGAGAGTGCGTGTCGCTCTCGCCTTCAAGAAGGAGAAGTATGAGTATAAGGCTATCCATCTCATCAAGGATGGTGGTCAACAGACTACAGAGGAATACAATCAATTGAACTCAATGAGAGTCGTATGTATCAAGTCTGTGGCAGAACTAGTTCAAATGTGAGTTCAATAATATTAACGTTACAACTCCCGACGACAGGTCCCAACATTGGTCATCGATGGACATGTGCTTGGACAATCATTGGCCATGCTTGAGTACCTTGAGGAGACTAGACCAGAGCCAGCACTCCTCCCAACAAAGCCAGCTGAGCGTGCTATCGTGCGTCAGATGATGCAGATCATTGGATCGGACATCCAGCCACTCCAGAACCTCAAGGTGCTCAACAAGCTCGCTCAGATGACCGGCGACGAATCCAAGAAGGCCGAGTGGGCCAAGACCTGGATTGCCAACGGTTTCAACGGTCTTGAGGCTCTGCTCGTCAAGCACAGTGGCAAGTACTGTGTCGGCGATCAGATCACCTTTGCCGACCTCTGCATTCCAGCCCAAGTGTTCAATGCTCATCGTTTCAACGTTGACATGTCTGCCTATCCCAACATTGCCCGTGTCAACAACACCCTTTCCGAGTTACCCGAGTTCCAAGCTGCTCATCCCTCTCAACAACCAGATGTTGAGTGTTAACTCCATCCGTCATCATCATTATCATCATCATCCACACAAGTAAACAACCCTCGCGGACATTCCCTCACACACTTACCCTCGCACAAGTTTGCTGACTTGGTGTTGTTGAACATCATTTTGAATTCACTTCACTTCATCTTATTCATTCTTGAACACATACATATATATAATATATTATTATTACTTACTAAAGAGATGTTAGAAGAGACTATAGTATTGGACACTCCTATTAGGAATTGGGTAGTAATACCTATATTGTTTGTATTGTTCATCGTTAGTGCACTCAAGAGTAATATAGCAGGTCTGATGCAACAGTCAGAGAGGAAACAGGTCGTGCAGAATGTTATGGAGGTGTATGTAGTAGAGTGATGGGAAAGCATAGATAACATAGAGAGCGACATACTTATTATGACTCAATCACACTCTATCATTGAATCATCGCAGTCAGACATTGTTAAGATCAAGAAGATTGGCACAGAGTAACAATATGATCCCATTACACTCATTCTTAATGAGGAAGGCTTACTTTACAAACAAAGTATGATTGAATGATTGACTGATCACTTGACAGGTCATCAGGACATTGCTAACGAACTAACGAATGAACGAATGAACCAACACATGAATAGGAGACAGGACTGTTCGCATTAAAGGACACTGGCGCAGGTAATAATCCAATGGGAATGCTTGGCAATGTGTTTAAGGATCAGTCAGGTATGACTGATATGCTCAAGGGTAATGTGGTCAATGTAGTACCTCAGATTGGTCTGATGACATGGGTCAATCACTTCTTCTCTGGATTCGTCGCCGTCAAGATCCCATTCTTCCCGCTCACAATCCGTTTCAAGCGTTTCCTGCAGAGCGGCATCGAGCTGTCATCACTGGACGTCTCGTATGTCAGCTCGCTGAGTTGGTACTTCCTGTGCTGGTTCGGTCTGGAGGGCATCAACTCGCTTCTGCTGCAGGAGCGCCCGCAGCTCAACGAGACTCTGCTTCAATCACAGGTGGAGCAGGGCTTGCCGGCACAGCAGACACCAACACATCAGCTCTACACATCGGAGCGCGAGAACCTCGAGTTGATCCAGCACGAGTGGCTGATGGACAATGTCGAGCAGCGATTGCTTTACAAGCTACAAAACAAGAAGATGCCAGAGAATGAGAGCAAGTCGTCGGCTGCATCAAGTTCAGCATCTCAGGCTACTGCAACAACAGTCAAGCGAAGAAAGTAAATGGAGAGTGGAGGAGGTCCCGTCGCCATCTGATGGAGAGGGACTTCGGGAATAGGAATATTGTTTATGTACAAGACGATACACGACATGTCATTCATTTTAGTTCTACACTAACTAACTAGAGGTGATCTGTGGCACTCTTGATGATGGACGCGACGAAGAGGATGGCGGTGAAGTTGGCGGAGTGGTAGTGAGCTTCATGATCAGGTCTACAAGGTTCCTCTTCAGGGGCTTTGACAGGAATGCATCGCAGCCCTCATCGCCTTTGGACTGTCCATTGGAGTTCAACGTCTTGTCGTTGCCACTGCAGATGATGATTGGCGTGCGCTTGAGATTGACTGACTTTTCAAACTGACGGATCATGCGGATGGAGCTAAGGCCGTCCAGGATCGGCATGAAGATGTCCATCATGACCAGCACAAAGTAGGGCGTCTGGCAGAACATCTCAAATGCCGACTTGCCATCGCATGCGATCCTCACGTCAAAGTTGCTGCGTTCGAGAACCGTCTTGACCAGGCTGGCCTGGAACTTCTCGTCCTCACCGAGCAGGATCAAAGGACAGTGCTCCTGCTTCTCGACGATCGACTGTCTAATGCTCGAGCGATTCAGTTGTATCTGATTGTCGTTGATCCTTATCTGATTGTGTGCCTTGTACAATGCGTCCAGGTCGATCTTGCACGTGTCGGATGTGTTGTGCTTGGATCGCCTGCTGGGCGAGATGAACAGCTCGGTGAGCTGCGTTGCCGGGTACAGTCGGAGCGCAACGACTGGCGTGATGTGGAGCGACTCGCGCAGATCGAGGTGCACGAGACGGTGTCGCAGAGGCGACAGTGAGAGGTCGTGGATGAAGCTGGTCGAGAGGCAGTTGTGCTGGATCGACAATGAGGTCAGCGCGGGCATGGTGAACAGCGAGCTGCCCACCGAGCGGTCGTCCATGAAGCAGAAGGAGATGTCCAGGTGCTGAATGGTGGTCGAGTGCTGCAGCGCCTGCAGCGAGTTCTCGGTTTGAAGTAATGTACAGTGATTGAGGTAGAGGTGTTCGAGAGTGGTCAGTCGAGCAATGGCAGCTACACCTTGTTTCGAGATGTTGTAGCAGTGATTGAGCTTCAAGCACATCAGCTTGTCCATTGTCGATAGTACCATAGGCAAATCATCGTCTCCAATGTTTGTCTTGCTAAGTACCAATATCTCCAAGTTGTTACAATGTTTAATATATCTGTTTGTAGTTACATGTTTGTTATGATGTATGAGCGAGTGAGTGAGTGATATAACATCATCATCATGGTCTGGCGTGGATACTTACGAGTAGCTGTCTGGTGACAGTGATGTACAGCCGCGAAGGTTCAGCGTTTGAAGTCTGTCGACATGAGATGTGGACGACGATGACGACGACGACGATGACAATCGTTTGATGAATGATCCGTTGAGAAGTGTGCAATGTGATACGTTTAGGTTGGTGATGAATGGAAACTGTTCGAGAATGGCAGAGAGTGTGTGATCTTCGAGACTGGACAGCTTGGAGAGGACCAGCTGTGTGAGACTCTGTTTGAGTGGCATCCACTGCGAGCTGATGCTCTCGGGCTGTGAAAGATAGGTGCACCAACGATCCAAGTCGAGCGACTCCTCATTGCTCAGATCCAGTGATTCGATCGATGTCGTCGACAAGTACTCCAACAGTTGATTGTTTATAGGATACATCTCGACCTTTTTGAGCATGGTCAATAAGTAATCCACCATCTCTGCTGGTAATTGACCAGTTGAACTATTAAGTATAACATCCAATCTATTCTCTTTAAGTAATCTTATAATTGATAATATACAATAATCTCTAAGTGATAACATTGTTATATATATAATATATATAATGTATATAAGTGTATTGTCTGTTATTAAATATATATATATATGTTTGATTGATTATTTAGATATATATTACATGTAGTTTAGGTTATTATTTGATTAATAAATATGTATTCTTATTTGAACGAATAAATGAATGAATGATTAGTTATTGTTGATGATGACAATATGAATGAATTGAATTGAATGAGAATGAATGCAAAACTACACAGTTGCTTTGAATAAATGAATGTCTGTCTGTTTGTTTGTTGTCATGGGAGGTTGAGTGAATGGATGAACGAACCAAACCACAACCCACTCAAACAAACACAACAGACCACTCAAACTCACGATCTCTCAAAGTTGTGATTATGTGTTTGGATGGGTGAGAACGAAGTTGTGTTTGGGTTGACCAGCACCACTTGAATGTTTCCTTTTAAGGTCATTTCCATTCTTGTGTTATTATTATTTATTTATTTATTCATTTACCAGTACCCAATAACAATGAAAAGGAATGGGAATGGGGATTGCGAACATCTGATCTCTCTGACCCCTGATTGACCTCACAAAGGGAATGTGTGCCCTTTCATTGCTTTGATCAATCACTTTTCATCTCATCAGATCATAATCGTCCAATGATCAACATCTTAGTGTAGTTAGTGGGTAAGTAGTAGTGTAGGTGTGCGACTTGTGTTAAGTAATACTACACACTCTACACTTCCATGATCAGATCATTGAATACTCCACAACTTGCAATGAACGATTATTTTATCGTGAACGAAGTGACTTTGCTTTGATCTCTGTGCAGCACTTTCATCAACCTATTATGAGAGCAAGTAAGCAGGGCAACCTGGATATTTGATGAGGCCCTTACCCTTGTCTTGTCCAATCGGATTCCTAGATGGAGGTTTGACTTTGATTCGAATGGGCACGGAGCTCAATCAATTTTCATTCATGAGTGTGCCCTCTCTCCCCACTTTCGGTGACACCTCAAGCCAAACCAATCATTCCTTCACTTCCCCAACAACAAACAATAAGGACAACGACAACACGCACAGATACAACTGCACTAGTTGTGTGTAGCAACATTACACATTGTAACATTACCACTACACCATCATCATCTGCGACAACAACAACTTACCAGACGACAAGGCCTCAAGACTCACTCAATCACTCAATCAATAACTTGTACTACTATTCATACAACAACAACTACAATACATCACAACAACAAACAAACAAACAATACAATGTCAGAGTCGTCTTGGTTGAATATATATGAAGGAGGCGAAGAGGATGATGGAGCAATCAACTTGAACAAGAATGGTCAGGTTGGTGATTGGTCATCTTTTATGATCGCGATGGACGATGAGGGAGGCCAGGAATTGGGTCGTTCGCTATCACAGATGAAGCTGAATGATGCGTCGGACAAGTCAAAGTTCAAGCTCAGTGGTGGCATGGAGAGGCCCAGTGCGCCCGACAAGAAGGTGTCGCCCACGTCATCAAAGCGCTCGTCATTAGGCATGCCTATGCCCGGATCGCCTGGACATCATCCTCATCATCATCAGTATCAAGTGGTCGGCGTGGGCAGGAACCGCTTCTCAGGCTCTGCGCCTCTCATGGAGCAGTACGCCGCGAGTGAACAACACTCTGGCGGCAACACCCCGCCCTACCCGCTGTCCTCGTCGCCCATCACAACAAAGTCGTCGCCCATTGTCAATGCGACATCGTTCAACTCTAGCTCACCGCCACTCTCCTCGTCGCCCTCGTCCGCCTCTGACCTGTCCATCTTCAACTTCTTCAGGAAGAAGAAGGTCGACCAGGGTGTGCCAAAGATCAGGTCGATGCCCGGCCTCACTATCGACACTCTCGACCTGCCCGCTACCAAGGAGACGTCGGAGGGCTCGACTACCCCGCGTACCCCACACCTCGCCGACGCGCTCGAGGACATCCAAACACAGCTGGCACAGCAGCAGACGGAGAAGGTCATGGAGGGCTGGATGGAGCGCGCGTCATCTCGCTCCTCCTGGAAGAAGCATTGGTATGTGCTGCGTGGCAATCACCTGGAGTACTTCAACGGCTGGTGGGAGGACAAGCCCGCCATGCCCCATTCGCCACGCGGTGGTGACAAGGAAAAGAGTGACACTGGTGTCAAGGAGAACAGGATCACACTGAACTACTGGTATACACTCACTAAGCCCGTGATAGAGGAGGGCAAGTACGTCTTTGTCATCAACCCATTCTCCGAGGTTGAGCGCGGTGATAAGAAGATCAAGTTGCTCAAGTTCCGTTGCGAGGACGAGGCAAGCGCCAAGAAGTGGTGCACAGACATCGAGCAGGTGATCAAGAAGAAGAAGGGTATGTTGTCAGGCCTGACAACATGATCAATTCACTCACTCACTAACTCTATCAATCAATCATAACAGAGACTACTGTGACACTTAGACCATTGGTGTCCGAGCACAAGATGCCTGGTGGACGAAGGGCAACAGTGACCAACTATGTACCACCCAGCCCAACCTCACCAAAGCAGACAGTGTTTATACCTCGTGAGCTCATCGACGACTTGGAGCCCGATGAGAAGAAGGTTCTCGAGACGGTCAAGAGCCTGCTCGATGAGTTTGCACCTGCCCCACTCCCACCCGACGTCAAGCCATCGGAATACCGCAACAGGCCTCGATCCAACGATGGCTTCTACAGGATCATGTCGCTGGACGGAGGTGGACTGCGTTCAGTGATGGTGTGCGTGCTGATCGAGCGTATCACCAAGCGATTCCCCACATTCCTCGACTATGTCGACGTATTCACAGGCACCAGCGCCGGCTCGATTGTGGCTGCCGGCCTGGCCGCCCAGTATCCACCAAAGGGTACGCGTCGTGTGCTCGAGCTAACGGCGCTGCCAGTGTTTGGCAAGAAGAGGGCCGGCTTCAACATGAACAACTCCAAGTACTTCAATCGCCTTTTGCGAGCGTCCTGTTACGTCTTTTTCCAGGACAAGCGATTCTACGAGTTCCCGCGTAAGCTGGTCGTGCCCGCCTTCCAGCTAGACAGCCACTACCCGCCACAGGCCGAGCCGTATGCACCCAAGGACAGACGATGGATGCCCGCCGTCTTCCACAACATTGGCAAGTGTGACGACTGGCTCACGCAGGAGGTGGTGAGCGACGCCCTGTTGCGATCGGGTGCGGCGCCCACCTTCTTCCCCTCGTACCAAGGATTCATTGACGGTGGCGTCTTTTGCAACAACCCTGGTATGGCGGCGATGAGTCTGGCGATGAGTCCCAAGAACGACAACATCCCAGCCAACAAGATCATCTGTCTGTCGCTTGGCACCGGTCTGTCGCCACACTACATGGAGGGTGGCCCAGACTATGACTATGGTCTGCTCAACTGGGCACCCAAGCTGGGCAACCTGTTCATGGGCTCGCAGGTGGACTTTTTGGCGCAGCTATGCGACAACATACTAGGCGAGCGATACCATCGTATCAACCCATTGCTAGGTGTACACACCTCGATGGACGATCCCAAGTTGGTCAGTGAGTTGGCTACATTGGCGAATGAAGTCGATCTCCAACCAACCTTCAATTGGATTGAAGAGCATTGGTTCCCAAAGGTATCTCCTACTACTGATCAGGCCTCCGCTACTCCCGTTCCAATCGTGGTAGTGCCAGCAGCGGCGTCAACATCAGACACATTGTAAGATTAAATTTAACATTAGTTAGTTAGCAGTCAGTGACTATTCATTTCAAGATTGATTGATTGAATGAGGATGATTGATCGATCGATCACAGTGGCAACCATTCCAACAGTTGTGGAGTAAAGTATGTGATGAAGATATCACAGCCTGCACGCTTGAGACAGAGCAATGACTCTAGAACTGATGTTTTGAGATCCATGGCACCAGCGGCAGAAGCGTGGTAGATCATGGCGTACTCGCCACTGACTTGATAGCAACACATGGGAAGGTTGACATTGTTCTTGACCTCGCGAATGATGTCCATGTAGGGTCCGGCCGGCTTGACCATCACAAAGTCTGCGCCCTCCTCTGCGTCGCGCAATGCTGCGCGCAGGGCCAGGGAGCGCGAAGCTGGTGGCAGTTGGTAGCATGCACGGTCACCGTACTTGGCGCCAGAGCTGGCGGCATCACGGAATGGGCCGTAGAAGGACGATGCGAACTTGGAGGCGTAGGACATGACGGCCACCTTTGAGCCGAATCCTCCGTCGAACAGTGCCTTCTTGATGGCACCGATGCGGCAGTCCATCATGTCTGATGGTGCGATAATGTGTGCGCCAGCCTGTGCGAACGAGAGTGACACCTCGGCCAAACGCTTGATGCTCTCGGCGTTGTTGATTGATCCATCGTCGTGGGTGATGCCACAGTGTCCGTGCGAGGTGTATGCGCAAAGACATACGTCACAAGCGATGCACAACTGAGGGAAGTTTTGTCTAATGAGTTTGAGTGACTTGATCACTGGTGAGGCAGTGTCATTTGATGCAGCTGAGCCAGTAAGATCCTTTGATTCATTATTAAGCAACACTCCAAACAATATAATAGTCCTCAATCCCTTCTGTACCAGTGGTGTCAAGAAGTCAACCAACACCTGATCAGCTGAGAGTTGGTAGTTACCAGGCAGGGCTACAATGTGATTGAATCAAGTCGAGTGTGTGATTGAGTGAGTGATTGAATGAGTGAGTATACTTGAATGATCAAGTTCAATCAAGTTCATCTTGATCATACGTTTTATCTCATTCTTTGTGTTTGATTGATCTGTAACAAAGATTGGATAGATGAGTTGCGACTTGAGTATGGTGGAGTCACCTTGCCATGATCTAGTGATTGGATGAGCATAACCACTGTGTAGATAATGATTGAAAGGGAATTGATCTGAACTCATTCTTTGTTTGTATGTATCCTAATTAGGTCCAAGTGTGTAGTGTAGTGATAAGTTAAGAATGAATAAACGAGTCTTTGGAGATGGGGTTGTGGTCCTTAATATCACATATGTGTGTGACCTACATATGTTCATCAATCAATCACTTAAGTGTTAACGTTGTATTAACCTCATTGTTAATATTACTAAGTTTCATTCTTTGGAAGGTAAATACATTGTAACTTAAGTTAAACAGGACCTCTATTATGACAAGAGATAGTAATTCTATCTCTTTCCAAAATATCGATGAAATTTCATCTGATTTGATTCAGGAACACTCATTCCATGAATTGTTTTCTCAGTCTCTGACTCATGATGATTCCCTGACAACTTCATTCCAAATTGAGAATAAACAGAACATATTTAATACCCTCGAGGGTATGTAAATCAAATCATTCAAACAACAACAACAATAACAAATATTAATTATCTAATATATATACTCGCATAATAATAATTAACAGTTAAATAATGCAAATCTTTGTAAAGACACTGACTGGAAAGACAATCACACTGGAGGTTGAGGGTTCAGACACTATTGATAATGTCAAGACCAAGATTCAGGATAAGGAGGGTATCCCACCCGATCAGCAACGTTTGATCTTTGCTGGAAAGCAGTTGGAGGATGGCCGCACCCTCTCAGATTATAACATTCAAAAGGAGTCAACTCTCCACTTGGTACTCCGTCTGCGTGGAGGTATGCAGATCTTTGTCAAGACCTTGACTGGAAAGACTATCACCCTCGAGGTTGAGGGCTCCGACACCATCGACAACGTCAAGACCAAGATCCAGGACAAGGAGGGAATCCCACCCGACCAACAGCGTCTCATTTTCGCCGGCAAGCAGTTGGAGGACGGCCGCACACTCTCTGACTACAACATTCAAAAGGAGTCAACCCTTCATCTCGTCCTCAGACTCCGTGGTGGCATGCAGATCTTTGTCAAGACACTCACTGGCAAGACCATCACCCTCGAGGTTGAGGGATCAGATACCATCGACAATGTAAAGACCAAGATTCAAGATAAGGAGGGAATCCCACCCGACCAACAGCGTCTCATCTTTGCTGGAAAGCAACTCGAGGATGGTCGTACCCTCTCCGACTATAACATTCAAAAGGAGTCCACCCTTCACTTGGTGCTCCGTCTGCGTGGAGGAATGCAAATCTTTGTAAAGACACTCACTGGCAAGACAATTACATTGGAGGTCGAGGGTTCGGATACCATCGACAACGTCAAGACTAAGATCCAGGACAAGGAGGGAATCCCACCCGACCAACAGCGTCTCATCTTTGCTGGCAAGCAGCTTGAGGATGGTCGTACCCTTTCGGACTACAACATCCAGAAGGAGTCAACCCTTCATTTGGTGCTCCGTCTCCGTGGAGGTGCTCAGTAAACAATAAACTATAATGTAGTGTATAACACTCTTGTACAATGAACACAATATCTTCGTATATTGATTGGTTGAATGATTTAATGAGTTAAGGAATGGGCATTGGTAACTGCTAAATTGTATAACGAGGACTACCTCGCTAATACTTTGTGAAGGTTTATTGGAAGATGGTCAACTTGTGGACTGTTGACAAATGAAGTTGGAATTGATCACTTGACCATTTAGATCTCGCGAACAACGTGTGACTGCCATGGGCACCATCTGTTGCCTGGGAGGAGAGCACCGCCAACCTCGTTGAGGTGGTTCTCGACGTAGGAGATGGAAGCATCACAGACCTCAGTGGCCATGTCGAAGAAGGAGATGGTGGTTGGGTCGAGGTAGTAAGACCACTCCCAGTTGTACCAGGTGTCACCACGGACGATCTTGCCCATGATTCCACGGCTCTCTTGGGTACGGTTGGCAATAAGGTCACGAGCATGCTGGATGAGAGTTGGGTTGGTGAGCTTGATGGTGAACTCGTCGGTGTTATCGGTGAAGACAAAGTAGGCGTTTCTGGCGTAGGCCATGGTCACGGTGACCAGCATCAAGGCGGCAATAATTTGGAATGACTTCATTGTTATAATGTTATTTGTTTGTTTAGATGATTGTAATTATTAAGAGATAATTGGAATGATTTAATAAAGTCCATGGACTTGGTCTATTTATACTTTTGTCTTTACCTGATTTGGAAGTGATTGTGGGGGTGGGAATGGGTGTGGGGGTAGTGCGCTCGCTTGATCTGATCACTTTTTTGTCAGGTGACATTCAATCAAAATCAAGTCATATCCAGTCCAAAGGACATGGTTTGTAACCATTACTCGGGTGTCTTACCTGACAGACGATGAAATGAATTGATAAAGGGTAATACGAGCGGGACTCTATAACCCCTGTGATCATATCCCTTATTCTCTCTTTGGGAATAAGACACCAAAGTGATCTTCTCGGAGGTCCCAACATGTACAGAACTAGACTTACTTGTATCTCTCATTGTGTTTACATGAACGAACAATGTGGTGATGGGTAGTCAAGGCGAGTAAGTATTATGTATGTTTATTGACTGGCAGGCTGAGGAATGACTGAGCGTAGCTTACTTGCTCACTCATTCACTCGCTTGTTGTTGATGCGCGCCAAGTACTTCATCAGATCTGATGATGAATGATGAATGATTATAGCATCTTTTGTATTCGTTGATTGTTGCTCTTTAGTCTGTCGTTGGCATAGTCCACTCTTGTTGTGACACGATCAAGTTGCTCTGATTGACGATCGGCCTCATATCCAATTGTCTTGGCAATGCCATGTATGTCACCTAGTAGTGCACTGATCTCGTCTAGGTCCTTGTCTTGCTCGATCAATGCGTTCCTCACTTCGTCCGGTGCATTCTTGGCAAAGTTGGACACGCCCAAATGAGATGGTCGACCAAAGAGTGGCTGTTGTCTGCTGCCTCCGCTCGGTACGAATCGGATGGTAGGGTCGCCGTAGGCAAAGGGTGTGACGCCTGGCTCAAAGATGACCTTGGGTGAGCGTCCCACCTTGCCATTGGCACGCAGTACAATCTCTGTGATGATGTTCTGGATGTAGGATGATGCAAATCTGAATCTCGACTTGTCCAAGAACCTGATATCCAAGTGGAAGTGTCTGGCACGTACGACCAAGAACTCTACCTGATCATAGGCATACATTCCTGTTGGTGTTGGCTTTCTATTGCTATCTAATATTACAAACTTGTCGTTGGATATCTGAATGAATGCAGGTTGTACTAGTGATTGTGATTGGTGTTAGTTCGTGGAGTGGACATGATTGATTGATTAAACATACCATAATCATTCGGTAACTTCTCAAGTATATCGATCTCCACTGATGGCTCATCTCTTGGTCTGACCTTTAACTGTACGCGCGAGTTAGTCACTGAAGTATGCACTCACGTGAATGAATGAATGAATGAACAACTTACTGATCGATCCACTGATTGGTATGGCTGTCTATCGGGCACCTTCTCTTTGGACATGGCATTGGATATTGCGCCACCAAATGACTCGATGCCTTTGAGCAATCGTTCAGACTTGTCAAGATTGCCATGTATATTCTCCACGTTGTACTCGATCTGATCGATCATTTCTGCTTGATGGGACATCTCGTGCATGGTCGAAATACCAGTCTCGCGAGTCTCCAATGCGATTCTCAATGCCTGTCTAGTGCTCTCTGTATCAACCTTGGTGTATTGTGTTTGTTGTTGTACACCTCCATTATTGCTGCCGCCAGACACCCTGTTGCCGCCGCCACCGCCATAGTATTGTCCACTTCCGGAAGTGGTGCCTGAACCAGGCGAGTTGTTATAGCCACCGCTACCCTGACTAGAGTTGCCAAAGCTTCCACTGCTTCTGCTGCTCGTCGTAAACAATCCACTGCCGCTGCTGTTGTTGCCTCCGCTACCACTAATCTGTTTGTTGAACTGTCTCATATGTTCGTCGTCGACCGAGTTTGATTCATAGATTATAGGCGGGAACTTCCAAAAGTGATATATCAAGTTGAATGCCTCATCTCTATGCATGAACGATCCAAATGATATCTGTTCGAATGAATGAATGAGCGAGCGAGTGAGTGAGCGAGCTCACTTGGTCATGTGACTGACATCCACTTACATTCTGTCCTGTGGTTTCAAAGGTGATGGCTGTACTGAGGAAGATGGTACTGTCTTTCTTGATGTCGTTGACCTTTCTAAAGGACACTGATTCGATTGATTCACCAATCACTGGCATGAATGATACATAGTTTGTTGTAATATAAATACGACCTGGTATCAGAATCATTCTCTTCAATGAACAAGCATAATCCTGTATAACAACCTCTGTATCTGGATAGTTGAATGTCCTCCTGACCAAATCTGTCTTTGCCTTCAAAGCGAGTGATTTATCGTCTGGTGAAGCCTATGATTGATTGATTGAGTGAGTGAGTTAGTGAGTGTTCAGATGTTAACAATCAATCAATGATCATATATACCATTGTATATGTATATGTATATGTATGTTATGTGTTATGTGTATGTTGTAATAAGTAATAAGAATAATGAAGATATGGTCTGTTTTGATAGACAAGTAATGTGCTGTTGAGGGGTTGACACCTGAAGGTCTAAGACCAGATCTCTTCGATTCACAGAATTGTTTGCAAAACAGAGCCAACTCAACATTGTTGGTGTGAGAATCAGATACTCAACATTCATTCAAGTTCAGACAAGAGTAAGAGAGATAGATAGAGAAGTAGAAAGAAGAAGTATTATTAATAAATAATTGATAATAATGTATTGATGATGATGATGATTCAATTGGATGAATGTTGTTATGGATGGTCTAGTAGGACTGACCTGGTCATGACAACAACAACAATGATACAGTATGATGTTTAGATTAACATCACGGCAACAATCACAGCTAGGATGACAGAGAAGACTAAAGTAGTTGGATGATGATGATGATGATGTTAGTATCAAGTTGTTGTTGGTTTGTAATGAGGTTGTTCGCAACAATGATGATGAATGATAATGGTGATACACACTTGTTGGAATGATCATTGTGGCCGATGAGGGCTTTCCTGTTGTTGTGGACAAGGTGGTGGTAGTTGTTGGCTGAGCGGTAGTTGTAGTTGGCTGAGCGGAGGTGGTAGTTGTTGGCTGAGCGGTGGTAGTGGTGGTGGTAGTGGTTGGCTGAGCGGTGGTTGTGGATGTTGTTGTTGGTTGTCCAGTGGTGGAGGTGGATGTGGACGAGGTAGTTGGCTTACCAGTGGTGGATGTGGACGATGTGGACGATGTGGACGATGTGGAAGAAGTGGACGACGTTGACGAGGTGGTCGATGGTGTGATGGTTGTTGAACCACCGCCTGGCGAGTACCTGATAGCAATGATCGAGTTGTCGGCATCACTGGACACCAACAGACACTCAGAGACACCCTCACCGCAGGCACCCAACTTGGCCAAACCGACTGGACGGAAGCCCCATGAGCCGCCAACACTTGAGCTGCCAGTGTTACCACCGATGAACTTGGTGAGCGAGCCGTTGATGGGGTTTCCGCTGTCGTCCAACTTGATGTGGACCACCTGGTAGCCAGAGGGTGGCTGACGGTTCCATGATCCGTGCTGAGCGACAAACAGACCCTTGTTGTAGGGTGGCTGGAAGGTAGTTGAGCTCCAGAAGTTCAAATCAAGTGGTGCAGTATGTGATTGCATGCAGTAAACTGGCTTGATCACATTGGCAGTGTTCTTGCACCATGTGTCGCTAAGTTAGATTATTGATTGATGGGAGAGGGCGGGTATGGTTAGTAGCGGTCGGTAACACCATGGGCCATGTTAGTACTCACTTGGCAGCCTTGACTCCCCATTGGGACATAGCACCTTGGGTGCTGTTGGAAAGGAATCCCTCACTGAAACAGTATGGGTATCCGTAGAACTATGATTGATTGGTTGTTTGATTGAACGAGTGAGTGAGTTGGAATAGTTCCAATCAATGTATGAGTGAGTCCAAGGACTTTGGATACATACACCAGCGTTGGCAAAGATGTTGACCTCCTCACATGGGTTGTTGATGTGAGCGTCAGTGTCGAGATCAGGACGCGAGAGATCGTCCATTCCATTCTCAACACCCCAGAGACGTCCAGATGGGTCGTGGCGGAGTCCGACCTCATTTCTGGTGCCATCGGCCCAGACTGTGCACAGTGTGTAGCTGTAGCCGTTGGATGGGATGGCCGATAGGTTCAGGTCACATTTGACGACACGAGCACGCGATGAGTCGGGATCGAGGTTGGCACCACTGCCAACACTGACAAACAATGCTCCACTGGCGTCAAACTCGAGGGTGCGGGTCTTGTGTCCAGGGCCTGGAATACCAGTGATCACAACCTCTCCAGTACCCAAGTTAGTCCTGTTTCCAGCAGTGTATGGCCATCTGTAGACTGTTGTGCTGCTTGAAGCATAAATGTATCCTCCATTGACTGTCACAGCATGGTTGAGTCCAGATTGGGTTGCTATGTGGGGATGAGGGGTTAGGGTCTGGAACCATTCCAACACTCATCAATCAATCAAACACATACCAAGAGTAGCCTTCTCGGATGTGGCATTAATGACACCATTGTTATCTAGGTCAAAGAGGACGCTGATCTTTCCGGCCTCAGCAACCAAAACGTCGTTGTTGGAAGCAACGTAGACTTGTCTAGGTGTGCTCAAACCTTGGATATAGTACTATAAATGATGTAAGTTAGTGTTGAGTTTGTGATTGATGAGACTGACCAAGGTAGACTATCTTACCCATGCACAGTAGTCTGGCTGGAGGGTGAATTGCGAACCACCAATAGAGGAGGCGCATGCTGGTGGTGCAGCATTGACATTGGCAATGACTGCCAAACAAATTGCAATAACAGCAATTAAAGTAGATGTTCTAAACATTCTTGTTGTTATTATGTGTATCTTTACAATGATATATCCAGAGATAGATTAGAGTGATTGATTGAACAGACAGTAAGGTGGAGCGGATGTCCATCCTTGACGGACGGTTGGACAGTCAGTGTGTGGGGATGTTTGACGTCTATGATATCATAAGTATGGATGGCCCGATACTGGTCCCCTCCCCATTTATCACTTTCATTCTATTCTATCAAACTATCAATCAATCAATAGGTCCACAGCCAGCACCCCCTGAGTCTGTCCATCCACCCTTCTTCCAATCCATTCTCTTCATCTTTGCCTTCCTTTTTATTTGTTTTTCAAACTATTGCGTTGACAAGTGTAACCCATTTTGACTGACACCATCAATCAACAACTTCATTCAACTATTATTGTAACCAAACTAAGCCTATTCAAGTTAACTTTGAAGATAGAAAATATCTCTCTTTCTAAAGCGAACTCACTTAATCTCTCTTACTAACTGTAAGATACATACTTGGATGTACTAAAGACTTCTACAACAATGAATGAGTTATTATTGTTGTTAATACTGTTGTACATCGCCAAGGGAGATCACAAATGAAGGGTAGGATGATAAGCAAATGAGTTACTGCGGTTAGTCTAGACTTGTGTTTGAACTAAAAAGAAAAAGGAGGTTGATAAGATTGCCCAAATCGGGTAATTAATGACAAACTCTTATTAAATCTGAAACACACAAAGTAATATGACCAGTGCATGTGTGTGTGTTTAACGAGTCCAAGCAACAAGACAAGACAATCTCACTCCTCCATCCTCATCCTCTTTCACTCTTAACGGGCCCAACCAAACATCATCTTCATCATCATTGTAATTCAATCAATCAATAGTGATACGAACATTATACATATACATATACATAAGTAAAGTACTACTTTAATGATGGACTCTGCAAATACTAGACTGGAGAATGTAGGTGTAGCCCGAGGATAAAGGTTATCCATTGATTGATGGATGGATAGATGAATGGATATGGACTAACTAAACATCAATGATGATGATGATAACAGATTGCCAGTCATTTGATATTGAATAATAATGATACTGCTGCTGCCACCGTTGCCGCTGCACCATTGACAGTGGAGAGCAATGTGCCAAAGGTTGATGTTAAAGCTTTGAAGCAATTCTTTGATACTCCTCAACACAATGAGTATCGCAACAAGGTCAGAGCCTTCATGGAGACTTCGCCAATCTTCAAAGTACCAAGCTACAATCTCAACATGAAAGACTACAGAGCACTTGTGTTGGAGCAGCTCAAAACAGTGGCCGATGCAGGATTTGCCAACTTCTTTGATGTTAGAGGTATGTGATTGGATTAATCGAGTGATCGAGCGATGACATGTGACCAGGGCTAACAAACAACCACCACCCTCCCCTCACTTAGACAACATCGACAAGATGTGTGCCTTCGCTGGACTCTTGGCCCAGTTCAACAACAACATATATACTTTGCTCGCAGTGCACTACGTGCTTTATGGAGGCACGTTGTTGCTGTTGGGCAGCGAGCGTCATGCTCACTTCACACACGCAGCGGCCAATCTCGAGATTGGTTGTTTCGCAATGACAGAGATTGGACATGGAAGTAACGTTCGTGGATTGGAAACCACTGCCACCTACTGCGCCAAGACTCAGCAGTTCATTATCAACTCGCCAACGCCAACTAGCCAGAAGTTCTGGATTGGTGCGGCCGCCCAGCACGCACGCAACGCCACCGTCTTTGCGCGTCTGATCGTCGCGGGCAAGGACCATGGCATCCACGCACTCGTCGTGCCAATCAGAGACAGCTTTGGTCGCTCAATGCCTGGCGTCACACTTCGCGATTGTGGTCACAAGCTTGGTCTCAATGGCATTGACAATGGACAGATCCACTTTGATCACGTGGCCATCCCCAGGATCAACCTGCTCAACAAGTTCTCAGACGTCACCGAAGACGGCCAATACAAGTCACAGTTCAAGAACCCATTGCAGAACTTTGGTGCCACTATGGGAGTGTTCATTGCTGGACGTGTAAGTACATCATTCATTCGACTGAACACTCCATCACCTCAATCACTCAATCACTTACACCCACCCCCTCCAATAGCACTACATGTCCAAGGCAGCATCTGGAGCATCAAAGACATGTTTGACTATTGCCATCCGTTATGCTCATGAGCGCAAGCAGTTTGGACCTGAGGGTGCTGATGAGCAACCACTCTTCACTTTACCAGCACATCAACGTAGACTTTTGACTCCACTGGCCAGGACAATCCTGATGGATTCATACCTACACTACCTCGCCCGTCGTATGGATGGAGGACACTTGGGCATTGTATGTTCATTCTAGTTCGCACAGCACACACCTTACATTGGTACTAACTTCCTTCATTCATTCCATCACTATATAGAGCGCACATGCTCATTGCTCAGGACTAAAGGCTGTGTTCACATGGCAGTAAGTACAACTTTGAATGAATGGACAGTTCCAGCATCACTCACTCACAACAATCATCAATCAGAGCATTGAAGACATTCCAGATCTGTAGAGAGTCATGTGGAGGACAAGGCTTCAGGTCACAGAATAGAATCGCAGCGTTCAAGGTAGGAGCAAGCTCATGATGGGCACACGACAACCCAAGGCGGATTACTTACTCACTCATACACAACACAGAGCGACTGCGATATCATGGTCACATACGAGGGCGACAACACAGTCTTGATGATCCAGGTCGCCAAGTTCTTGCTGTCTGGCAAGCACAAGTTGGCCAATGTACCAGAGACAGCGATCACCTCAGTCAATGAATTGTCCGATCTCAACAAGCTGCATGCTTTGTTCACAACACGTGTCAAGTACCAGGTTCAATTCCTCAAGGACACGATCAAGAAGATTGGAGGCAATTCCTATGATGCATTCTCCAAGGCGGCACCATGGGCCATGCAAGCGGCAGCGGCCTACACCGATCTGACCATCCTGGAGAATGCCATCAGGGATGTCAAGGCTGGCGCCCCCGCACCCATGGCTCAGATCACCCTATTCGACACACTGGAGAGATTGGAGCAAGACCTCGGATGGTTCGCAACCAACAACTTGATAACACCAGCCGTTGCCAATCAACTACCTTTCAAGATCATGGAGCTTGTTGCCTGTCTCGCACCACAAGCTCTTGCTATCGTTGATGCTCTTGCCGTTCCACAAGTGTAAGTAATGGCTTCACAAGCCAGTAACCATTCCAAACATACTGACTCGTTCATGAACAGGTGTCTACCCTCTACCTCTTTGATGGATGGACTCTTTGACTAAGATCTTTGGACTCATCAACTACATGTGATACTACATACTAACAATCAATCAATCAATCGAACAATCAATCAAACACACAATCGACAATACATGATATAACCAACATTACGACACGAGACCATGGTCCTGTCGCGACAGATATATATATTCTTGAATCTTAAATAATTTATTCAATTGAACTAGTATACATCAATCACATTAGAATGTGACTAGCCTACTAGTTGCCTATTCATCCAACACTTCATAGCATGTGCTGTTGTTGCACTTGCCCTCCTCCACTTGCTCACTTGTTGATTGGATGCTCACCTCAACATCTCCCTTGAAATTCTTGTGCATGCTGTCAAAGTCCTTGGCCTCAATCGATGCACTATCCTTTAACTTTATCGACTTGTCTGTAGCCTCTCTCAACTGGAGCAACACTGGTATCTCGATGACAGAGTACAAGAACAATGACACCAATCCAACGAACCAACCAAACTGAGGACCCCACTCATAACGCTCGAACTGATTGATGGCATAGTGTCAGCAATGGTAAATCATTCAATCAATCAAACTAACTTACATGATGATATGTCAAGGATCCAGCGATGGAGCGGCATTGTCTAACATTCTGACCTTGCTCTACGCAGTGGTCTGGCGATCGGTCGTCCCTGAAGGCCAGAGTGATGAACAGCATGGACAGTACTCCAAACATCATGAGAAGGAATGATACGTTGTATATGATGACAAAGTAGATTGTCAAACGTCTTTGGATATAATTGTTCCTAAGCTGCATGATGTAGATGGCGAAGGCACCCAACAATGTGGCCAATGCAACAGTCTTGAGTGTTATTATCGATGTGAACAAGGCATATCCACTTGTCCAGTGGTTGAGATCATGGTATTGATGAAGACGATGGCCCGTCTTCAAATAGTCCACAATATGAATTCCATAATGATCGATATTTCTCTCGTGATGATGATTGATGCGAACACCATTCACATAATAAATCTCAGTATAAGCCACTTGGTACTGAGTTGTCAACATCGACACCAGGTTCATGGCGGCAATCAATGTGACCGCCGCTATAAATACCTCCCTTTTCAGGATGAACTTGAGAAGTATTGTCATTATGTATATATATTTGTTGTATGAATATGTATGAGTGAGTTGTGTGTATATGTGTTTGATACAGATACTAATTGTATGAGTAATAATAATAATATTAATTAATATCTATTTATCAATATTAATATGTATAGTTCATCCAAACTTACTAATATTGAATGGATTGTTGAATGTACGGATGGATGGATAAACACGAAGGTGTAATTAAATACTTATAAGTGTATTAACCATAAACAGATAAAGTAGTTATAGTCATACACATAATCTAATATACAAATCACATACACACTGATTAATATTAATATTACATATGATCTTATAGATATAATAATCGGCCGATGGTATAGATAAGTATATCCACATACCCCCGCCATATCTGAGATGGTAGATCCTAAACACGTTTTTCTTTATCGACTGATTTGTCATTCATATCACTATGAGGGTGTGTGAGTATGTAAACCCTTGTGAGTGGGGGTCGGGAAAAGGGTTGAGCAATGACCTTGAGACAAGTCAACCCTTAGACAGGTGTCACGTGATGTGTGGTCATCCGGATCAACACACTTAAGAATAAAGGTTGATTGATTAGAGGGTGGGTAGGTTTGAGTTCTAAGACTTGATAATATTCGATTGATCAAAGTTGGGATCATTCCTTTTTGGAAGATATAAATTTGGTAATTACACTTTAAAGGGAAGGGGTTTAGAATGGAAATATACAATATATTAATTTAAATATTAAAATATTTATTTCTCATCAATACTATAAATAGCTGGATCATGATATTCCCTTGATGGAACAATTGATTGTGGTATTAGTTGTTGCAGTTGAGATGATGAATGATTGATTGTAGTGGTAGTTGAACCTGAGGATGTTGCACTGCCACTTGTATTGTAAGGTGTATCCACCACACCAACATCATCATCTTCATCCAATGTATCATCTCCATTGAAACTACTTATAGTAGTAATAATTGGTTTGGGAGCATTGTTATCTGATTGAATTGAGTTTCTTCCACCATTGATTAACCTAATGATCAAACTGTAGAATACCAATATCAAAAATATCACAATCAAGTTGACACCATTCAACACAAATACATGTCTGAATCCCCATTGATAATATGTATACTACATTCCACGGGAGGGGATGATTAGATTGAGTTCTGATGATTCATCGTTAATGAATGAATGAACATACCTTTGCTGTTTTACCAACATGTCCCCAATATGATTTACATTGATGTTGATATTCATCGTTGACTAGACAAGTTGGATCTTGTTCTTTATCATACTTTGTTCTGAATGCATTCTTGATGTATGAATATGGAATAATTGAACATACTTGTAATGCCAATGATATCAATATCAATAATATACCTATTAATTTATACATCTTTGTACGTCTTCTATACAATAATACTAATATTGAACTTAATATTATTAATACCAGACCCAATGTTACTTGAAGTAGTCCAGAGAACCAGAAGATATGATTGACACCTGGAAACTCAGACTTGTGTGAGAATGTAACAGACTTTAACTCATCATTGAACTTGATTTGGAATGTATAAAAGTTATAGAATTGTTGTATAGAAGTTATAATATGAGGTTTACTATTAGCTGTTAATATCTTTTGTTGATAAACTATTGAATATAATGGTTGGAATATCAATATAACAATCTGGAACACAAGATATATGATCAAAGTGAATACCAATATTGATAATATCGCAATCTTATTATCTCTCTTCATTATTATTATTATTATTAATATTATCAATGTAAATAATAATAATAATTGCACTCAACAACGTAACTCAATACTATGTCTTACTTAAATCCAATCTCTTATCCTTGTGTTGACCTTCGTGACCGATTAATTCAGTGTGTGAGTGAATAAGAATATAAGGGTGGGAGGGTGAGGGTGAGGGTTAATTATTCTTTGTTGGACAACCATGACAACTATATTATATCAAGTGGTAATATATATTATATGTTATATGATTGTTTTTCGAAATGATTGATCCAGCTCATTGACGAAACCCTAAAAAGGGTCTCGTTTTTGGAATTTTTTTTATTTGAGTGTTTGATCATAAAAATACATGAAAGAGTGAGACCTGTCGACGAAGGTGTTGTTGGACAAAGCATAGTGATGCATTGTGGTCAGTTCAAAGTAGACGACAGATAATAACAATAACAGTGGAGAGAGATAACAATTAAACAATGTTATCATCATCTGTTACGACATATGTGGCCTCAAGACTGAAGGTGATCACTACTTCAGTGGCATTATCAGCCTCAAGCACGACGACAATGCCACTACTTCACAGGTCATTCACTTCATCAGCGGCGATCACTTCGACACATCACTCACAACAACATCCACAACAATATAGACAACAACAACGACATTCAAAGCAATGCAACTGTATAGCCTGTCACTCAACCAACACATCATCATCATCATTCATCACAACTACATCATCACTAAACACATATAATACATCAACAAACTCAATACGACATTACAGCAGCAGCAGCGGCAGCGATAAGAAGAAACCACAACAACAACAACAACAGAAAGATTATGATTATGAAAGTGTAGAGAATGATCCATTCGAGGAGGAACACGTCGATAGGGAGGAGTTGGACAGGATGTACCAGGAGGCCGACAAGAACTTCGACCTGAGACCATGGTCGTCGGACCCCAACATCCGTGACACACAGGCACTCGAGCACATTAGAGCAAAGAACAAGCTGCTCTTCCCCAGGGACTACGAGCAGCAGATTGACCGCGAGCTCAACCCGAGAATCAAGGACCTGTCGAGCGACGACAAGCAGTTGGGCCAGTACCAGGTGCGCGGCCCCGTGCCCCTGCCCGAGGACGACGAGCTCTTTGAGCACCAGCGTCTAAAGAACGACTGGACCGAGCAGGACATCAACGATCAGCTCGAGAACCAAGACGAGGACGAGATCGAGCCGGACGAGGAGGAGGACTATGAGGGCATGGAGTCCGAGGGCTTCGACCCGTTCCTGCCCGCGCGTCCCAAGGAGCGTGTCGAGAACCTGTACAACGGCGTCGCTCACGGACACTCCAAGCGTAAGGACGCCAACGCCGTGGCCCTCGTCCGTCTGGGCACCGGCGAGCTCACCATCAACGGCAAGACTCTCACCGAGTACTTTGGCAACTGCATCACCTACAAGGACACTGTGCTCCGTCCGCTGGTCATCACCGAGACTATCGTCAAGTGGGACGTGGAGATCCGTGTGTCGGGCGGTGGCATCAAGGGACAGGCCGAGGCCATCTCGCGTGCCCTTGCACTGGCCATCTCAAACTACGATCTGGGCTACCGCATGGCGTTGCGATTCTCTGGTCTGCTCAAGCACGACATTCGTCGCGTCGAGAGAAAGAAGCCAGGTCAGTTGAAGGCCAGAAAGAAGTTCCCATTGGTCAAGCGTTAAGTAAGGTGCTCCGTCCTTACTATCCCAAGTCCCTCTTTATTGGCACACGACAGACACTCACCCAGGGTGTGTCAACATCACACTTACCTATACACACGACTACAACGAACAACGACCATTGGATTCATCAACCTTACCTTATATTAATAATAAAGCACAGCAACCTCAGTTTGATATACATGGACCATCCATCCAAGCATCTTGATTGAGCATGGAGACATCAGTCCGAAACTCGGTATACTATTTCCTGGCTCCTGGGCCAAGGATTAATTCCCTGATTACCTGGTCATCATCAACCCCGACAGGATTACCCAGGGTTGTTGAAGTAGTGATAGCTTCAGATCAGATATTATGTTTCCCCAACCGTTGATTGGATGATGCTTGTTCAGACCTTGGCCTTTTTCGACCACATTGGCGCTGCCTCCCCGCTTGCAATTTGAAGATTGGCGGGGCATCATATTTATTGTAGATCCTACAAGCCAACAAATAAAAAACTAAGAACAAGACAAAGACTTTAATAACATTATATTATAAAGACTAAGAATGTATCAATTATTTGTTGTAATACTACTATTGATGTCCTTTGGGGACATCAACAACATGGTTTACAGTTGCCAATCAGTGTCTGACTTGAAATATGTTAACATTACAGTTAATCCATTATCATTGAATAACTCAACCTTATGTGGATTGGTATCATATGGCAACATTGGAAACAGTCCATGTCCTACATTAACTGCTGCATTCCAATCATTTAGATATCAATACCCATCTCCAAACTGTGTGATGTTAAACATCCAACTTGCAGAAGGGCAATACTATAACTCAACAAATGGTACTCAAGGCCTCATTATCAATGATGGCATCAATGCCACTATTGGAGCTACTGGTCCAGTCGACATCTATCTCGATGGACAACCCTTCATCACTATAACTTGGCCACCTCGTGGTCATGATTTAAACGAAGTCATACCAATGTCACTAACACTCAAAGGAATTAATCTAATCGGAGGGTATAGTCCAATGCTAAATACACCTGGACTTATCTCAGCCTCCATTTTCTGGACCAACATTACACTCAATAATGTCAATGTACTCAATACAAGTTGTTATTATACTCAATCAATAGTTCATATCACTCAACCTCTGGTTGGACCAGGTGAGATGCCTGGCACAAACAGTCTAAATATAATAGGAGGATCATATACCAACAACATTTATAGTGGATTGTTTGTGACCAATGGAGCCAATGTTGTCCTTCAATATGTCATCTTTGATAACAACTCCATTCAACCTGGAAATTCAATTATAGTGTTCAGCAATGGCCATGGTTCGATGTCCAATTCATTATTCACCAACAAACTTAATTCCTCTGATGCCATTTGGCTCAACTCTCAAACAAACTTCACAATTATAAACAGTACATTCAGTAACCACTCCATTGGCAACGATTTTGTTGCTTGTTATGGATGCCAACTCAACATCACTAACACCATCTTTGAGGACATTATCGACTTTACTCATTTCGTTGTCATTGATGAGTCAGACTCTGGAATGTTCGCCAATGTGTCAATGAACAATGTCACCGTCACTGGCCATTCTAAATCCAACTCAGTATTTATCAACTGTCTCAGATCTAGTCAGTTGTCAGTCTATCAACTTCATCTGCCCACGAAACAATTTCAATTGATCCAATGTCCAACTACATGCCAGGTGATTGGTGATCAAAGGGCGTGCCAGAGGAAACGACTCAACCCTGGACAGATCACCGGAATTGTCATCGGATCACTGGTTGGCTTTGCTCTTATTCTTGCAGCGACCATCTATTTTTGGAAGAGGAGGCAGTCATCCTATCAATCAATCCAATAAATAACATTACCAGTACTCTACGTCCATGGATGTCTTGGTGAGTGTTCAGAGATAACTTGTAAATGAAAGAATGTATCCTTGATCGATGGTTTTTGGTATGATTCCAAGTTGGGGAGTCAGGGATCCACAAGATCTAATGTGTCCCCGTCCTCACAAGTGTCGACCCAGCAAGTATAGCTATACTTGCCGTTTTATTAAGTTGAGGCCACCAATGGACCACCTTCCATCTCGATGGTGGAAACATTGCTCCAATATTGGATGATGGCCGTCAGACCAAACAGGACGAACAAGAACATGCCATGATGTGGACGCAACTTGTTAAAGAAGTAGCCGATGGCGCCAGAGCACAGCGAGCAGATGATGATGAGTGCAATGCACAGTGTGTAGGTGGGCGACTCCCATTCGAGCTCGTAGCGCGAGCCGTATACACAGAAGATGCCCATCAGCAGAGATGTCTTGGAGATGGTGCCGCCAATWAAGGTTGGAGAAGGCAATGTTGATATTCTGGGCATTGCCCTTGCGCGACAATGATATGCTCTCGAGGATCTCGGGCATCTCACTGGCAATTGGCGCAAGGAAGAACGCCAGCAGTATCTGATTGATTTCGAACGTGGTGGCCAGCGTGACGATCGAGTCGATGAACGGCTTGCTGAAGAAACAGATGAGTGCGCCGCCCACGAGCAGCATGCCGGCGCCCTTTGAAGCCGATGCGTGCTCGCCGTCTTCAGCGGCATCTTCCTCGGCGGCAGCCTCCAGATCCTCCTCCTTGTCCACCTCTGGCAGCTTGTAGAATATTGAGTTCCAAGATGAACAGCAAGTAGGAGCCAATGCCCACGACTCCCAACAGCATGCTGAAGCCATACATCGCCAGACACAGAGGTATCAACAGAGAGACCAACAATATCAAGCATTGTCGCTTGACTGGTGGTTGTAAAGTAATTTGTCCAGCCCTCCTATTCTTTGTTCCAATCCATATACAGCAGCCTAGAGCAATCGTGCAGACGACTGTGTTGATTGATTGAGTGTTTGTGATCGGTCGGGGTCAAGGGTGAGGGCGAGGGCGAGGGCAAGGGTTGGGTCAAGGAAATGTTAGATCGAGGCTGGAACAGTACCAAGCATACAATGAATGAACTTACCTATTGAGCTACCACTGACTGCACCAACGGCGAATCTAATATTCCGACTTTGAAGTGCAGTTATAAAGAATATCGCCTCAGGTGCTGTATGATGATGATCATTCAATCATTCAATCAATCGTGTCGGAGTTAGGATCGGAGATGCATAGCATGTATGTTTGAGGTCCTCAAACCTAACATACCAGTGTTTAACCAAGCTATTAAGAGTCCACCAATTATAGATGCATCGTACTTCTTGCCAAGTATTTCACCACCTTCGCCAACACACCATGAGGCGAATGTTAGAAAGAGGAATGTTACTCCTGCTACTGCTGCTGCTTCCAACATTATATATAGTTAAAGTATAAAAATATTATTTGAGAGATAGATAATGTATATCTATCTTGTGTATTAGTATAGATAGGTATTGGTATTAGTGATACAAAGGTAGTAGTTTGTTGGAAGTTGAAGTAGTAGTAGTAGTCGTGAGTCTGAATGAATCGGATATTTAGTTGTTGGTCTGTCTGTGTATTTGTAGTTACAACACCAGAACAGTATCTTGTCAACAACAAGGTGGTACTATGAAGTATTTGTGATCACGGGAATCAGTTGCTGAGGCCCCCTAATGGCCCAACACGAATACAGGCCGAAAGTTCCCCCACCTCCACTTGGTTTCTTTGCAGCTGTTTTGCAAAACATACACACGTATCGCTTTTTTGGTGATAGAGGGTGTACCCAAGGACCTCATTTTGAAAGATCGGTGTGTCCAAGTCAGTCAACCTGTCACCCGTTCAGTTTCTTTCGGGTCGGGCCTTGCCGTCAAGATAGTATACGGGTGTCTATCTATGCCATAGAAGTAGAACAATATAATGGGTGTCCAACATGTGATTATGTCAATGATCGATCATTGAATGAATGAATAAGTAATCACTTGACTCGTATATGTTTACTTGTATTGTATCGATCATATCCATCCATCATTTAAGTGTACATGTTCGATGATGGAATTCAATTCCACCAGCCAGCAGTTCCAAATTAGATGATCAGATCCTCTTGGACTGGAAGCCGAACTTTCCATTGAACCATTCAATAGTTGTGGAGAATCTCTTCAAAAGATGTACATTGGAAGAGTGTAAACTATGTGATGACAACTCCTTAGTCCACTTTGAGAATGAATCCAATGTCTTCTTATCCAAAACAGTATGTATATCATCCTTACTCTTGATAATACAATCAAGTACTTGGCACTATATCATGAATGTTAGTAGTGTCAATCAAGCAACTGAAAGATGTCATGTCATGGATGGTACATACAATATTATGTTCAATAACTGATGGTGGCCAATAGTTCTCCAACCAGTGAATGAGTTGTACCATCTTGACATCGGTCATATCCAATGACTCATGCAATGAAGCAAAATCATTGATAGGATGCACCAGACTATAATAGTTATCCAAGAATCCATTCAAATTGATATCAATTATCTCCTTGACAATGTCCTTCTCACCAATAATACAATCTTGTAATATCCTACAACATGTGATGATTGAATGATCGTTAGCCATGTGTCCTGATCAATCAATCAATCAATCAAACATACTTGACGATAAACTTTGGATCTTTGAGTGAGAGGAGGTAACCTTTGCGCAACCTCTCGGGCACTTCGGGATGTTTGTCAACGATTGATTGGAAGTGCTCGTCGGTGCCGTTGAGGAGGTCGTGGTTGCGACTGTCCATGAGGATGATCTCGTGTTCGTTCGCATTGACCTTGTTGATCACAATTGATATCCAATGTACTGCCACGCCAAGCATAAAGACATGTGAGTAGGTCTGTCGCTCCTTGAATCGTTTGGACACTTCTCGCAACTCATTGATCTCTTCAATGGATATACGATTGTTGCGTAATGAGTCTATTGCCCAATCTGGCAACACTGTGATTGGATAACGTTGTCTTGACAAGACATTATCACTTTCCAACAGGTAATCGATATAACAACGTTCCATTACACCTTTGACAATGTACTTCTCGTTCCATGGATAGTATGACTTCTTTGCGGCGCGACATTTGACCAACAGCAGATTCATACATATTGAGTAGATGTGCCAGAACAATGGTCGGCACAACATTCGATTGAAATAATGCAATGAGTCATTGTCTGAGCCACTGGATGGGTCATTGTTCGAGGTTGAGGATGCTGAGACACAGGCCTTGTAAGCTGATATACCATTGAACAAACTATAGTATCCACAACTATCATTCTTGACTTGTTTCAATACTCTTGGTTGCCAAATTGTCGTTGACATCATTGATAATGGAGGTGATGAGGTTTGAGTTGATGTAGTTGATGTTGTTGATGTATCACCAGGACTATGAATATGTATAATTAGGTTGTTCTCGTCAGACGAGCAATGTGAACGTGTCTCCTTTCGATATGCAATTATCCTACTTGGTGAAGATGTTGATGATGTTGATGTTGATGTTGACAATGATGTTTGATTGTTGGTGGCCAATGTGAATAAGAGTTGAGCAGGTGTTGTCGACGTGGTCTTGGACGTAGTCATAGACGTGGACATGGACGTGGAAGTTGAAGTGGACGCGGATGGCAATTTCTGTGGACTGACAAGGTCATACCTGGCATCCTTCTTTAAACAACATAATAGACCATCAACCAAGTCCATAACAATTGATCTTGGTATACTATCATTGCTCATTACAACATCTTCTTGTCTTTCCATTGTTTAACCACCAACACTTGGCTTGTTTGTTTAAAGAGTATATATATATATATATATTTATATTTAGATTGATTAATTGTATGATTGAATGAATGGATGAAAGTACACAATTCAAGTTCAAACTCTTTGAAAGTTGTTGGAATGTAAATGGATTGTTGTTTGTTGTGTGTTTGTTGTTTGTGTGTTTACGTAAAGTTGAGAAAGCCCATTGATCAAACCCCCCATTGTCTAAATGCACATTGAGTCAGCGTGATTCACTCTGACTCCCAACAGTCGTTCACACACAACATAAAAATAAAATAAAACATAAAGTTTGTCGTCTAAACGAACGAAAAAACGAGTAACTAATACTACTTTTGCTCTATTATTTATATCTTTGGTAACGTTGTTGTTATTACCTGTTTGTACATCTATTTATCCATTGATCAACTGATTAAATAATGTCTGGTTCTCTTGAGAAGTGATGAACATTGGATCCTGACAACCAAACAAGGAAAGTTCCAAGATATACTTAAGTGTGTTTGTGAGATGGTGTGCGACCAACTTGTCTCGACTCTTGGCATGTTCATTCATACATTCAAATTTATACATTCAATCATTCATTCATTCATATATATATATTATCTATCTGTTAATTAAATTGATTGTTTGAGTACAATAGATGTATTCATTCATCAATAGTATTATACACGTATTAGATTAATCTAGATAGATATAGGAGAAAGGTGTAATATACTCAACTTATTGTCATCTTTACAGACACACATATACACACAGACATGTCCTCGACAGCAGCAGCAACAACAACAACAACATCAAATAATAGTAACACTAGTAATCCCCAATCTGGTGCACCAGATAGTGCAAAGGAGGCTGTTTTCTTCCAGAGCAATCCAAAGGACCTCGAGGGAAAGCCTTTGATCAAGGGTTACGACTTTAACGAAGGTGTTGACTATGCCAAGTTGTTCAAGTCATTCACTCAGACTGGTTTCCAGGCTTCAGCCGTTGGCCAAGCCATCGATGAGATCAACAGAATGATCTCATGGCGTCTGGTCGACGAGCCCGTTCAGGAGAGCGACGTCAATGAGGATACGGCCGACCCCGACTACAGGAAGAAGGTCCGTGCAAAGATCTTCTTGGGCTACACCTCCAACCTGGTGTCATCAGGCATCCGCGAGATCATTCGTTATTTGGTACAGAACAACATGGTTGATGTCATCGTGTCAACCGCCGGTGGCATTGAGGAGGACTTTATCAAATGTCTGGCACCGACCTATCTTGGCGAGTTTTCCATGCCCGGTGCCGACCTTCGTCGCCGTGGACTCAACCGCATTGGCAATCTGCTCGTGCCCAACGACAACTATTGCAAGTTTGAAGACTGGATCATGCCAATACTCGATGCGATGGTCGATGAACAGACGTCAAATGGCACTGTTTGGACGCCATCCAAGGTGATCAACCGTCTTGGCAAGGAGATCAACAACGAGGAATCGATCTACTATTGGGCATGGAAGAACAAAATCCCAGTCTACTGCCCAGCTCTCACTGACGGCTCCATTGGCGACATGATGTACTTCCACACATACAGGAAGGAGGGCTTGGTGCTGGATCTGATTCAAGACATCCGCTCAATCAACAATCACGCCGTCTATGCCAAGCGCACTGGTGTGATCATTCTCGGTGGTGGTGTGATCAAGCATCACATCTGCAATGCCAACCTGTTTAGGAATGGCGCCGAGTACGCTGTCTACGTCAACACTGGACAGGAGTTTGATGGTAGTGACTCTGGTGCCCGTCCCGACGAGGCTGTCTCCTGGGGCAAGATCAAGTTGGATGCCAAGCCCGTCAAAGTCTATGCCGATGCATCCATCGTCTTCCCAATCTTGGTTGCTGAGACCTTTGCCAAGACCTTCATTCCCAAGTCTCCAGAGGAGTTGCTTATGAACAAGAGAGATTAATCAACATGTTGTCTGTGATGTGAGAGAGGTCTCCATTACTCTCTCTTCCCTCGTGGCTGCCAGGCTAAGGATCACCCAACATCATCAGAAGGTGTGATCAACCTCATTCAATCAATCAATCAACCAATGAACCATATCCATGTTGCGAGTGGACCATAACCAATGTGGATGTATTGGCACAGATGGACTGATGAGGCAACAACAATAGTAATAAAGGAATGGAATGCTCATATTACTGATCAATCAATCAATCACTGAACCAAGTTGGAATAATAAGTATTATATTTATTTATACGATGGAATGGGCAGAGATGGATATACCCTTGCGCAAGGATATCCCAAGCAACAACACCCTGGAGGATGCTCTAACTTAAGCATTGGTGATGTGAGACATATCTCCCATCTTCTCGGACATGACATACTCTCCCTTCTCATTCTGCTTGCCCATGGTGATCTTGATGAAGACCTCCTCGAGCGTGGAATTACTGATGCCCCAGTCGGTGATGTGCAGTCTCTCCTTGTTCTGCTCGAACGCGGCAAACAACACTGACAGCTCCACCGAGTTGGATGGCACCTCGTAGTTGAATGTACCGGCCAGCGCATTCAACAGGTTGGCCTGTGGGATCTGCTCAAACAGGAACTTCTGGGCCTCGGTCTCGTGGCCCAGCTCGACGGTCATCATCACCTTGTAGCCCTTGCCAAAGCGCGACTTGAGCTCGCTGCTGCTACCAATGCACTTGAGCTCACCGCCAACAAACAGACCGAGACGGTCGCACAGGGCGTCGGCCTCCTCCATGGCGTGGGTCGTGAGCAACATGGCACACTTGCGCTTGTAGTTGTTGATGATGTCCCAGAGCTGCTTACGCGAAGCTGGGTCGAGTCCAGTGGATGGCTCGTCCAACAGCACGATCTTGGGGTTGCCCATGAGCGAGCAGGCGACAGACAGACGTCTACGCATGCCACCACTGTACTCGCCAGACTTCTTGGAGGTCTCCTCGTGGAGGTTCACCTGCTTGAGTCCCTCGTAGACTGCATTACTCAGCTGCTTGCCCTTCATGTTCTTGATGCGTCCGTAGAATAGCAAGTGCTCCTCGCCAGTCAGATCGTCCCAGAGCACGTTGTCCTGTGGACAGACTCCCATGATCATGTGTACGTTGTCGATCTCGTTACGGATGTCCATGCCAAACACCTTGGCTGTGCCACTGGTTGGTGGGAACAGACCGCTGACGCAAGAGATGGTGGTGGACTTGCCGGCACCGTTTGGTCCGAGGAAACCAAAGCAAATACCTTGGTCGACTCCGAGAGCCAGTGACTTGACGGCGACCTTCTTCTTGGCGCCATCGCGGGCAGGGTACACCTTGTTCAGATCGAGCACCTCGAGTGCCAGAAGCTCCTTTGACTCCAAGACACGCTTTCTCTCCTCGGCAACATCATGTGGCTCACCCTCGCGCACTGACAACATCTCAACGGGCTCCTGCTCGGTCTTGCGGCCGGACCAGTATGAGCGCTTGAGGAAGAAGAGTGGATGACGCTTTACACCATAGTCAGATGGCAGAACCTCCTCAAGGTAGAGGGCCAACACCAGGAAGATGATGGTCTCGACGACCATGAAGGCGTAGATATTGCCCATCTCGATACCGGGGTCGTTGAGTGTGGCGATCTTGACACCTGGACCGTCGTAGGCGACGGCACGGGCGAGGACCAGCAGACCGCGGTATAGGACAAAGGGCGGGAAGATGGAGATGACAAACACGGAGCCTGCGGGGGTGGAGTCATTCTTGAGGATATTGTCAATGACGTTCGATGCCAGGATACCAGTGCCAAAGACCCAGATGTAGCCAACTACTGTTGCCGTGTCAGTCTTTGTAAAGAACACCGAGACGAAGAAGGCAAAGCTGACCAAGAGATGCCCCCAGAAGAATATCAGTAAGAATATCGGCAGTCCATTATTGATTGTGAAGTATCTGAATCCTATGTTGTTTTGTCAAGCGGTGATGTGATTAGTGAGTGCGCGCCAGGCGAATGATGTTTGTCCATTGTTGTCCAGGAGTACATACTGAATATTGCGCCAAGTGCCCAAACCAAGAGCATGGCAAACAGATAGATGGAGTATGAGAATATATAGGTAACGAGCCAGTATGTCTTCATTTCGAGACCCATCATCTTCATGATCTCTCTAAGCTTGTTCTCCTTCTCATAAAGAATAAGTCTGAGAACGACTGGAAGGATCAACTGGAAGATGAAGATATATAGAGTTGCTAAGATGGTATGGTATGGTATGATTGAATGATTGATGAGTGAGTGATTGGATGCTCCATCGAGTTGGAATGATTGAATGAATGAATACATACGTCCAATAAGTGAGATAAGATCAAAGGTGAAGGAGGTTTGCTTGGTTGGGAAGTCACGGATACCGTCAAAGATGATTTGGGTGATGTTCTGACCGGTCAGGGCACGGTAGGAACGTGTGGCCATAGTGTAGAGCAGACCCAACTCATTACCGAATGAGATGGAACGGTTGTAAAGTAGAGACACCTCGAGTTTGTTCTGATCGACTGTGCCAAAGTGGTAGGCACCATTGATAGTCTTTGTCTTCCAGTTATTGAACGTATCAGCCTTGAACTGTTCATAAGTTGCTGCGCCAATCTGGGTGGACAATGGCATCACCATACTAGGTGTGTCAGAGCAATATGTGGCAAAGGTACCAACAAAGGACATGGCAAAGATGAGCTAATGTTCGTGATTGATTGATTGATTGAATGAGTGGATGAGTGGCAAGACATGGATGATGCTAGTAATAGTACTTACTGGAATGGTGATGTTTTGTTGGTTGACATAGAGTGGTACCAAGTTCATCATGTTGGAGACGATTGGATTGTTGCTTTCGTCAATATACATGACGCTGCGGTTGTACATTCCCGGTGGATATTTAAAACAGTTTCCAACAATGGTCTCATTAGTTTCGCTAAAGTATGAATAAGATGAGAGTTAGTATGATTGATTGGATTGATTGATTGAGGAGTATTGTCAACATGTTATGGTCACATACTAGAGTGCTGGTTGGACAGTTGGTTGATGAAGTCTAGCTGGGAGCGTAGTACCTTGTTGGTCCTTGATAAAGTTGTTTACAATCTGTTGTAGTACAAATAATAGTATAATCTGTTTGATTGATTGATTGAAATTGATTGATTGGATGGATGAACATGTTAGACAAGGTGCGGACAAGTCGGAGATGGAGTGAGTGGACAACTACTACTTACCAAAAGTAGTGGCAATGCAATCTGACAAGCATTGGTACGATATTGACGCCATTGATAAGTGGCACTCTTCCTAAAGAGTGCATTGAACTGATTGCCAAAGTGACGCTTCGTCTCAATCTCCTCAGCAGACTTGACAAGCTTGTCAGTCTGTGCATAACTAATTGGTCCATTTGTAGAGGCCCCACTTCCACTGCTTCCATTTCCATGTTGTTGTGGAGAATGGTCGTTGGCGGCCGCCATCTCATTCATAAGAATGGGTTCGACACTCATTATTGTTGTTGTTCGACTCCTTCTATCTCAAGCAGATCTGTTCGAGAGAATAGAGATTATATATATATATATTTATAGTATTACAACAAGGGAGGGATGAAGGATATAAATACAACTGATCTGAATGAATGAATGAATGATTGATTGAATGATTTAGATGTATTGTTATTACTATTTTTAAATTGGGTCTTTAGCACCACCAACCCACCAAGGCCTAATCAATCACTCTTATTACTCACCACTCGTGTTTGTTGTTGCAGATGGCTGAGTCCAAGACTAGGGAAGGGATGGTGAGGGGTGGGGGCGGGATGGATGGTCCGTTGAAGTGTTTAAAGGTGTGTGTGCTACTTACTACCTTACACACACAGGTGGACTTTGAGGTTTTCCTGTCACTCCTCGTTTTTTGCGGATTATTTTAAGCTGGGGGTTGGTGATAGAGGGTGTAAAGAATGATGAAGTGATCGCGTGATGATGTGTCTTTGGCACCAGGCAATGTCGCGTCGGTTGGCTCCACGTGATGAATCCTGTGCACTACTCCAACGAAGTTGGTCACGCATCATTGTGCTGTCTTAGTGTCGATGGTCATACTAACAACATATTTATCTTTCCATTATTCATTCATTCATTCAATCATTGATTCATTCATTAATTTCAGAGTTGATCAAAGCGAAGGTTCTTTCTTTGATCGATCCTTGTCATCATCCTGTCTGTTGTTGGTGTTGATGTTGATGTAACTTACATGACTGATTAGTCATTTTTGTTATTCTAATTATATCCACAGATATTCAAATAGTGATAATGAGTTGACAAGCTCATACATGTATTGAATGAATGAATGAATGAATAATACAAGACTTTATTAACACTTGGTGTAAGAGAACAACAAATATCTTTGAATTTTTCAATTTAAAACAATTCAACTCCATCTTGATCTTACCCATTCTTTTAAAGTGTGTGATTGATTGAGCTCAGATGATGATGACCCAATTCAATTCAATTCAATCTTACAAACACACAAAGCAAAGCAATCAAATAAACAAATAAAACAAACAATGATGGAATCAAACTCAGTTTCGAGTAATCAAAAGTTAAGCAGTGTTGAACAGGTGTTGGAGAAGTACATCCCAGAGGATGAACTCAAAGAGGTCAAGCGTGTCCTCTATGGTCTCAACAGAGGTCAATTGGTCAACACTCTTCCAATTCCACAAGATGTCACCAAGTTAGCCAACGCCTCATCTTTTGAAGTTGTTTCCTCAAAGTATGTTGTGATCAAGTCTAAGATGTTCACATGACTAGTCACTAACTCATTGATGTGATATAGGGTCACAGCTGAACCTGAACAAACAAGGAAACCAAGGATTGTTAAGCTTGGTATCATTCAGAATGCAATTGGTGCACCAACAACAGATCCGGTACATGATCAGTATATGGCCATTCAGAATAAGATTGAGAAGATGATTGATGCCGCTGGAGCAATGGGAGTTAATGTACTGTGTCTTCAAGAGACATGGCATATGCCCTTTGCCTTTTGTACTCGTGAGCGTTATCCATGGGTAGAGTTTGCTCAGCCGGTCGATGGCGAAGCCACCCGTTTCATCCAGCGCATGGCCAAAAAGTACAACATGGTCATTGTGTCACCAATGTTGGAGCGCGACCTAGTGCACAGCGGCACTATCCACAACACTGCCGTTATCGTTGGCAACAACGGAAACATCATTGGCAAGTCGCGCAAGAACCATATCCCTCGCACTGGCGACTTTAACGAATCCACCTACTACATGGAGTCGCAGCTCGGCCACCCAGTGTTTGAGACCGTCTTTGGAAAGATCGGTATCAACATCTGTTATGGACGCCATCACAACTTGAATTGGCTGGCCTATGGCCTCAATGGCGCCGAGATCGTGTTCAACCCTTCGGCAACTGTTGGCGAGCTCAGCGAGCCAATGTGGGGCGTCGAGGCCAGGAATGCAGCCATGACCAACAACTACTTTGTCGGCTCGATCAATCGCGTCGGCACTGAGATCTTCCCCAATGAGTTCACCAGCGGCAATGGCAAGCCCGCCCACAAGGACTTTGGCCACTTCTATGGCAGCTCCTACTTTAGCTCTCCAGACAACTGTCGCACACCAGGACTCAGTCGCGTCAGCGATGGACTGAACGTATGCGAGGTTGATCTCAACCTATGCCAACAAGTCAAGGATAAATGGAACTTCCAGGTGAGTTATCCCCTTTGACCTTGCCCTCACATCTTACTAACCCTTACTCTCTCACATCACAGATGACTGGAAGATATGAGATGTATGCTGACTTCTTGACCAACTACATCAAGCCAGACTATGTTCCACAGATTGTAAAGGATCCATCAATGAAGTAAAGGTCATGCAAGACCCCTCACATATATCATAAGTACACCATATCTCGTTGATCACAGTTTATTACCATCCCATTACCTTTTGTATGATTGGCAAGGAGATGTTGGACATCTTGATGTGTCCGGAAATGTTTGGATGTCCTTGACAGCCAATGTCGCTTGGCTCCAAGATGTTCTGAAGGTCGATATAGGTAAGCTGATCACTGGACTCTGCAACAGACTTTACATAATCACAGCATGCGCCACTGATCATTGGTCCACAAACCAGGAATATCTTTGGTTGGTTTGGGTAGACTGTGTTCAATGTCTTGATTAGTTGGAGGTATGTTTGTTCAAACAGGTCTGCTGGTGGATTGGGTTGCGAGTCAAAGTCATTGGTGCCAAGATTGATTACAACAGCATTCGGTTGGTAAGAATCAAAGTCCCACAACAATGAAGGGTTGGTTGCCAAAGTCCTTGGAAACACATCTGGAAAGGCTAAGACAGATGATATATTTGGTTCTCCATAGTTCCTGACCAATCCAATTCCAGACCATGCCTCAATGTTTACATCAGCTTCCAACTCTCTGGCAATTAGTTGCCCATAAGTCCTATCATTGATTGATTGATTGATTGAATGGTTGGCAAATGAATGGAGGCTAGGGCATGTACTGAACTTACAAGTAGTTGTTCTCTGTCTCGGGGGTGAAGGGACATGGAGACATTCCTATAATGCCATAACCACATGTGATACTGTCGCCAAGGAATTCAAGTCGTCGACTAGGGGGCTCGGTAGGTGGAACTAATGTTGCAGTATGGTCCACAATGAATCCATAGAAGCCTACTACACCAAGACAAGCCTCTGTCCTCTTTGTCAATCTGACTTCACATGTCTCGCTTGGATTCAGAAGCCCATCCTCAAACAGATTATAAGTCTGTTTGGTCTCTGATGTAACATTCAACACTGATTGAAGTGTACCATTAACAAATACATTGAATATTGTAATGTTTCCAAGGAACTGAGTTCATTTGATAGATTAGTGGTCCAGATTAGTGAGTGACTTGTGGACTACAACATCAAGACGTTAGGTGATTTCTCATACTTACCAATGGTAGACCACTGGCTTGAACAACGTTGGAGTCAACCAATCCTTGTATGGTTGAAGTGCCTGTGACTTTAATGATTATCTCAACTCCAGGCCAATCAAAGTTGTATGCACCATTTGTATCTGCGTTTGCAGCAACCCTTCCTTTGTACTGTATATAGGCGTTGTCTGGGTCGATCAACACTGTTGATGCATGAACTAGACATAACAGTTGAACTAGTACCAATAGTCTAGTGAATGACATGTTTGAATTGTTGGATGATTGAATTGTTGAATGATTGAATTGCTAAATGATTGAATTGTTGAATTGGAATTGAGTGGTCATGCGAGATCTAGATTGATAAATTTGGCAATTAATTTGAGTGACCAGGGCAAAGACTGGATGGAGTGATGGTAAGGTTTATTGATTTAAGTAAGTTAGGGTACATCTTTTGGTGATGGTAGTAGTATATATAATGTGGACTTTGAAGTTGAATTACTCAGTTGGAGGCCTTGGTCTTCTGGTGGGTGGCTTCCTCTTGTGCTGCATCTGAGGCCTGGCCTTGGTAATGTGTGTCAGTTGCTCAGTGTCAGTTTCGGGCACTGCCGTGATATCGCCTGCAACACCGCCTGATGAACGCTTGGGCTGGTCTTTGGAGGATGATGGCGCTGAGGTTTTGGTTGGTGTAGCTGGTTGGGCAACTCTGGGTGGGGCGGCGGGCTTGGGCTTGGCCGAGGGTTGTGGCGTTGGCTCTGGCTTGGACACTGGCTCAGGAGTGGCCTCTGGCTCCTGCGCGACTGGCTTGCGCATCAAGGGTGGTTGGCCTCCTACACCTCTGGCAATCGCTGCGGCCAGAGCTGGGTTGGCGCTCACCTTGATGCCAGGCTTGAACATTGGTACTGGAGGTTGTGTTGGTGTTGTGCTGGTGACCTCTGGTGTCTTTGGAGCAGCATCACCACTTCTTGCGGGTGGGACGGGAGGTGGTTTGGCTGCTGGGGGTGTGGAGACTGGCGCAGACACTGGCTTGACCTCCTTTGGTGTGGTTGGCTCAGGCACAGACACTGGCTTGACCTCCTCCTTTGGTGCCGATGGCTGAATCTTCTCTGGTGTGACGGGCGACACAGCTGGCGCTGGGGTTGATCTTGCTGGTGGTGTCTCGGGCGATGGTGGAATTTCGGCCGAGTTGTTCTCTCTGTGGCTCATCTCCTCCTCGCGAATCAGATCCTGGAACACAGACTCGAGACCGTTGCCAATCTTCTCGTAGGTGTAGTCCGAGGCAATGTCCAGCGACGAGAGGAAGCACTCGTGCACACGGTTGCTCAGCTCTGCACCGGCACCCTTGATCAGAGTGTCCTCCACGTGCGACTCGTCAATGTCCTTCGAGCCAAACTGAATACCTGTGGCCAAACGCTTGTAGGTCTGCTGGTCGAATGACTTGAACGTGGTCTCCATGGTGTGTACGATCTGTTGCATCATCTCCTTCTTCTTCTGATTGACAACGTCGAGTGCTACGTTGACAAACTCCTTGAGCTTCTGATTAAGCTCCACCTCGAGACTGGCGTGCACGGCCTCCTTAACGAGATGCAAGCCTCCAATGACCTTCTCGGTGTTCTCTGCATCCTTGATGACGACCATGTGATCGGGGTCGGTGGCCTTGCGACCCACCGACTTGATCTTGTTGAGCAGCTTCTCGATGTTTTGCTGCTGGCCACTGGCCAGGAAGGACAAGTTTGTGCCACCAATGGCAGCGCCAGCGTTGTTCTCAAAGGTACGCAGAGGGCTCTGGTTGCGGTTGATGTAGTTGTCAATGTCTCTGATGAGATTGGTCAGTCTTTGTGGGTTCTCGTTGTATGCCTTCATGATATCGATCAAAGGCTTGTTCATGTTCTTCAGAGTGAGGTTGCGCTCGAGACCGACGGCCAGACCGGCGAATCCCGCGACACTCGTAAGGTTCTCATCCCAAACGAGCGAGACTAGTGCCTTGTTGGTCTGCAGGGCCTTGCCTAGGGCGATGGCACCCTTGTTGCCCATTTGATGACCTGTGATGTCCAGCTCAGTCAACGAGTCATTGGTCGCCAGTGCATAGATAAAGGGCAGAATGTCGTTCTTGAGCTGCGACTTGCTCAGACCGTTGGTCATGTGCAGGGCCTCGAGTGGCGTGGCAGCCTCGACCAGACTGATCACCGACTCGATGGCGGCCGCTCTCGACTTGGTCTTGGAGACCTTGAAGTTTCCATTCAACGACAGCTTCTTTACAGAGTTGTTCTGAATGAAGCCGTCACAGATCACTGACACTCCCTCATCACCAAAGTCATTCTCGGCAAGGTCCAGGGTGTGGATGTTTGGTATCTTGTCTGCCAAAGATGCCAACATGCGTGCGCCTGCAATGCCCAGGTCGTTGTTCTATGAATAGGTTTGAGTGAGTGGACTTGCGTGGTCGCTGCGACGACTGATTACTTACCCTTGACTCAAAGATTACGTCTTGGACATAGAGGTTGGATGAGATGGCCATGATCACCTCCTTGAGGTTCTCAACTGGAATCTTGGTGTTGTTGATGTTGATTGTCTTGAGGAGCGAGGAAGAACCGATGAATCTAACGAGATGGACGACCTCCTTCTTGGTCAGACGGTTGTCAGAGATGTCCAGATGACGTAGCTCTAGACAGCCACGAACGAGCGCACCGACGATCGTCTCCATGTTGGGGATTGTGTTTGCAATGTTGAGGGTGCGCAGCGAATTGGGACTGGCGAGGAAGGCAGACAGGGACGCACTGCCATCCGAGTCCATCTTGTTGTTTGAGAGGTCGAGATAGGAGAGTGTCATGCCCATCTTGACGTTCTTCTTGAGCGCATTGGTGAGCGCGACGATGCCAGCCTTGCCCATTGCACAGTTGGCAAAGTTCAGCGATGCAATGCCTCTGGGCGATGCTCCAATGTAGTTGGCAAACGCGGCCATGCCCTTGTCCTCAAACGGGTTGTTGGACAAGTCGATTGAAGTGAGTCCAATGTTCTTGTTGGACTGCAGTGTCATTGCGATGATTGGCAAAGTATCGCCCTTGATGCCCACATTGTTCAAGGACAAGTCCTCAATCGTCGAGTTGGTCTTCAATGTCTCTGCCAACGAAGTCAACTGATCCTTTCCCAATTGAATACTATTATGATTGATTGATTGAGTGAGATTGATTGAATGATTGATTGAACGAATGAATAAACTTACCCATTGAAGACGAGACTCTTGAAGTAGGTGTTCCACTTGAGTGCACCTAGTAGAGCCTTGATGTCGCCTGGTGAGATTGGTTGCTCAATCTCGTTGAAGTTGAAGGCCTTGATGTTCCTGCTCGAGACAATGTTGGCCATGTCCCAACAGATGTCGTCACGTGTTGGGATGTTGAAGTAGTTGCATAGTGATGAGTAAGTCTCAACGAAGCCTCCACATGGCAAGTCCTTGGTGGGGACGTCCGTCAATCTAGAGGGTGGCTTGACGTCCAGCTTGAAGCATGAGTCATCAGGACATCCAGCAAATGTCAGACTGTATGTAAGACGTAGAGCATTGATGATATCATCAGCCTTTGGATGGATCAATCCATAACCGAACGTCTTTGTAATGAATATCACCTGGCATATTATTGACGTTTGATTGATTGATTTAAGTGGAATGAGTGAGTGAGTGATAGGCCAATCATCAATGATCACATTGACAACAACATACCTCTTGTGAGTTTGAACTCTTGACTTCAGTGAGATCGAGGAGATGTGCCTCCTTCTTCACTTTGGGGATGCCTGGCTTGAGGAATATGACACGATGCTTTGTGATCAAAATGATTCTCTTGCTTGGCTTCTTGTTCTTCTTCTTGCTAATCTTATCAGCGATGCCCAAGAATGTACTCTCCTGATTCCTCTGTGAGAGCAAAGCATTTACAAGCTCTAAAATTGATTGTGATTGATTGATTGATTGAGTGATTGAGTGAGTGAGCAAACTAGATGTCTATAATGATTCAATCAATCAATCAAACATACTTCTGTCATTTGGAGTAATATCATCAGCCATCTTGTTGTTATACTATTATCTTATATATATCCTTTTTTAGGCTATTCGTTCGTTGTTGATGTTTATATCAGGTGCTGATTGATCGATCGATCTATCTTTGATTGGTGTTCTATTAATTTACAAGTGTCTAGACAGATATCTGCAACCTAAACCTACTAAACTATACAAAAGGATAATATATATACTACTAACTACTAACTACAACTAGTTGTTTGTTGATGATACAATGTTCAAACCAAGACAATCGAGTAATGAGATAGATGTAAGGGAATGAAGCGTGGAAGGTCAAGATTGGTGGTGTTCTCCTCCTGGGAAGGGATGTTGGCATTCATTCATTCACTCAACCCACCATTCTCTAACATCATCATCATGGTTAGACCCAACTCCTGCTCACTGAATAACCCAAAAACAGAATCAAAAAACTGAAAATAAGTTCAAATAAATGCCTTGTTTTGTCTTCCAAGATCGAAGATGGTGGGTTTGGGCTTGCAAGTAAGTCCAGGACAATCCACAAACAGATACATCAGTGAAGTGATAAATAATATCAGAACAAAGATATATCTTTAATAATAGTAATATTAATATTATTTAATTCTTTTATTTCAAGGTTTCTTTAGTTTGGATGCTGCTGGTGCCTTGCTGCTGGTGGTCGAGGTAGTCGTTGTTGTCTTTGTTGTTGAAGCTGTCGATGATGTTGATGATGATGAAGATGATGAAGTGGATGTTGATGGCTTTGATTTGGTTGACGCTGTTGCAGGTGCAGGCTTATCACTTGAAGCTGAGCTCTTGGCCAATTTCTTGGGCTCCTTTGCAAGTTCATCTTGTGTCTCCTCGTTTGTGCTGCCACTGTCTCTCTTTCTCTTGGCACTGAGATCGCTACTGCTGGATGGTGATGCCGCTGATGCTGGTGAGGCTGATGTTGCTGTGGCTGGGGATGCTGAAGCAGCCGACGATTGATTGTCAAAGAATCCCTTCATGGTCTTGAATGATGATGGGTTGAACTTGTAGTTCTTGTTGGACTTGGGCGTGTTGGGACCGTTCGAAGTGGATGCAGAGTCATTGGCAGGTGTAGAGTTGGTCAAAGTGGACGCGGATGACGACTTGGACGATGAGTGCTTGGATGACGACGAGGAAGACGAAGTGGATGGTGCCTGAGTGGTCAACATCGAGTCCATGAACGTTTGATAGATCGACTGGACGCCAGGGATAATATGTGATGCAGCGTTGAAGATGTTGGTGGGCGCCGATCCAACCTGCTGTACACTGGGCATGTGATCCATGTCCATCTCGGCTTGGACGATCTTGGCAGCCTCCTTCTCCAACTCCTTCTGGGCCTGGGTCTGCTTCAGTTTCTCGGTCATCTCTTGCATATCGGCCAGCTGCTGCTTGGTGTTTCTGTTGTGGTTCTTGAGCATCTTGTTCTTGCCCATCTTCTCGCTGTACTTGTTGGGGTTCAATCTGATGGCCGCTGCCGCTGACTTGCTTGCGTCGCCGTCGGTGGCGATCGACAGGCCGCAGATGAAGTGGTTGTGTGGGGTGTAGTAGAGGCACTGTTGGTGTGGCTCATCAGCAAACAAGAGGTTCTTGACTGGCGATTGGAACATCACGACGTGCTCGCATGTGAACAGCGAGTCAGTGTTCTCGCCTGCGCTGTGAGTGTTGAGGATGCTGATGTAGTTTGTGTTGCCGTTGGCATCGTTGCTCAACGATCCAGAGATGGCAATGCGATCGCCATCTGGAGAGACGGCCAGTGAGTCGAGTGGGCCGTCAATGGCCAGGATGGGGGCGACGCGGGTCAGGTCCCACACGGCCATGCAGGACTCGTAGTTGGCCAGCAGCTGTGTGGCGTCGGCCAGGAAGTGCAGGGAGCGAACCAATGATACGGTGGTGTGTGCCAGGATCGTGAGCATCTTGAAGCCTTCCAGTTGCCACACGGTGACCAGGTGGCCGGCAGAGATGGCAAACACGCTTCCATCGTGGGAGAATGCGGCGGCGGTGGCGGGCAGGCTACGGTATTGACCAGTGAACACGCAGGACCACATGTCATCCTTCTTCTGCCACATCTTAAAGTCGGTGCTGGAGCCGGTGAGCAGCAGCGCCAGCTTGGGGTGGAATGCCATCGACTGGATTGGGGACTTGTGAGGGGTGGTCACCGAGAAGGAGCACTCATACAGGCTGTCCGAGGGCGAGATAACGTTGCTCTCTGAGGTGGGCTTCCAGAACTTGAGGATCTGATCCTTTACAATGAGGTTGGCCTGCATGTTTTGAGTGCCGGGACGCTCCTCAAATGTGGCCAGGTAGTTGAAGCGAGGATGGAAGGCAAGACGCGTGACCTGGGAGTTCTGCACGTCGAATGGGTTGCTGCCGTCGAACTGCTTCAGCTTGGTCTTGGCCTGCTTGGTGGAGATAGACGTGTTGGCGGGTGGCGACACGATCAGCTCCGAAGACACACGGTTCTGGCGGGCGTCGTAGAATTGAATGGTGCCGTCTGTGCCGTTCATGGCGATAGTGCGTGTGAGCGGGTGGGCCTGGAGGCCTGTGAGGCTGCGTGTGTTGGAGCCAAAGCGCACTCCAATGATCGACTGTGAGAGCGACAAGTCGCTGACATTGACCACCTTGATGCAGTTGGTCTTGAGCGCGACGGCGACGTATCCAGTGTCTGGGTCGACCGACACCGAGTTGATGGCACCTCCCAGACGTGGCAAAAAGTTGCGACGCATGGTGGCAGTCGTCCAGACGACCAACGACGACTCGAAACCTCCAGAGAACAACAGGTTGCCCTCGGACGAGTACTGCAGCGCGGTCACGGGCGTTGGATGCCAATGATCGTAGCCAGTGATGCTGAGCTTCATGGACTGCGCGTTGATCGACAGGTGGTTGATGCGACCCGTCGTTGTGCCGTACGACAGGATCGACTGGCGTGGACTGAACGCCATCGACGTGACGACCGACTCGCTGGTCCACACCTTCTCGAGGCCCGACTGCAAATTGATGATCTGGATGTTCACATTGTTAGAGTGCACGGCCAGCAAGCGGCCAGTGTCGCTGAGCACCATGCCGCGTGGGTAGCTGATGAACATCAGACGCGTGGCTGGCTGCTGTGTCTGCGATAAGTCGATTCTAAACACACCCGTTGGTGTCGAGTAGTACAGCTGGTCGTGATTGGAGGGATCGACGATCATATGTACAATGATCTCAGTTGCCAACGAGATTGGATCTTTCAATGGCTTTGTATATTGTTGTTCGCTACTTGTTGATGATGATGCTGTTGTTGATGTTCCCTTTGAAGACTCTGTCTTGTTGCTGCTGCTGCTATCGAATTCAATCTGCAAGAGTGATCCAACAGTGCTGACCAACACTACATTCTTCTGCTTCTTTGACAGACACATTGCCGAAATGAATGACTTTAAGATGATCTGCTTCTTCACCTGTCCAGTCTGTGGATTATATACGTATATCTTGTTGAGGCATGCCACCAGCAGATCACTAAAGCATTCAATTCAATTTGATTGATTGATTGATTAGTGTCACTCGATCATCAGTTCTGCAAGTCGATGATACTTACGTGCTGCTAGCGAGTATCGGATGGACATCAATGAAGCTTCCACCGGATGTAATATCCATGTTCTTCCATGCTGACTCTGAATCAGTCGCAACAATAGCATCGCTCACATCTTCAACTTTCTTTGTCTCTACATTCTTGCTGATCTTCTTGTCTGATGATGTTGTCGCAGCCTTCACAGTGGTAGCAGCAGCAGCAACCTTCTTTGTTGTGGTAGTAGTCTTCTTCTTATCCACGACCACCTCTGGCACTGCAGCCACCGCTGATTTCTTAGAAGTAGTCGACTTCTTCTCCACGACCGATGTTGATGATGTCTTGTCCTTTGCCATTGTGAGTGTATATATGTGTGTGAATGTGAGTGAGTGAGTGAGTGTGAATGAGTGAATAAAGGTTGGAAGTACACAATAACAATACAGGCTCTGTCTTTGACAACAACAATGACAATTATACTTTGTTTGTTGGTTTGTTGATCGAAATGCAAGGTGGAGTGGACACTCGTTTTCGTCTCTTTTCACATCAAATTCCAATTTAAATGTCAAAAAATCAAAACACGAGTGTTTTCGAACTTCGCTAAATTGATTTATACAGCCCTTGATTGAACTAAATAATGTTGGTTTGATCAATCAATTCTTAACTTAACTTTGAATTATTAACTTATGATATCTTTATTTGTATAATATTAATACAAAATAATAGTGTATGATGTCATGTCCAGAAGGCCTAGTCATCAAACACCAATGACTCACAAATTAACCTAGTTTGTCCAGATCCACATAAATAAACAAAACAACTTGTTCAGTTTAGCAAGATTGTGAACATGCACCACAGGTCAATAAACAAAGCAACTTGTTCACACACTTGTCATTCATTCACTTCACTCACATAAATATTTATATAAACTTGTACATAAATAGTTATATAGATAATTAGTTATTAGATAATAAGAAATGGAGTTCTTTATGGTTGCAATATTCATAATTCTCTTGATAGAGATTATTGTTTGTACGACAGCAATGCTACCAATATCAATGAACATGAGAAAGTCTATATTCTCAGGTTTGAGCAGATTGTTGGATGGCCACACTACCAAGATCATCTTCCGCGTCGTCTTTGTCATCCTGCTCGGTATCTTTGCCGACTCGATCCAGAACTCATTGGCCATCGACAAGAAGATCCACAACGAGGAGCACGCCCACGAGCGCAACAGCCTCTACCTGCGTCTGTTCAGATTCCAGCGCAACATCTACTTGACCGGCTTCACCCTGTACCTCTTCTTCCTGATCTACCGCGCCCAGTCGGTCGTGCAGCAGCTGACCTCTGTCGAGAACAAGAGCAACGCCGTCATCAAGCAGGCCGAGCAGAACAAGACCCAGACCGACAAGATGCTTCGCGAGAACAAGGATCTCGAGGACGAGGTTGCCAAGCTGCGCAAGATGGAGAAGGAGTTCAAGGCCATGAAGTCCCAATCAGAGGGTTTGACACGCGAGTACGACAGGCTCAAGGCTGAGTACGATGATCTCAAGGGCACCAAGTCCAAGGTTAGCAAGAAGGTTGATTAAGTCCTTGGATTCAAGTCCTATCATCTTCAACTCATTCTAAGCATCATGATATACACGCCTAGGCGTGCAATAAACGCGGCTCACTATCCAATAGAGACGCGAACGTACAAATATACAAAGACAAGTCTACTTCATAATGGTGGATGGTAATGGATGACGAGGTTGGGAGGGTGGATGATTGGGTAGGTGAGGAGATCAATCCAACACCTTTGCAAGCAGGGTCGTTAGCCAGCCAGCTTGATGAGGAGGGTACTCTATTTATATATGACAGGGTTGGGAGGATGGAGAGAAGCCAGTCGCATCAGCTGCTCATGAGAAAATGGCCGAGTAGAGCAGGTCCTGTACAAATACACTCTTCAATACGTTCTCTTTCTTGGTGCGCTCTTGTTCTTCGGTGGTCGCTGTCGGCTTGATGTCGTCGAGCTGGGGTTTCTTTATCTTTACAGGTGAGTCTTGCTGCTGCTGCTGTTGCTGCTGCTGCATCAATTGCTGCTGCTTGAGGAGGTGTTGCTGCAGAGCAATGACGCCGCTACCGGCACTGCTGCTGCTGCTGTCGCTGGATTTAGAGTTGCTGGCAATGTTGCCGTTGCTAATGCTGTTGATGAGCGAGCCGTTGGCAATGGCCTTGGACAGCGCGCTATCCTTTAGATTGAAATCGGCAAAGTTGATGCCAGCGAATGAGTCTATGATCTTGTTGGTCGCGCTGCTACTGCTGCTGCCTCCGCCCGCGCCATTGCCACCGCCCGCTCCCAGTACGGCGGGGTGTTGCAGCAGTGAGAAGATTGACGACGGATCGAATTGGGCCGAGTATGATTGTCTGGTGGGACTCTTGCCCGCAGCCTGACGCTCGACCTCCATCTGCTGCTTCAGTGCCTTTATGTTGGGATATGATGAGCCGACCAGTGAGGACAACAGGTCGAGACTGGGCAGGTGTGCAGAGGGCCGCGAGTGTCTCAGACTGAGATGTCCGATGAATCCTTTGCTGACATAGTTAGGGTCGCCACCTGGACGAATGGCACAGATTGGACAGACAACCTGCTTCCTGTCGTGCTGATGTTGACGTGTGCAGTGATCGATCAGGGCGGCCTCCACCAAGCCATCCTGGTTGCAATAGGGGCACTTGTATGTCACTGATGATGTCTGGAACAGTTTGCTGAATGATGCATCGATCTCTTCGAGATATGACAGGTCCAATTGATTGTCATCGTCATCTTCATCATCGTCATCATCATCATCGTCATCATCATCCTCTTCATCCTCATTTACATCATCATCATCTTCATTAAACACTTCTTCATCGTCATTCTCTATCAACTCGTCATCATCTCCGATATTGTCATCGTCATCATCATCATCTTCAAAGTCTAAGTTGTGAGGGGATGTCAGTACATGGCTATGTGATTGATGATAGGGTGTGTAACACATACATGACTTGTCCAGAGGGTTCATGGCATGATTAGTTCGATGGCCATCAATCTCGATGCCATCATCAAAGCAAGGGTAGCATAATTGAAAGTCCTGACATACTTTGCACATAAACTTTACTGCATTATCTCCACAACCTGAGCAAGACATGATTGATTGATTGATTATATAGGTATTATATTATATATATATATATATTTTAAATAAGGATTACAATACAATAGATTACAAATGTTGTTGGTTCAATCTTTAACTTGAATGGAATGAATGGATGAATGACCAATGTTAAGTGATAGATAGAGATAAAGTTGAAGTTATAAGTATCAATTGGATGGATGGATGGATGGATTGTGGTTTGTTTGTTGGTTGTTTGTGTAAAGAGATAACGAGAGAGAGTTAGAGCGAATGAAATGTTCGTTGTTGAGTGAATGAACGCAAAGTAGTGCCGTGACAAAGTGTGTGTGTTTGTTTGAGTGTATGTGTGTATGACTGTTTGGTAATGTGTGACCTAGAGATAGAAGTGTGTTTAGTGGGTCTTGTTTTGTTGTGTTTGTGTGTCAAACAATGTCAACACACTCAAAATGGATTATTTTAATTTATTTGTTCATTTCCATTCAAGTCATTCATTCGCAAGTTATTGAGAGAGAGAGATAGATATACATGTGATGATGCTACAAAGATAGATAAGATAGATATAAATGAACAGATACAACAATGAATCAATCATTATCATGAATATTGTTATTTGATTATGAATGATTGACTGAAAGACATTGTTTAGAGGTCTCTGCTGTCTAATAGACCTTGTTGTTGAAGCGAGAGGAATAGGTCGTAGGTCTTCTTGATGCCAATGTTTGGTGGAGTGGTTTTGATACGTTCGTCACCAAGTAGTTTGGCAAGTGTCTCCTCTGTGAAGCTTGTTGGGAATGGAAGCTTGCCACCCTCAACCTTGATAGTGGTTGGTTGTTGTGACTTTAGCTGCTTGACCATTGTTACCCAATCTTGAACGTCGAGTACATCACCTTTGATGTTGCAGGTGTAGGCGCCCTCAAGCTTACATCTGCCCAACTCTATAAACAGACGTGCAATGTCCTCTACATAGTTGACACACAGTGGTCCGCTGAATGGTATTACATAGTCACGCTCCAGAAGGAAGGCTTTGATTGCTTTGGTGGGGGAGGACGTGACACCTACCTCACGGCCAACGCCATACACGGTGAAGGGTCTGAGAGCAACACTCGGGATGCGGTGGTCCATCCAGAAGACGCGTGCCGATCCCTCGTTGGCCTGCTTGAACACGCCATAGTGCGTGAGAGGGTGGTGATGAGCAGTGTCGGTGACTGGTCCATCGTAGTCTTCGCTCGGACCGCTGACTGCTGCGCTCGATGCATAGATGATGGGACACTTGTTGGGCAACTGACGAACGGCTTCAAACACGTTGAGAGTACCAATGACATTGACTTGAGCTCCAAGGATGGGGTTTGTTCGGCATGTTGGTATCTGGAGACCGGCCAAATGAACAATGAATGCAGGCTGCACCGTTTGAACCAATTGGTTCACTTGTGCCGTGTTGGCAATATCAATGTAATGACATTGTATCCTTGTCAATTGATCAGTTGTCAACACCTGTTTCAAAATATGATCATCTGGCTTCACATCAACTATTACAACATTATACTTCTTCTCACCAAGTAATAGTTCTCTTGCAACCCAACTTCCAATGAATCCTTGTCCTCCAGTTATTATTACTGATTCCATATTATTATTATATTTCTTTCTATGTGTGTATCTTACTACTATTCTCTAACTCTAGTAACAACATCACACAAGTTCAATTAGTGAGTGATACACCAGCACCCTCACAGTGATCTATGATGAATGATTGATTGGATCAGGATACCACACCCTTATTGGGGGATTGATTAAATTAAAGTTGATGTTCAATTTCGGATTGGAGAGCATTGTATCATCCCGATTCCACCAACACAAGAACAAGGTGATGATCAAATATTTGTTCAAGTTGTACTACTACATGTACTATGACATTGATGAAAGTAAACAAGTTTGTTAGTTAGATACAAGATGTGTCTTGTCGACAAGTCTAAGATTATAATCTTGCAAGTGCTATGTTACCACAAGAGGCAATTTCTAAGTTTGGATAGAATGAGATCTTGTCAAGCTTCTTTGCGTTTAGCCCCCCAACAAAATGGAATGAACGAATGTTCCGGGTTCAATTACTGACTGGCTGAATGAAAGAATTACAGTCTACACTTCCAAGTCAATCTCTGACTAAAAGTAAATCCACTTCTTAATATCTATCTTATCTACATATAAGAATAATAATAATAGGTAGTAATAATGACATTGGATAGTTTATCAACACTTATACTCAAATATATTGTTAGAAGTTCTTTGATAGACTTGGATATTATATCATTATGTCTATCATGTAAAAGATTATATAAGTTGAAACAACAATTAATACAAAGTTTATTATTATCATTTGATAAATGGTTATTAGTATTTAATAATAATATACTTAATCCTCAATTGATTGAGAATGAAATGACAATATATGCAACAACTGATATATCACCAGGACTACTTCCAATGACTTTGACTTCATTGACATTTGGAGAAACTTTCAACCAGAAGTTGACACCTGGTCTGTTACCAGCATCCCTCACTCAATTGACATATATAGAATCATATAATTATAATACCGATCAACATTCGATTGCTAAAGGTGCATTGCCAGCTGGCCTGCGATCACTAAAGTTAGACCGTCAAGCAGTTGACACTGGAGCATTCCCCCGGTCGCTCACTTCATTAACGTGTCGAGCCGGAATGTGGTCAACCAACAATCCAGGATCAATGGCGACAACATCAATAATAGAAATATCACAACTACCTCTGATCACCACCTTAAAGCTGGCCCTACATCAATTTGGACCAATAGCACCAGGTATCTTTATCCAGCCCAACCTAAATACTTTATCATTATCATTCTACAGTGATGTGATACAAGATAATGCATTCCCTTCGACTTTGACTTCATTGGAGTTTGGATGTCGATTGTTGATCAGACCTCAGATGCTCCCACCTTCTCTGAAGACTTTGATTATGGGTCAGGCCAGCTCAATACCCGCCAACACACTACCTTCATCACTTACAAGATTGGAGATATCAAGTTCATTCAACCAACCTTGTGATTGTGTAGATTGGCCGCCAAGACTCAAACATCTTCAACTAAACAATTGTAAACAAATATGTTATATTCAGAGTTCAAGAATACCATCAACATTGGAGTCATTTGGTATCAAGGAGTATCCTGGTGACATGTACTCTCACATGCCATTCATTGATAACAAGTTATCATCTGTATATTTACCATTCATGTACTTGGACTCTAGTTGTATTGCCGATCACTTGTACACTGCAGTCAAGAATCTCACCAAGACTATTCCATATGTTGCCACAATCAACTTACTTTCCAGACAGCCATCACCAATTGAATACTCTATTCGTAGACTTGATCAAAATTATGTTATATGTATACTTAGAAGTTCTTCATCACCATTCATTCACGCCACCCTATCAAATTCAACAACCATAGTCATGTCTGTGATCAAGAAGAAGTCACGTGACCACAAAAAGTTAAGATCAAGATTGATGATCAATTCCAGGAATCAGATAGAAGGATCTTCTTCACCGTTTGGATCGTGTCGCAGTCCATCACATTCTAACACTTGGATAAATATTAATTAAAAAATATCTGTTGAACGAACGAATCATCTCAACAAATATCTCACTCACCCATCTTCATCAATCATTCAAATATATAAAATACTTTAATATATATATATTAATGGATAATATATTATTGATAAGATCAGTAATACAAAGATTAGATGACATTGATGCTGTATCTTTGTGTCTAACATGTAAACATCTTCTTGCTCAACTTCATCTTACAAGACCATCAATTGATCATTTTGATGGTCATATTACTCATTCCAACGAAGAAGTAGACGAAGATGATGAAGAAGAAGAAGAGGATGATGTACCTTTAACATCAAGAACGTGTTCAAACCATCAATTATCATTGTTACCCAGTACTTTGACAGAGTTGTTGTTTGATGCCAAGTTTAACCAACCACTCACTCCTGGATCACTACCTCAACCTCTCTTGGAATTGGCATTCGAACAACATTCAGTGTTCAATCATCCTATCCCACCAAATACACTACCAACGACATTAACTTCATTATCTTTCGGATCAGCGTTCCAACAACCTTTACAACAAAGCGTGCTCCCTCCCTCTTTGACATCATTGATGTTTGGTGAAGAGTACAAACAGAGCATCACACCTGGAATACTACCAACATCACTTCTAAAGTTATCATTGGGCCGCAACGAGTTGACTCCTCGTGTACTACCAGACTCACTCACTTATCTTGTCCTAAGTGAGAGTTTCAAGGGTGGCATTGCGAATGGATCTTTGCCACAATCACTCACCTCACTAAATCTAGGAGGATACAACAAGAAGATCACAACATCATTGCTCCCTCAATCACTCAAGACGCTCATCTTTGGCAAATGGTACAACAAACCATTGGACCATGGTGTTGTACCTTCATCTGTAACCAGGTTGGCAATTGGCCAATCACACAGTCAGCCCAAGGACAAGGTTGGATGGCCAGCCAGTCTCAGACACCTCACGCTTGGCACATTCAAACATTTTAGATATGAAGGTGCCCTTCCAACACCAGTTCGATCAATTGGTATTAGGGAATTTCTGTTTCCAGATCACAAGTTGTCACTATCATTAGAGATGGAGTTGGATGAGTTGTATGTAACATGCTTCCATCCAACCGATTTCAATCAAGTCATTGGGTCAATCAAACTATTGATAAAGTATGTACCCAATGTTGGAACATATCATCTAATGACAATGGATCGAGATTTAATACATATTCGAAGATATGATGACCGAAATGCAATATGCATTCATCAATCAGGCATCGATTACATACATGGATACTTTGGAAGACTTACATCTCCAGAAGTTCATGCCTTTGGATTCTGCCAACCAGGTAACCCCAACACCATCTACACCTCCATGTTGTTCCTTGACCTCAAATAAGGTCATTAATAATATTTAATAAATACATTCCTTTTAATTATTATTTCAAAAACAAATACATATTAATAATAATGAAGAACAATAAAGATATTACAGAGAATAGTTCAATATTGCGTTTGGATGATGATGATAAGAATGGTGAATTGGTTCCTGAACCTCCTCCTGCATGGTTCCAACAATTTGTTAAAGATGTAAATGGTTTAAAGACAATCGCAAATGCATTTACTCCTATATTGAATAGATTGGATTCTATTATTAATGAAGGTGCAAGACTTGTAAATAAATATTCACTTGAAGATGATTCAACAATGTTACTCTTACCAATACATGACCATATTACCAATACTGCTGCTCCAAACTTCCCCTCTACACTTCAAGATCTCATGAAACTCACTTCCGAACAACTCGAAGATATTCTCAAACACTACCACCAGCCCATTCTCTCAACTTACACTACAGAAGAAAAGAGAAACAAATTGATATCAATTGTTTATCAGATTACTGATTATTATTATTATTACTCAAAGAGATAGATAAATAAATAAAGATATTATTATGTGTTTGTTGTTGAATAAGATAAAGTGACCTTGTGGTGAGGACCCAAGATTTGATTTTTCTTGAAGGTCGACCCTTTGTGACATCATTCATTCAATCTTTTCCAACTAATTACAACTTTGTTCTCAAACAACACACACAACATTACATCATTGTGATTAGATAGATAGAGATAAAGGATATACATATAAAATGCAGAATCCACCATCTACCACAAGTGATGGTAACACTGATGATCAACAACAACCTCAACAACCATCAGTCATAGCAACAGAACCACAACAACAACAACCACAACCACAACAGTCAACTTCCACTGAAGAGCAGACTACTCCAACGACAACAACAACAACAGCATCACCAACTTCACCAACAACACCAACTTCGCCAACAACAACAACACCAGCAGAGAGATGTTGTCATGATCATCCAAAGCAGACTTATGTTGGATATTGTAAGGATTGTATTAAGCCAATATGTCAATTATGTTTGGCAACGGAGCATAAACAACATACAACATTCGATGAGGTATCATTGGATCAATTCAGTGATATGGTGTCATTGTTCAACACGGCCAACAATGACAATCTGGCATTGAGGGAGGAGCGCGCACACCTCCAAAAGATGCTCAACAACCTGGAGGACAACACAAAGAACTGTCGATCGGCCATCGTCGAGCACTTCAAGGACCTCCAATTCCTTATAAAGCACCGCGAGATGACTCTGGACAAGGAGATCACCAACGAGTACGAGCTGTCCAAGGCCGAGCTGCTCAAGCGCATCACCCTGCTGGACCGCGACATCTCCAACGTGGAGCCACACATTGAGAATGCCAAGACCTACCAGAAGAGCACCCCAGGCGAGCTGCACCGCACCAAGAAGTTCGAGGTCATTGAGAACTACTCCAACCTGAAGCGTGCCAACTGGAATGAGCATCTGCAGGACGCCACCGAGCTGACGGTCAACTTTGATGTGGACATGAGCGTCGATGTGCGCAAGCAACTGATGGAGCGTGTACAGACGATTGGCTCGGTCAAGAAGGTCAAGAAGACGACGGCCTTGGTGGCCGCCCAGCAGGTGCCATCGCAGACGTCGACACCAGCCACCTCGCCAACTCTCACCACACAGCAGCAGAACAAGGAGCACAGCCCGTCGAGCATCTCGGACAAGTCCAAGAAGGATAGCAAGCTGTCGTTGATCAACAATCCATCGTCCAACGAGGGCATCAAGTACTTCTATTCGATCGGAGGCTGGAATGAGAATGGCATGGACCTGTCCACTGTGTTCAAGTACGACGTGGAGAAGAACGACTGGAAGGCGCTCAAGAGCACGGCCACCGAAGGCCTGCCCTTTGTATCATCGTCGTGTGTTGCCGATGGCAAGTACATCTATGTGTTTGGAGGCAACTACAGCATCACAACATTCCGCCGCTTCAACTTGGCCAAGCAACAATGGGAGAAGTCCACAGAGAAGCTCAACAGGGGAGGCGGTGGCATTGGTGCCACCTACGACGGCAAGAAGTACATCTACCTGTTTGGAGGCAAGGTGCACGAGGACACCAAGCAGTACCACCAGATCGTGCACCGCAACGAGCGCTACAACACCTCGAACAAGCAGTTTGAGCCGCTCTCGCCAATGCTCAAGCACAAGTACACCGTGTTCCCCTGCTACGACGGCCGCTACATCTACCTGGTCGGTGGCATGATGGTCAATGGCCGCGCCAGCAAGGAGATCGAGTGCTACGACACGCTAGAGAACAAGAGCACACTGTACTCGTCGCTGGGCACGGGTGGACTGGTTCAGGGTGCGGTGATCGATGGCAAGGCCGAGTCCATCTACTACATCACTCAAACAGTGTTTAGACGCTTCCACATTGACACCAAGAAGTTTGAGAACCTTGACTACCCGCCACTGACCAACACCACCTGTCGTCCCACACTGATCTACGACTCCAAGACACGTATCTTCCTCTTTGATCAGAACGACAACTATGTCTTTGACATCCCCACCTCCCGCTGGACCAAGTTCACCTACACCAGGAAGTATCCACTTTGTGGTCAAGGTATTGTTGGATCAATGTTTTAAACTCCCCCCCTTTTTCCACCTTCTTCTTCTTCCTCCAGCCAATCAATCAATATTATTATTAAGGTAGACAGCTTTGTAACTTACCCAACAACATCCAACTACCAACAAACAAATCAATCATTCCCATAAAGTAATACTATTCCTTGTTATTTGTAATAATCATACCATCATCACTTCCATCAACCAATCAATCAATCAATAGTTGGACAACAACAGATACCTGATCAGTGCACTTGATCATCTGGCCAATCTAGTCTGGTGACATCAGTATTGTTCAGATGGAATTGAATGAGGAGATAGACGAAAATGATTTGTTTTTTTAAAATTTTATTTGTGTTGTGTTGGGCCCATGTGGGGCCTGATGGTGCTTTTGATTGTGTGGGTGATGATCAACTTTAGAGTTCGCTATCCAAGTACAAGAGGTCTCTTTGTAATTACTCCTATTATACTACTCACACATACTATATATAAAGATAGACATGTCTTTGTTCAACAAAGTCCGTTTGCCAATCACCCAGACTGCTGTATGTTTGTAGTTTTCATTCAATCAATCAATCAAACAATCGATCGGATCACTGGACAGGATGATGCGACAACGGAACGGACATGTCCGATATGGACCTAAATACAGGGTATCTAACATATAATCAACAATAACAATAATATAAAGGGATTCTTGAGATTCAACCCTGGACAACAACAGGTGCGTCACTTGAACTTGCACGAGTATCAGAGCAAGTACTTGATGGACAAGTATGGAGTCAACACTCAGAAGTGGCGTGTGGTGTCAAAGGCATCAGAGTGCACAAAGGCTGCTCAGGAGCTCAATGCTAAGGAGTTGGTGGTCAAGGCCCAGGTTCATGCTGGAGGCCGTGGCAAGGGTACCTTCACAGAGACCGGCTTCAAGGGTGGCGTCCACCTGTGCAAGACTGGCGCCGAGGCTGAGCGTCTGGCCGGCGAAATGCTCGGCAAGCACCTCGTCACCAAGCAGACCACCAAGGATGGCACTCTCGTCCAAAAGGTGATGCTGGCCGAGTCGGTCGACCCCGCCCGTGAGCTCTACTTTGCCATCTTGATGGACCGCTCCAGCGGAGGCCCCGTCCTCGTCGCCTCGCCAAAGGGTGGTGTCGACATTGAGGCCGTCGCTGAGGAGACCCCTGAGCTCATCTTCAAGGAGCCCATCGACATCTTCAAGGGCATTCAGCCCGAGCAGACCCTGCGCCTGGCACAGAAGCTTGGCTTCAAGGGCGCCAACCTGGCCATTGCCCAGCAGCAGATGGTCAACCTTTACAAACTGTTCATCGAGTCTGATGCCACACAGGTCGAGATCAACCCATTCGCCGAGACCACCGACGGCAAGATCTACGCCATGGACGCCAAGATCAACTTTGACGACAACGCATCCTTCCGCCAGAAGGCCGTGTTTGACATGCGCGACGTCAACGAGGAGGACCCACGTGAGGTCGAGGCCAGCAAGTTTGGTCTCAACTACATTGGCATGGACGGCAACATTGGATGCATGGTCAACGGAGCCGGTCTGGCCATGGCCACCATGGACATCATCAAGCTGCACAAGGGCACCCCAGCCAACTTCCTGGACGTCGGTGGCGGTGCCACTGAGAAGCAGGTCACAGAGGCCTTTAAGATCATCTCGGCCGACCCCCAGGTCAAGGCCATCCTGGTCAACATTTTCGGAGGTATCATGAAGTGCGACATCATTGCCGCGGGAGTCGTCAACGCCTGCAACAGCATCGGTCTGAAGATCCCCCTGGTCGTCCGTCTGGCCGGTACCAACGTCGAGCTGGGTCAACAAATTCTGGAGAAGAGTGGATTGAATATCATCACTGCCATCGACCTCGATGACGCTGCCATCAAGGCTGTTGCTTCCATGAACAAGTAATGATCAAGAGTGAGTGAGTGAGTGGCGTGCATGCCAGGCCCAATCAATCAATCAATCAATCAATTATATGTTATTGCTTTGTCAACCAACATTAACCAAACAACTATATTCAAACATACATAAATGCCAATAATGTATTTAAATGTGTTTTTATTTTTGATTAACACAATAATTAAGAACATTTAAATGCTCATTGGATTTTAATTAATTAATCCCCACAAACAATTTGATCAGATAAATTGAATGGGGTGTGCAATGGGTTGCATCGAAATGTGTGGGATAGATTGGAACCATCAGTGATCAAAACTCTTTCATTTTGTTTAGCTCATCAATACATATACTCACAAATTTAATAATAATAATAATAACTTTGATGGACTCACTACCAGACATTATACTACGAATGATATTCAATTCATTGTTGGACAACAACAGCAATGGACTTGACATTGTTTGTCTTGGGCTGTCCTCCAAGTACATGTATTACAAAGTGGACCAATTCTCAATGTGGTCATCATCAGTACAACAACAAACTAGTACAACAACTGCAACTATAAAGACAGCTTCATATAACGACTTGAGAACACCTGGGGTTTTATCAACATCTCTCAATCAACTCAGTCTGGCGGGAGGTCCATGCATCGATGTTCCACTCAGTCATATACCTCCATCATTAAAGACCCTGACACTAGGTGGCCATTTCAATCAGAAGATCACACCTCAGTGCCTCCCCCAGTCACTCACCAGTCTGACCTTTGGCAACTCGTTCGACTCGGACATCTCCCCCGGCTCCCTGCCAGACTCGATCACAACATTGAATCTAGGTGGCAGCTTCGACTGTACAATTCTTCGTGGTGTCCTACCAGCCTCGCTCACTCAGCTTACGCTGGGGTACTACTTCAACAGAGAGATTGCCTGTGGAGTTCTGCCAGACAAGCTCAAAGACCTGCGATTTGGATACATGTTCAACCGTCATCTCGCACCAAGATCCCTACCTCAATCACTCTTATCGATTACTTTTGGCTTCCACAATGAGAAGCCAATCAAACCTGATACCTTACCTGGCTCACTCACATCTCTCACACTTGGAGGATGCTTCGATCATCCCTTGCACTCCTCTTGGTATCCACGCTCAATCACCAATCTGATTTTAAGCGCCAACTATAAGCAAGATATTGAACCAGGCATACTCAGCTCACTCACATCACTTTCATTCTTTGATTGTTCATTCCAATATGTTTGCAAGTACTACAACAACAACATCAACAACACTTCACCAATCAGCGCACAAACAAACAACAACATCAGACCATTGAGAATGATCAACTTGTATCAAGACACTGGAAATGCAGTGCGAACAATCAATTCATTGGTCACAAGTTTACCACATCTTGCCGACTCGTATCAATTGTATCAAGACAGCAGGGTGGTGCAAGTGAGGAGAGTGGACAATGATTGGGCACTATGTATAAACAAACATCAAAAGAGATGTACAATCTCAACAGTGTACATTGGACCACCATCACAACGAGGTATACTCTGGCGTCTTGGTATTACTCGCGCGCCAATCTTTGGCGGCCTAAAAAGTAGTAGTAGTGGCAACAACAACAGTAATAGTCGATGGAGATTCAAGTCACCCATCAACATTAATGTCCAATAAATCAAGCAATCAAGAGAGAGAGGATATATATATAGTTTATACTAGAAGGCCATCCAAAGGAAGGCATTGTTAATCAATTTATTACATTGTATTAACCTGTGTATTGAATTTAGAGAGCGTTGACGCACTGACGACCTCCGGTTGGGGTGGTGAGGCATGACTGACCAGCTGGGCATGGGACGATTCCACAGTTGGTGTAGGTGTAGCATGATGGGGAAGCGGTACCGGCGAAGAAGTAGCAAGCAGAGTTGGATGGGCAGGTTGGGCAGGTGGTTGGGTTGACGCAGGTGGCATGACCGTTGATGACGAGGCATGACTGACCGGATGGGCATGGGACGATACCACAGTTACCGTAGGTGTAGCATGATGGCTGGCTGCCGGCGGCTCCGTAACAGGCCTGGTTGGATGGGCAACCGGTGGAGGCACAGGTGGAGGCGTTGGCGGTGTAGACGCATGAGAGGACGATGAGGGCGAGGACGAGCTTGTACATTGTATTATATATGTTTGATTGATTGAGCGGTAAGGCTTTGCTTAAGTGATAATTGATTATTATTATTAGACTGAAGTGATTTGTAATGAACAAAAGTGATCAGTATTTATATTGGATGGTTGATTGATTGATGGATGGTCAGTCGTCAACATTGTTGGTTGAATGTCAGTCAGTCACAGACATAGTTACATGGTATGACATGTGTATGTAAGTATGAGTATTGGTTGTATGTGTGTGTATGTGTGTGGATGGTAACCAGTCAATGAGTTCCAGAGTTCCGTTATATGACAATGTAACCACGGTTACAACTCCCTACATTCTTTTCGATGTGACCGACAATCAAGTGACCATTTACACGATTAGGTTGTATGGCGAAGTCAATCAAAATGACAGATATTGGTGCAAGGACGTGCACTTCATAAAGCCAAATTAGGTCGTTTTCAATCAAAATGCACCCTTTCAAACGAGTGGTCGACTAAATTTGAAGCACCACTTTGGCCTTGCATGGGGTTGTGTGGTCGAGGCAACAGAGGCTTGAAAAGATAATTCACAGGAAGAGAAGGCGATCAAATAATGTTCCCAACCCCAGATAGAATTGGGAAATGGAACTGACTGGGTAACCTGGGCCACTATCGACATCCAATGACAGAGAGAAGAGACAACTATCTGGAAAGAAGAAGGATGAAGTGAAGTTGCCAATCAATGGCTAACTCAAGTTACAACTTTCGTGTATAGTCACCATGACGATAGCATCGCCAATGAGTAGGAATTGGAATGGAACACAACACACACATATCTAATCTGGTTGATCAACATGGATGATGAGCAATGTTAACACGCAAGCACCCCTCAAGGTGGTAGTTGACCACCTACATATATGTCAGGTGATATGATGACACAGAGTGTAGATTGGACGGACATGTTAAACAACATCATCATGTTATCTTAACTAGGGGATGATTGTCCATCCGTCGTTAAAGTATTGTTTGGCCTTATACACATTATATTTATATAAATATATATACACTGTAATCTTTTGATCATGGCATCACAAAGATTGGCGTTCTCTCAGTTGGCTCTTGAACGATATCCTCATCCAAAAGTCTCTCCTTGGCCTCCTCGTCCAGTATGCCTCTATTCTCCTCAAAGTCAAGCTTCTTGTTAATTGCTCTCCTGACGATGATTGTAATGAAGGCGATGGTCTAATGAGTGAGTGATTGAATGAGGGAGGTGATTGTTAGTATAACAAGTATGAAGGGTATCTTGAAAAGTATGAAGTTTTGATACGTACTATAATCATAGCAACACCAGACACTGCGTACATGATGATGTCAGACTTGCCCATGGGCTTCCTCTTTCCAATCTCGGATATATTTCCAATCATTGTTCCCATGTAGATGAAGCTGTTATTTTTTGATTGATTGATTGAGTATTAGTATCAGTTGGGACTATTCCATTAATTCATTGACTATACTTACAATGATACACCTGGTACCAAACCAATACCAGTGCAAATTATATAGGGGATATAGTTGACATTGGTCACAGCCAATGCATAGTTAAGTATGGCCTCGGGAACGATGGGTGTCAGTCTCAACAACAAGACAATCTTCCATCCCTCTTGTCCAATGGCTTGGTCAATGGCTTGTAACTTCTTATTCTTCTCGATCTTCTTTTGTATTGAGTCACGGAACACATATTTGCCAAGCAAGAATGCGATCGTTGCTCCAAGCATTGAGGAGCACCAGACGAATAAGATACCGAACCATAATTTAAAGATGATACCAGCAACTGTTTGATAGAATTACAAGGTTAGATGTCATTGAACGAGTGATGGGACACTAGGAGGGTACATACGAATTGTTGGAATAGTAACTGGTACCAAGAATAGAATTAGACAGATGAATATGGCAACGAATATTAGCCCTCCAGGTACAATGCCAAACTTGTCAACCATGGTCTGAAGTACATCGAGATGTGTCTGGAGTTTGAATACAAATACAGCAAGACATATTCCAACAATGACCAATACAAGTAGTGCAAGCTTAATCCATGTATGATAGGTACTCGTCCTTATTTGAAGCAGCAGCCAATTGCCAATGAATGATAGACGTTGTCTGGTTGTGGTTGAGTTGTCAAATGACTGCTCGCGCACCTGATCCAAATCGGCCGTTGTCAGGTCATTGATTGTGAAGTCATTGTCATGCTGTTGGTCCAGCAGTGATACTGATGAGTCTGGCATTGATGGGAATTGTGGTGAATTATTATCTTTGGTCGTGCCCAATTGAAAAGGTGATGAGAACAATGGTGAAGATATTGATGTCCTTGAGCTGTATGTATTATTGCTACTATTATTATTATTATTGTTGTTGTTGTTGCTGTCGATATTGTTGCTGCTGTTGCTGCTATTTCCAAATAAGTCGGAGGAGTTGTTGAATAGGGATTTGGAATGTGAATCAAAGTCGCTGGATATTAAGTTCTTGCTTCTCTTTAGACCAATACCGTCCTGTTTCATAGCAGCGTTCTGATGAAGAATAGATGAAGATCCAATGGTAGCTGCGATTGAGTTGAACATTGTTTGTTTGTTTGTTTGTTGGTTTGGTTGGTGTTGAGTCGTATTGTTTCAAAACAAGTTAGTGTCTATGTATGTGTGTACGTGGAATGAGTATAAACAAGTAATATTATATAATAAATATATTAATATTCGAACAAATGGTCAGTGTTGTGTTATACGCAATATCAGTAAGTCAGTCAGTGTCAATGTATTAGATAGACAGCTGAGTGTTATGACCAAGTTGGTTGCTAATTAATATAGTTGTAGTAGTAGTGATATATGTTGTTTTGAAAGAATATATAAGGATTGATAATATTGTTCAGTGAGTGAGAGAGAGCTGACTCGTGGCGCGGTGTGGTAGATGTCTCAGTGAGGGTAACTACTGCTATGTTCAAGAACAATACTGCAGTTGGGATATAAATAATTAAATGAAAATATATTTAATATTAAATAATATTTCTATAATAGTATTGTGTACGAATGAATTGCATTCAAATTGAATCTGAATGATATAAACATATGACATTGATAGTATGATAGAAAGAATGAGTGAGTGAATGAATGAAAGTATATTGAGGGATATGTGGGAAGAACAAGAGAGAGTTAAAGAATGTGGTAGTGTTGTGTGTAGGTGGGTAAACCAGTGAGTGGCACTCATTAATTAGCCCTCTCTCTCGTATAATATGGTGTGGTAGTGAGTGTTGTCAACAGTTTACTAAATACTAAAATGGAAGAGATCGATGGTGGAAGGTTGTTTAATGAATTTCTGTCTATTTACCTTTAAGTAGTAGTTGTAGTAATAATAAATAATTATTTGTTACAACTACACTTTGTGATTATTATTACAAATACTAATAAATATGAGATATATGATAATAATAATCAAGATGAAGTAATTGGTATGATCATTCAGATAGGTACTTATACTGATTGAACCCCCAGGGTTGGAATGTAAGGTGGTATTCCTTAATATCATAGGACATCAAGACTCCAAGTTGACACGTCTGTAAACTAATTTGGACTAACAATTGTATTATGATTACCGTGCCGTGCCAACACTTATATTATTGTCCGGTAAAAAGTCTGGAGTGCCTCATCATCTGAGGATAATGACATGGCACACTCTCATACTCGTTTAAACAATGTAGATCTATCGGGTTGCAAAAGATCAAAACCATAGGACTGGTCCCTGCTTTCGAGGTTTATTTTTATTCCAACTGATGCAAAAACACATCTGGAGGACCCGTCACCCTAGAATTCCAGGTCCACTTTTTCAATTGACATTCGATAATAATGATCGACTTGAATTCCAACTCAAAGATTTTAATAGAATGTTCATAGATCCTATTCGATGGAGAAAGCAATGGAAGTCTCAAAGATATCAATGTTAAGATCAAGATGGCACCTGCCGACTTGTGCCAAATGTAGAGAAAACGACCTGGATCAATAAGATTGATCAATAGTACAAGACTTGGAGAGTGGAGAAAAGTTGTAAGAGTTTTAATAGGTGTTATTCCCATTGGACGATATTCTTGTCTTTGTCACCGCTGACAAATGCGTATCCAGTGGGACTCCATGCAACTGAACAAATAGATGATCCTCTAAATAATAATAATATTAGTAATCATTCAATCATTCAATCAATTAAACTTCAACTTACGTATTGTGAACCTTGGTTAGGATCTTCTCGGTCTTGCCCGATAGAGCATTCCATACACAGACAGAGCCATCAATGGAACCAGAGGCAATGTATTTGCCATCTGGACTCCAACTTGCGCGTGTCCAATTCAGTCCATTGCGATAGTCCTGATCCTTGAAGGTCCTGACCGTGTCGTAAGTCCTGATGTCGATAATTTTGAGAGTGTGATCACGAGAGTTTGTGAGGATCTGATGTGGGTCCACTGACTGAGAGATCGATGTGATCTGTCCCTCATGAACAGACGACAACAGGTGAACGGTGTCGCCGCTGTTTGGATCCCAGAATCTGACGCTGTGGTCCACGTGGCCGCTGACCACCATTGAGCCGCCAGACATGGTGACCAAGTCATTGCAACTGCTAAAGCAAAAGATTGTTCGATTGCAATATCCCTTCTGGAGGTCCCACACCTTGATCGTCCTGTCGTGGCTACCTGTCACGACCTTGTCCGAGCCATGTATGAATCTACCAGTGTAGACCTTGCCAATATGTCCAGTGAGTGTATGCTAATAAATGTTTGATTGATTGATTGATCGTTTGTGAGTGAGTGAGTGAATGAATGATTGAGCTGGGTCATTTCATGAATACTTACGCGTGGCCTACCAAGCTCGACATTCCATAAGCGGGCAGAGTTGTCATTGCTGGTTCCAAGAATGTGTTCATCGTTGGGCGAGAACTCCACCGACATGATCGATTGTGATGCTCCAAGCAGTGTTGTTTTATGTGTACATGAGAAGGTGTCCCAAAGCTTGACAGACTTGTCGCTACTACCTGATGCAAACATCTGTCCATTCGAGTTGAAGGCCAGACAGTACACCTCTGACTGATGGGCCAACCATTTCTTTCTCGACTTGCATGGCATCAATGATGTAGTTGGTCTGTGTTTTGTCATTGAATGAATGATTGTCAGCATCATTATCTCATCAGTTTGATTGATATCCATGATACATACATCTGCCTGTCAATATTCAATGACTTCTCGATCTCCTCATCAACGTCGATCGTGGATATATTACTTAGACTTATCTCATCATTCTTAACATGTACAAACTAGTATGTGTTAGTGAGTGATTGATTGAGTGATTGAATGATGGTTACGATGAATGTGATCACATCACATCAATCATATCATATCATACATACCTGATGCTCCCTCTGCTCGACCATCTTGTGATAAAAGTCATTGGCTTCGTTCATCTTGCTGGCCTCCTCATTCTTCTTGCGGATCCATCGCTCGATCAGCTCGCTATTCTCCTGCTCCAGCTTGCTGACCTTGCTCTCGTTGTGCAGGAACTCGCTCTGTAGTGCCGACAGCTCGTCGGTGAGTATCTTGGTGATGGTGGACTTCTCCTCGATGACCGACTCTAGTCTCTTGTAGTTTTCGTCGCCTGTCGTCAGCATGGATCGCACGCGCTCCAGCTCTATATCCTTGGAGAGCAGCTCGTCCTGTAGGTTCTTGTTTCGGTCAGTCAAACTGAGCATCTGGCTAGCCGTCTCTGCGTTACGCTTGTAGCTCATCGTCAGATCCTCCTGCATCTTGTACATCTTGCTCTCGAGCTCCTCAATATTCTTTCCTCCCCTTGGTACGACGCTGATCGATTGATTGATTGATTGATTGAATGTGTGTAAGTGTCATGTCCATTTATGGCTGACATGACCTCTGGATCACTTACCTTGAGTTGTCCTTCTGTCCTCCAGTTGAGGACTTGTCACCTCTCTTTTCATTCCGAAGTGCGACGATCTCCTTCTCGTAGATGGCATTCCTGTCTTGTAGTGTACGTTCTCTCTTTAGCAGCTCAGCACAGAGACGCACCAAGTCTGAGAAGGTGTTGGTCTGCTGATGATTCCTATGATTGAGTTGTGTGACAATCTTCTGCTTCCACGCCGGTATCGATTGGAATGATTGTGACGACGTTGATATCATTGGAGATGCGAATGTATGACCATTGTTCTCCCTTGAAGAGTTTGATCCATAGTTTGACATCTTCCTCTACTTCTTCTTCTTCTTATTCCTCTTTCTTGTTTGTTGTGTTATCTCGTCTCGTTGTCCAAGTACACGCAAGCGTGTATCAATCAATAGGTATATTTATAAACTGTCTTCTTCAGTCTCTGTCTGTATATATGCTGACTGTTTAAATATGCTCAAGTATTATATATATGTATTTGATTGATTGATATTAGGATATATATTGGGGAACAACTATATATAACAATGATACACAGTATCTCTCTACCTCTATCTACTTCTATGTACAAGTCCTCTATCTATCTTTCAACTAACTAATCTAAATTGTTTTGCAAGCAACATGAACACACACAGACACATGTCTCTCTTCCATTTCTTTCCTTCCCTCAACTCTCAATTCACAAACAACATCACTCCTCATTGTTTTTTTTTTTAATTACTAAACTCAGTGCAACGATCTTGTTGGCAAGCAGAGAGACAGTCACAATGATGCGATGAACAACTAAAGTTGGTCTCATTCGTCCTGACATGAAACATAGACAACTACTTGAACAATCATCATGCTTTCAAGCACCTCGACAATTTTTGCCCTGGTGATATTAAGATATCCTTTTGGGAGAGATATTTATAAACCTGATTATTTATTCAAAGAAGACCATCTGATCAGTCAGATGTTGAACTTGAAGTTGGCTCTTATTTTATTAATACATTGCCTCTTAAAGATGATGAAGTTAATAATGACCCAAACAAACATACACATAATATCAATAAACACACATACTTATACACAACAAATACACTTATAATCAACAACAACGATTAGGAGGAGGAGCAGGAGAAGGAGGCGATTCTTTGATGGACGTGGCAAGAGTGGTAAATGTGGTAAGTGTTTGGTTAGCCGGTAACATCTTCGCGTGGTAACTTAAATACACACACACCAACAACCATTAGCCAATGACCACTTTGATATAAATGATTGAATGAACATGTGATGTGATTGATAGTTTATCTGTTCGGTCAGTCCCCGTTTGAAGTTGATGCCACCAATTAATCAATCAAACAATCAAACAATCAATCAATCAATCCCAATAACTAGTACGACTACTACATGGCCTACCAATTGATAAATTGGTGAATGGTCAAGTCCTTCCAACAACAACACAAGGGTATTACATCAGCTGATGAATGATGATGGTGATAGTAGTATGTGGTGTAAATGTAGTTGTGGCAGTGGTTGTAGCAGTAGTAGAGGGTAAGAGGGTATGGAAAGGATATGAATGAGGATCAGTAGCTGATCCTTCTTGTAACACCTGGGTGACCAGTCCCCATCTACAGCGCTACAGTAACCGATGAATAGTAAGGCATCCATCATGGGTCGTTAGCTTCGTCCTATAAATACCAAGAGTTATTGTGTACATTACTTTCCTTTGTATCAACATCAACATCATCTTTGATTGATCTACAAACTAACTATGTATACTAGATTTCTCCCAATTGTATTATTATTACTATTATCTCTTGCTGCTCTAAATGGTATGTATCCAATCATTCATTCATTCATTCAATCAATTCCACTTTGACTGGAAATCCCATGACTCTGACCTCCACCCTTCCCTCTCCTTGCCATCCAACACAACATTGTAGACGCAGCCAAGCCAACTACTTACTGCGAGTTTGCACCATCAGACTACTGCCAAACACTTCAATATGCATTGATGTTCTATAAGTATAATAGAGCCGGTCCCATAAACGATAATGAGGTACCATGGAGGAAGTCGTCGGTACTTCAAGATGGTGATCTCGCCGGAGGATACTTTGACGCTGGTGATCACATCAAGTTTGTGTTGCCTATGGCCTCTTCCATGACCATGCTCAGCTTTGCCTACCTTGAGCATGAGCGCAACATAAAGTCTTGCGATCTGGAGGACCTGTTCCAGGAGGACATACGACAGGGCACTGATTGGCTGATGGCAGGCCATCCCAGTCCGAACAAGTTGGTTGCTCAAGTGGGAGATGCCGATGATCACAGCTATTGGGGACCTCCCGAGACCATCACAACCAAGAGGAATATTTATTGGATTGATGAGGAGCATCCGGGAACCGAACTGGCAATGGAGGCTGCCGCCGCGCTGGCTGCCGCGTCCATGGTGTTCAAGGAGGACGATCCAGATTACTCGGCCAAACTCCTGGAGCATGCCGAACAACTCTATCAATTCGGTGATCAGTATCGTGTCACATACGTCGAGTCAGTGCCAGCCGCCAAGCCATTCTACAACTCATGGTCTGGATTCAAGGATGAGATCGTGTGGGCTGGACTCTGGCTGTACAAGGCAACAGAGCAGGAGTCATACCTGACCAAAGCCCAAGCAAACTACGATGAGTTTGGTATCAAGTACATGGCCAAGGGCAACTCCCATGATTGGGATCTCAAGGCACCTGGTATCACTGTGTTGATGGCCGACATCACTGGCAAGCCTGAGCACAAAAAGGACGTCGAGGACTGTTTGGACTACTGGCTACCAGGAGGCGGAGTCACCTACACTCCTGGCGGCCTGGCATGGCTACGCAAGTGGGGACCATGTAGATACGCCGCAAATATGGCATTCCTCGCCAGTGTTCATGGAGGTGACAAGTACACCAACTTCACAGTCAGCCAGGTTGACTACATCCTGGGCAAGAACCCCAAGCAACAATCATTCGTCGTGGGAATTGGACCCAACTACCCAGTCAACCCGCATCACAGAGCCTCGCACCACTCCACCACCAACGACATCAACAACCCTCCAACCAACACATACATTATCAAGGGTGCCCTTGTTGGAGGTCCAGATGAACTAGACAACTATAAGGACGACAGATCGGACTATGTTGAGAATGAGGTTGCATTGGACTACAATGCAGGATTCGTCGGCGCGCTATGCTACATGGTCAATCCCAAAGACAATGAGAAGGTTCGCGCTACCATTAGTGTCCCTCCACCAATCCTCTCACTCAACATCAGTTTATGGTTCACTTCCATATATATCCACGCGGCTGTCGCACTGCCATCGCCTATGTCACATCGACCAAACCCGACCGTTACCCCAATCCATCGTGTGGTGGCCACTACACCACCTCCACCTCCCCCTCCTACCTCACCAACTGCAAAGAAGGCACTCCCACCTGTTCCTCCTCCCTCTAGGCCTCCATTATCCTCGGCACCAGTCAGGACACCGAGTCCCAATCCATCAGCGCCACCTAGACCAGTCAAGAGAGTGGCAGTCACCCAAGAATCGTCCTCACAGCCACATTCAAGACATACCAAGAACATATATGTTGATGGATCACTACAGAACAACTTCAACGACTATAGCTATATCACTCATGTGTTGAACGATGATGGCCTACAACTCAATGGTGCACCATCTATTTCATTCTCGCCAAGCAATTGGGGCGCGATATACCTGGCCTGTCCATCATGTATCAACAGCAATGAGTACAAGAATCTGACATTCTACATTAATGGAGGTGGACAGGGCGGACAGAAGGTGCAACTTGGTCTGGTCAAGGATTCCAACAACTTCAAGACCGTGCCAATCAATCAGCTCATTGGTCAAGACATTCCAAGCAACAAGTGGACACGTGTTAGTGTTGCCTTCCATGACCTTGGCATCAACGTGTCAGAGTTTGACGGTGTATGTTTCCAAGATACCAATGGCGATACTCAATCAAAGTTGTACCTCAACAACATCTACTTGGAGTAATAGGCAGTTGAAGACTTGTACATGTATTATAATAATAAACTCTCTAAGAGATAGAGTTCGACTTGTTTATTCAATCGTTCATTCTTTCATTCATTGATATGAACTTACTCTTTATACAGTTAGTGAATACTTACTTAATTACTTACTTATCATCCATTGATTGATCGGTGGAGTAACTGACTTGACATGGACATGTTCCTGTTGATTGTGGAGTATTGGAGAGGTAATCAATTGTAATAATAATAATAATAGGAGGCATCAAGGAGTGACGATGTCTGATGATGGTAGAGACAACGAACACATTCCTTCATCCATTAGAAGTGGCACAGTGTCGACAAGTCGACTGGCCAGGGACTATGGGTATAAGAGGTTCAATATATTTAGATATATAGATGCGTTGGATGTACCCTTGGTTGTTGTTGTTGCTGTTGTAGTTGAAGTTGTTGCATTGTGCAGCCATCTTACTAACTAAACAAACAAACAAACAAACAACCAAGCCAAACAACAGTTTCGAAAGGATGTTGTCGCTGTGTTGCCGGCCCGAGGTTGGGATGCCTTGGGTGGCCAGTGACGACGATGGATCGTAATTATACAAGGTACACCGTTGGCTATCATCTCCCCCATGGTAGCTAGTGCGACTGTTGTTGCTGGTATGTTGTTGTGTCAATGGAGACATTGTGCCAACAACTACAACCAACTACATGTGTTGCAAAGCGTGGAGGGCATATGCCAGTTGGGCGTCCTTAAGGGGTTGTTAACAACGGATTCGGATGCCTTGGAAGCTGTTGGAGCGCGAACGCGAGGCAACACGAATACGATGTGGATCCTTGTTCTTTCGTTGTTGGTTGGTGATGTACTCTACGATGGAGAGCTCGGGCAAGGGTGGCATCACTTTGGGCTTACGGATAATGGTCATTCGGCGACCGGTCGACGCGCATGTGTAGCCTTGGTAAAGGGTAAAGGTATGGTTAGTTAGTTTGGTGATAATGATGGTGATGGCGGTGTGTCTTTCTTTACTCTTTGTGAACACAGAGTAGTAGGAACCAACTCCGTGGAGTAGCAGTCTGTGGTGACCACTCTCAAGCTCGACCTCTGTAGTCTTGACAAATGGATTAGAGACGAACTCGATCATTCTGTTCTCAATCTCGGTAACAATATCACAGTTTTGGATGAATGGCTTCTTAAAGGCCTCACGGATGTTCTTTTGTAGCAAGGAGAATGATTGGTTGATCTTCTCAGTCTTCAAATACTTCTTTCTGCTCTTGTTGGTCTCTTTATCCTCTGTTTTGATTGATATCATATCAGTGATCAATCACATTATGTTATGTTGTGTTGCCATGGCCACTTACCCTCAACATGACCAATCATCTCTTGTTGCTTGTCAAAGGAGATGTTTCTGAAAGGCTCCCAATGGTAGGCCATCTCGCCGTCTTGATAGACCAGTCGCTCATTCTTCTCGTAGAGGTCGTGGTCCATGATGGCGGTGAATTGGTCTTTCAGCACTCCACCATCCTTTAAGAACTTGGTGTTCAAATATCTATTATATCTCTTTGTGCCTGGCTTACCAGGACTCTCTCTAAATGCCAACGAATCACGGTTGGTTGCAAACTTGCTCTTCTTCTTTGGTGTAAACTTTGGTCCACTCTGGTAGTTTGCCGGTGATTGATATGTTTGTTGTTCAGAGATTGTCAATCTGTTTTTTCAGAGATTGAGATAAAAGAGATAGATAAGAGATAGAAAGATAGAGATAAAGGATCGACGATAACATTAATATATATTACTCAATCAATCATTCATTCAATCATATACGTACCTCTCCCACAACAGTTCTGATATTCTCTTTTCTGCCATTATAATGTTATTTCTCTTGTTATATAATATGTGTCGGTTGTGTTTCTTTAGTTTAAGTAATTAGTGATATATATTATGTAGTTGTATAAGTATATCGAAGTATTTACAATGATTGGTTAATGTTTAATGTTAATGTTGTTGACAACAGAGAGTATGTATGTGTACAGTGCTGTTGAGGTCTTCTGAAGAAATACCAAAGAATGTGTGTTCCTGCTTTTTCATTTTGTTTGGATCTCAGCTGTACTCTGACACACACAATCTATGGTGAGGTAACTTGTAGTGGATGTGGGGGTAACTGAGCGTTGGGTTCAGTTGAGAATCAAACACACACACACGCCTTTATTTGTTGAGATTGCGCGGTAATAATAAATAAATGCTCACTCTATAATCCAAAAGAGGATGTGACTTGAACTATCCAATTCATTTCAATCAATCAGCCAAACAACACAACAACACAACAAGAAAACAAGAGAGATAAAGAGTGAAAGAGAGAAAGTAATATATAGAGATAGGAGAGAGAGAGAGAGAGAGTGAGACAATGGCAACAACAACAAGTTTGGTGTTGGACTCAATGCCAAATGAAGTGTTGTTGGCTATATTGGGATACTTGTCACCTTTTAGTTTGTTCAACTTATCATTGGTCTCGAGAAAGTATCATATGTACTCAAGTGATCATTTGATTTGGAATAGACATCTGGCAGAGTTATCATTGAAACAGACTCTTACATACTCTGATTGCATTGGTCGAAGTTCTCAATTCGTCTCCAGTAGCAACAGTCTACATAGTAAAGGTAGTGGAGGCATTTCCAATGGCAGTGGCAATAACAGTAATAACAATAGTACTGATTCAATGTTACCAAAGAAACAACTATATATTGATAAACTGGAGGAGTGTGCTGTATGTATCCAATTGATTGATTGATTGATTGATCACTATTCTAACACTTATCCTACATGTTCCTGGTTGTGTAGCCAATTAAATGGGAAGAGTACCATAATATATATCATATAACTATTGAGGTGAAGAGTAAATTTACAAAGTCCAAGTTATTTAAGATGTTCTTCTCAAGACAAATGGTAGTCTGGCATGGTGTTGTTTATGGCCTTGGTGAACCAGGGTCCACTACAACCACTCAATCATCATCATCAATGTCACCGTCAATATCAATCATTATATCAATGCCACATTTGACTCAACCAATATTGTCAGATCCAACAATGGTTGCTGAGTTCCAATCGAGCCAGACTCAGATCGACACTCTAAAGTCCTCAGATATTCAACCACAGGTACTACTTAAAGTGCCACAATCAGTCATCTCATTGGAGGACGTCCAACGTTTACGTCCTGGCAACATCATAAGATTCTTTGGCATGTTGGAGAGTGGCGCAAAATATCCAATACCTCAGGGTTACTACATGCACAGGTACATCGATCCCAATGCTGTTGCTGCGGCCCCAGAGAAGGTACCCGCTCACGATGATGACATTGGTGTTGGCGGCGGCAGTGGAGTAGGTTCCTCTTTGAACGAACAACATATAGATATACCAATGGATGGTACCATTCAAACACACAACATACCAACAAGTACATCAGACTATTATACAACAGCACATGACCTTTATCACTATGTCAAGGACACTCTTAGTTCAGTCTACGAGTACCTTTGGAGTTCATTTGCACCAGTATCACGATTCACGCTATTCGACTATTCTTCTGGAAGCAGCAATAATAGTAATAGTAACAGTAATAGTAATAGCAGTATAGACATCATAGATCCTGTTGTGATCAATGATCATAACAATATCAATCTGGAACAGAAGACACAGTCATCATCATCTCCACCACTGCCCTCAAAGATCCAGGAGGTGGAGACGGAAGATACTACAAGTGTGATCGATCCAAATTTATACGAACATCTTCATGTTCTAAACTGTTTGGATATGCAGTTGATATCGATATAAGTTAATAATACATTCTATCACTCTCTTGGTCACGTCGTCGTAATGGATACACGACGTGGACCAAATGTTTATTCAATCATTGATCGATGCATTCATTGTGGAAGATATGGACGTATCTGTTCGAGATGATCCTTTATCCTTGCTCTAATGTCCTCTGGTGTCTGGAACAGTATCTCCTCAAGTATCTGTGAGCGAGGGAGGTGTTAGCACAGGTCAGGACATCATGGACACCCTATTTACATACCAATTGATCATAGACGCGTTTGTAAAGGTCTAGTGCAACTGATGGCGATTTGTTCTTAAGTAGTGCTGGGATGTTGGACTCGAGGATGGCCTTGCGATAGAGTAGGTTGAGATGTCTGGTCGCCTCTCTTCTCTTCTCATCCAGCCAGTTCTTAAAGTTGGCTGTCTCCAAGAACTCCTTATACAGCTCGATATCCTTACTCTTGCTCTCTGATACAAAGGCAACATCGCCCTCTTGTAACGTCTCAATGAACTGTTTAGTATCAAAGTTCTTTAACTTTGGTGGTCTATTGAATACTGATATCGTCCTAATGTGATTGTTTGATTGGAGTGATTGAGTGAGCCATCATGGACATGTTGAGCCAGGTGCAACTATACATACTTGGCCAAAGGTAGAAGTGAGGAGAAGTAACGCTCCAGTGGGATGAGGAAGTTGAGAGTGAGTTGGAAGAAGTGTTTGCGTAGGGTCTCATTGTGCGATGCCATGCAAGTGGCTTGAGTATCGGTGATCTTCTTGAGTATTGCCTTGTCGGGCGAAGTATGTGTCTTGAATTCGGTTACGACCTTTTGATCATTGTTCTCTTGAGATGATGATGATGATTGTTGAAGCGCTTGTTGTATTGTTCTGTCTTTTGGTGATGATGTAGGTGTCCTTCCAAGTCTAATGTGAGTGAGGGGGAGTTAGTCCATGTCCATGTCCAGGTAGTCAAGTCGAGTAATACATACTTTGGAGTTGAACCAATTGATACTATTGTTGGCCAGTGTGATAGGGCCTTCAGGAAAAAGGGATTGGTTACGCCAATGATGGACGCGGGTGGATCGGTCTTGTTTGATGTTGATGTTGATGTGGATGTTGCGGTATACTTGTGGAAGTCGGGATCATGGATAGTAAAGTAGGGACGGTAATCATTACAGTAGTTGAGTGGAGAGATTAGGCTGACGAGGGCGAGGACGGCATCCGAGGAGGTTGGTGGAGTGGGCGACACGACAATGATCGGATGTCCAAGCAACACCATCTCCCAGAGCATCCAGAGCTTGGATGGGAAGCCCTTGAACGAGGTGTATAGGTCGATCGATTGGAGATTGCTCACGGACACCTGTGAGATGTCAGCTTTGAGTGACTGCATCTGTTGCTGTGTGATGACCGGGTCGATTATGTGTGGCGCGCCTGTTGTGTAGGGCACGTGGAAGTTGAATATCGATCCGAGGATGGGCAGCTCGTATGACTGGCCGAGGCGCAACTCGGGCCATGACATCATGTTCTGATAGGCCACCTCTAACAGTGTCTCGCCATGCTGGAAGTAGAGCGGACCGATGATCTCCATCACCTTTTTGAACAGGCCAACAAAGTGTTCGTCGCTGAGAAGCACCACTGACTTTTGGAGATAGCCACGAGGCAGTGATGGGTCCTTCTCTTGTCTAAAGAACACATAACCATATTGATATGAATGAGTGATGTTGTTGTTATTCGCGCCATTGTTATTGTTGTTGTTGTTGGCATGATTGCCATTTCCGCTTCCATTTAGATTGTCCACTGAATCGTCTTGATTGCGACACTTCAGTTTGAATGAGTATATAATATCGCCTTGAAGATGTGAATTGGAGTCTGGGAATGAGAGGAAGCATCTGATCGTTTCATTCATTGATTGATTGATTGGTTCCATCAAAGTGTGAGGGTCAGTGATCAGTGATCAGTGATCATGGTCAATCACTCACTCATTCAAAGACACAACTTACAAGTTCTTAATCTCCTCCTCTCTCATTGTGAGCTTTGGATGACTATAATCAAGTACTACATGAATTGATGTTAGTAGTTGTCTTGATGAATGTATGAATGAATGAGAACGAACATACTTTGCCCAATCTCTAGATCAAAGTTCACAGTGCATAGGGCATTGATCCACTTCTTCTTTGTGATCTTGGACTTGTCCTTGATCTCCAGTGAGTTGATATTGGCGTTGATGCCAATGTTGTTGGGATCATGCAGATGCAGTTTTGTTATTGATTCCAATCTTCGCTCCTCCTCCTCAAACAGATTCATTCGTCGCATGCCATTATGTAAAAGTTGTTGTTGCTGTTGTGACTCTGCCTCAGCTGCTTCACGTGCCTTTTGTGCTTTGAGGATATTCTCCTCCTGCTCAGCTGCTAGTATTGACAATGGGTCAGAGCCAGCCTGCATCGTCGCTCTATCTATCTATCTATATATATATATATATATATGTTTGATTGGGCTGTCTTGGTTGTCTAATGTACAATGTTGATTGTTTTGTTTGATTGATTGGCGATAGTACTGTCAATGAATGAGAATGAATTGTTTGGATATAGGATTGATTGATTGTTTGATTGATAATGAATGAATGTCACACGTAAGTATGTGTATCTGTTTGAACAAATAAATAAATAAATAATAAATTAATATGATTGTATTACTGTATTGTAATAATGTAATAATGAATCGTCTATTCTCTCTCTGTCTGTCTATGTTGGTGTGATTGATCAGAGAGTGTTGGATGGATGGATGGATGGATAGACTGGTCTGGTGATGTTAATGCTTAATGGTGTACAGATGACACACGGTTCACTTTCACCAGCTCGTTCAACCAATACAACACCAACAACACACAATACACTCGATCTAACTTGAAACAAAACCCCTATCCCGAAGCAACCCACCTTGAGTTGTTGGTGTTGTTCACTTGAGCTCCAACAAGTGGGTTGCAAATTAATGAATGAAACGCTCTCACATGATCATTTTCAACGAATTGAGCTTGGTTGACTTACTTAACCAAGCTCAGGTTGTTAACTATCGTTCGGACTCGCGAGTCCTCAAGGTTATTAGTTTTGATCCTAAACTCACCACAACAAGAAATACCTTAATATGAAAGAATCATTACTCTTATCTGATTGATTGATATTTGTTATACGTGTTTCGAAATACATTATTTATATAACTTTGATGATTAATCATCTTAAACTTTGATTGTGATAACAGAAATGTTTGGTCGAAAAAAAAACGAACGAAAGTTGGGTTGTTGAAATTACAGTCCAAAGACGACTTTGAATGATAGTGATATATAGGTAGAGAACAGATAATAATGCGTGACTATCATAACAATGACAATGATGAGCCTCAGGAACAATACATCCCTCATCCATACGGTGTGAAGCCAAAGGGCAACTACTACTTTGACTCATTCAATGCTGACTTTGTAAGATTATACACTCAATCAATCAATCAATCACTCACTCATTCACTAACTCACTAACTCGATCAATCAATGAATGAATAGGTTGACTCTAGGAATAGTGGCTTGGGAATGTTCGCATGTCTTGAGGATCACTTCTTGTTGGACTTGTTGTTTGATCGATTCACTGCAAAGGAGTTGATGACATGCTTGGTACACGTGTCAAAGGCATTCTATTTGTTCGTACATGATGATGAACCTTGGAAGATGATGACCATCGCAGACCATCCCGCTCACTTCAAGTACAATCATTCTTGGAAACACACTTACTTGACAGCGGTACACACGCGAAACAGCAGTAACATCGTGCTGCCAGTGCCATATCCACTGCGTCTGCGATACATGTACTCGGACTATCTGTTCCACATATGGCGTTGCTCATCGGTCGACTTGCGAACGTGGGAGCGCACGGCCACCGGCGGACCCGACACCATTGACCGTCGCGCCAACATGACACATGAGCAGTTCACAAAAGAGTACCTCATCCCCAACAAGCCAGTCATTCTAACAGATGCCATGGCAGACTGGGGAGCCAAACATTGGACACGTGACTCACTACAGCAGCGCACCGGCGACACAAAGTTCTACATCAACTCTGGCGTGTATATGACGATGCGCGAGTACCTTGACTACGCGGCGGCGTCCAAAGAGGAGAACCCAATGTACTTGTTCGATCATTATTATGGCGAGAACATGCCATCATTGCTTGACGATTACTCCACCGATCGATACTTCAAGGAGGACTTGTTCGCAGTGCTGGGCAAGTCGCGACCATCATACAGGTGGCTGCTGGCAGGCCCCGCACGCTCTGGAGCCACCTTCCACAAGGACCCCAATCATACATCGGCGTGGAATGCCGTGGTCACTGGTCGCAAGAAGTGGGTCATGTACCCGCCACACATCACTCCGCCAGGCGTACATCCGAGCGACGACGGTCTGGAAGTCACGACGCCACACTCAATCGTCGAATGGTTCATCAACTATTATGAGCGACCAGATAACAATAAGGATGAGGAGGAGCGTCGAAGCGCCGCGCCCAAGTCACAGCGTCAAACGATGAAGAAGAAGAGGACCATGGCACAACTGTCCATCTCAAGCTCGGACTCTGAGCCGGCACAGGGATACCCCCTGGAATGTGTGCTGGAGGCAGGCGAGATGATCTATGTGCCCTGCGGATGGTGGCATTGTGTGCTGAACCTGGAGGAATCGATCGCCATCACTCACAACTTTATCGACTCGCACAACATACTCAAGGTGATCGACTTCATGGCCACCAAGAAGAAGAAGGATCTATTCGATCAGTATCAGGCCAGCTTCGAGCAGGTCTATCCAGGACGTCTGGCACAACTTCGCGAGCAGCGTGATAAACAACGCGAGCTCGAAGCCGCCCAAGAACAACAACAACAATCAAAAAAGAAGAAACAGTCAGTCTGGGACAAGCTGATAGAGGGTGCCAATCAATCGACATCAGGCAATGGCACTGGCGGTGGCGCCAGCACATTGACATCGTTCTCGTTTAATTTCCATCCAAGTGAATAATAAATGTCTGTCCATCTTATTCTATTCCTTGCCAGCCTTGGCACTGGGCTTGCCCTTGCCCTCCTTTCTGGTCTTCTTCCTGGACTTCCTGGCCTCGGTGAAGGACCATGACTTCTTGGGCTTCTCACGCAGCATACGTGGCAGCTGCCAGCCTTGTTGCATGGCGTTCTCGGCGGCGGCCGACAGGACGACGGGTATCAGCTTACCCTTCTCCTTCTTCATCATCACCTTCTTGCCAGTCCTATTATCGGTGAATATCTTCTTTGATGCGTCAAACACTGTCAACTGCTCGGATGATATCGTCTCCTCAGCCTTCTTCTTCTCTCTTGCCAATTGATATTTGTTCTTCTTTGGTGTCTTTTCCTTTGTTGATTGACGATTACCATTCTTCATCTTCTTTGTTTTGTCGTCTTCGTCATCTTCATTCTCTTCGTCATCATCTTCAATATCTTCACCATCAGCATTCTGATTCTCATCATCATCGTCATCAAAGTTCAAAGGTGATATAGTTGCAGTTATAACATTCTGATCATTCATAAACTCTTGTTGTACTGTCTCTGTAATAGCTGTTGATGTACTTATAATCTTCTTCTTCTTTGTAACTCCATCTCCATCTTGATCTTGATCATCATCGTCACCATCTTCACCATCTTGAACATCTTCTTCTTCATCATCATCAAAGTCATCTTCATCAACGGTTCCTTCACCAATCCTCTTTGCCTTTATGATTGAATCACGATATGCCTCTCTTTGCAACTTTGCCAACTTCTTCTGTTCACGTTGTTCCTCCTTCTGTTTGACAGCAATTCTCTCCATAGCAAACTCTCTTCTAGCCTTCTTTCTCCTGTGGAATCCTGTTAAGTAGTCACTACATACATATATACATTACATTCATTAGTATCATCAATCAATCAATCAATCAATCAATTCAAACAAACATACGTTCTCTGATGATCATCATAGACGATCTCTTTGACCTTGTCACCCTCTGGCTTGAAGGAGACCTTTGGTGCAGCCTTCCTCTTTTTGAATCCAGATCTCTCTGACATTATTATATGTACAGGTAATTATATATATTATATTATAAGTTTGAACGAGTGAGTGAGTGAATGATTCATTCAATCAATCGGTCGTCTTTATCCATTGTATGATTTTTAATTAATTTTTAAAATAATTCGAAAAACACAACAAAACGAACGAAGGAAGTGATGACTTTTGAAGAGAATGAATGATCAAATGACTCAAAGATAGTTAGATTGATTGATAGATAGATAGATAGATAGATAGTAATAATGGCACCATCAACTAACCAAAAGAATAAGAAGACAACTTCAACTATAACTACATCTACAACAACTAAAAATAATACAAAGAAGACGACAAAGAAGAAGAAGGATGACTTTGTTGCAAAGCATTTAAAGGAACAATATGCGATGGATGCACAGTCAAGAGATGATGAGGATGAGGATAGAACAAAGTTATGGAAGAATACAAACCTATTCAGTGTGTCAGAGCTGAGTGGTGAGGTAGATGATGAGAGTGATGATGATGATGATGACCAAGACGAGAAGATCAAACAAGAGGTGGAAGACGATGATGAGGATAATGATGGTATTGATGATGTACCAGTTGGTCAAAAGAGAAAGAATCCATCAGAGTTCAACAATGATAATAATAATAATAATGATGATGATGAAGATGAGGATGAAGAGAAACATGATGAAGTGGATACACCAGTACATTTGAAGAGTATACCAACTGGAGCGAGAAAGTACATGAAGGGCAACATAGTACCAGCGACAGGTATCACCAACCCTGTTCTCAAAGCAAAGCTCGAGAGACAAGCTGCCAACCAAAGAACAGCAGCCATCTCTGCCCTCAAGGCTGAGATCTTGGTCCAAGCAGACGCTGGGTATGTTTGATTGATTGATTGAATGATGATTGATTGAATGATCGTGCACTAACATGCCTCTGACACAACAGATTCATCCAGCCTGACGAAGGTGAGAGGACATATGCACTGACACAGAAGGACATTGTAAAGGCTGTGGACATGCAGTCAAAGAATAAGGTGTTTGACTTGACGTTGGATCATGGACCTTACACTTTGGATTACTCACGCGATGGAAAGTACTTGTTGATGGCCGGTGCAAAGGGCCACGTTGCATCACTCGACTGGAGGAATGGAAAGAAGATCACAGAGACTCATCTGTCTCAGCCAGCACGCCACGCATGCTTCCTGCACAACGAACAGATGTTCGCCGTCGCTCAAAAGAAGTACACATATATATACAGCAGCGCTGGCGTGCAGCTGCATCAGCTCAAGGCGCACTTTGACCCCAAGTTCCTCTCATTCCTGCCGTACCACTTCCTTTTGGTGAGCGCTACGAATCGCGGCAAGCTCGTCTACGAGGACATATCGATTGGTCGTGTACAGGGCAATCACTCATTCAAGGGCACCCTGTCGGCAATGTGCCAGAATCGCTCCAACGCCGTCATTCAGCTCGGCTACACCAACGGCTCTGTCGACCTGTGGGTGCCCAAGGCACACCAGCCGGTCGTCAAGATCCTCGCTCACAAGACCGCCATCACTTCCCTCGCCACCAGTTTGTCGGGCAACTACCTTGTCACTGCTGGCCTCGACCGCATGGTCAAAGTGTTTGATCTCAGAAACAGCTACGAGGAGGTTCGCACCTTCAGCGTGAAGAACGTGCCCACGTCCATGGCACTGTCCGACACAAACGTGTTGGCTATTGGCAACGGACGCCAGGTATCCATATGGCAAAACCCATTCGATCCAAGCATTAGCGAGCCATACCTTATCCCCAAGGTACATGACAATGTTACCTCAGTCAAGTTCTGTCCATTCGAGGATGTCATGACTGCCGGTCACGGCAAGGGTATCTCATCAATGTTGGTGCCAGGCTCTGGTATGGCCCAGTACGACTCACTGGAGGCCGATCCATACGCAACCAAGAAGATGAAGAGCGAGGCCGAGGTGCACGCTCTGCTCGAGAAGATCCCATACGATATGATCTCGCTGGATCCCAACGTCATTGGAACGATCAACCAGAATGTCAGCACCGAGGAGAAGAAGCACAAGCGCGAGGTCCAGAAACAGGTCGACAAGAACAGAGTCACCGTCGATCACAAGAAGGTCGAGGCCATGGAGGCCAAGAAGAGGGCTCAGAAGGAGGCCCGAGAGCGCGAGATCTTGGAGCCAACCAAGACCAGGAGTGCTCTGTCTCGCTTCGAACAAAAGAAGAAGTAATAATAATAATAATATTAGTAACACAAAGGGTAAGGGTTTATTTGTTTGGGTAAACATGGTTTACATGTTGTCCATCTTGACTTCTTGCTTGTGCCTCAGCTTCCTGTTGAGCATTTTAGCGGCCATTCTGATCTCACTTCGTTTGAGTATGGCCACGATGACGAGGGCCACACAGACGGCGCCACAGACTGCAACAATGATGGCGATCTTGGCCTCGTTGCTCAATCCACTACTACTAGAACACTTGTTGGCATTATAATTCTTGTCCACCAACACGGAGAAATCGGGATCAATCATGCCCGTGAAGCGGAAGTATGGCATGTCCATAGCAATAATTGATTGGCCATCGGTTGTACTGTTGTCATTTCCATTACCATTCATCAGGATGTTGTTAATGATGGTTGGGCGTCCGTCCACAACACCAGTGTCGATGAATCGGCCGTACAGACTGTGGCCGCGGACATTGAGTTTGATCCATTGGACGCGACTGTTGATCTGTCCGACATCCGAGCTGGACGAGCAGTCGTCGATCGTGTTGTTGATTGAGGCCGTGAGGAGGACGCGCAGAGTGTTGACCGTGGAGTTGAACGGATATTGGGTGATTGAGATTGAATACTTGACGGTGGATGGCCGCATCGTATATAGTTTGTTGGCAAATGTTACGTTGGCCTCCACGTTAAAGTAGTCGACGCGAACTAACACGCTGGAGGGTGTCCTGGTCGGCAGCTTGGAGACGTAGTTGAATGTCTGGCCATAGTTGGTTGTAACATTGGAGTACTCCCAAGTCGATGTCAGGTTATAGCGCTGGAAGATATCGCCAGTACTGGTCAACTCTTGAATCTCCACAACGGACACGCCGGTGGAGAAGTCAAAGCTTGTGGTTGGTGCATTGGGATTGTGTTCGACGGGTGTGTCAACGATCTCTGACTCACATGTTGGACCGTACCATGGCGGGTTGCACACGCAGAGAGCATTCACACAGCGACCCTGGTTGCTACATGGTGGGCTACCCGGACATGTCTGGTTGCTGTGCAATGGGGGTGTTGTTGGGCGCTGTGTCGGGACAATCACTGGAGGTGGGGCGATATAGGCCACAACCCTGTAAACATTGGACTCGACACCCAGCGTGATCACCTTGATCAGGATGGACGGGCTGCTGAACGAAGAGATACTGGCAACGACCAGTGGTCCACTGACAAAGGATGTTGGCACCTGCTGGAAGCTGGTCGCATTGCCTGTGTAGTCTACCATCAGGATTGTTTGTGTCGAGTTGATGAAACCAAACTGCTTGCCGCGAATGGAGAGCAAGCCACCACGGCTGGTGATGTCGCTCGCTGAGAGGATGACGGGGCCTGTCAACTTGAACTCTGTCGTGATGTTGATGTAATCAAGCATCAGCACGGATGGGATTGAGGTGTAGTTGTAGCAAGAGTCGGGCACGCCATAGATCGACATTGTCAGACCATATGCGCCAAAGCCATAGGGCAGCTGCTCATTGATGGACCACCCTGTGGTGGTGTCCGCAATGCTCGTAGTGTACACAGCTGGGACGGCAATGGTATCGCCATAGACTGAGTGGATGTATACAATCGGTCTATGATCGACATTAAAGTTTAAGATCCTGGTGATGCTACATTGTGCAGAGGTGGTGAGGGTAAAGGACATGCTGATGTTCCTTGTCATTGATGCCACATTGATTGTCGCTGCCGGATTCAATAGTTTCATTTGTGTAGCACTTGGCGGTGTTGTGACTACAATGCTCGAGTTGCGAGGGACTGTGTATTGGCGCAGAGAGTACATTGGCGTGTTGATAATGTTCAAGAATGGATCAACGTTGGGTGCGGGGTTGGTGTAGTTCTTGAATGACGAGGCTTGATTGCCTAGATTGTCCGTGAGAATCAGCTCCAGTGTGTAGTTGACGTCCATTGGCGGTTGGAGATTGGGGAAGAACTTGATGGCGTAGATGCCGGTGAAAGCATCCCCACCGACAAACGAAATGAATCTGGTGATATTTTGAATGACTGGGTACATATCCGTCCAAGCGTAGGCTTCCACATTCCTGATGCCAGACTCCAAGTCCTGGATTGCCACATACCACAAGTAATAATTATCGCCAGTAGCGAATGGAATTTGAGTGATGTTGGCCACCATCGGTCCCATCAAGTCGGCAACTATATTGATTGATTGATTAGTATCCAAGGCAGGGGTCAGGTGTAACAACACTTACATTCTGAAACAACATTGAGGTAAGCATTGTCCCCAATGGATGGGTTGGAAGCCAGTAGTGATGGGGTCAAGGGGGTTGGGTCAGAGTGGATGACATAGTTGACGGGTCCTGTGAATAGTCGCTCGCGGACTGTAATCGGAATGATATAAGATTGTTGATTGGCATCATAATAACCCTGGAATATGTAGTCCTTTGACTCAACGCCTTGATTAACAAACAGTTGGAAACGAGGTGCACCAGTCTTCCAAGGAGTGGGCACCTTGATGGTAAGGGTCGTGCTCTTTGGACCATTGCTCACATCCAAGTTGTTGGGTTGGAAACTGAAGCTCTGGATCGTATTAATATCGAGTGAGACTATATGTAATTGATCAAAGTAAGTATGATTGATTGATTGATTGATGGAGTGAGTAACTGATTGCGTGATAACATACAATATGGAAGTCTTGTCAATTGAGTGTTAAAGTTTTGATTGATTGGCATCCCCTCGAGGAATGATGCCTCGATCATCTTGGTGTCGTAGAGTGACAGTTTGAATCTTGGTAGATAGTCCATTGTGGTTGGCATCTCCAATTCTGCCTCGTACACTCCATTGACGAGGTCACCAGACACCAAGTCAGCGGTTGTAATCACCTGTCCATAAGAAGTGGTTGCCTTCAAGAATCCCAATGCGCAAGTAATGCTAAACTGAACAATACATGAATAAGGACCTGTTGGAACCACAACGAATGAGTTCATATGAGGAACGTTAATCGTAGGTGCTGTTGGCGATGGGATGTCATGAGTGAGTGAGAGAGAGTGTCAGTAAATGTATGAGTGTGAAGTGAGGGCCGGGCGGGCGACATCCTTACTGTTCGGTTTGATGCTGTAGACAATCCCGCCCCCGACATAGATGTCGGTTCCATGGTAGGCTGTCACGGGGACTTGGACCTGCGCCACAGTGGTCGGGAAAGACATGGCAAAAGTGAACTTGTCTGAATGGTAGGATGAGCTCGATGGGTAGCCATAGGGGAAGGGCAAGGTCTTGCCATAGACGTAGACATTGGCAAGCTTGTCCGGGATGAGCAGTGTCATATCGATAACGTTTGTTTTGACGAGATCGCTGTTGCCCGTCATCGATGTTAGTAGCTTGATGAACTTTCTCGTGTACATTATCGGACTGGCCAATGGTGATACCGTCGTGGCCATTGAGAACAGTCCAAATGATGAGGAGTTCGATGTGATCCAGGGCATTCGGTATTGGAGCAGTGAGTTGCCTGGGTTGCCAAGCAGTTGCTGGACGGCCGACACGGGACGGCCAAGCGAATGATCAAAATATACCAGTCGATTGTTGGACAGGGCCGTGACATATGTGTACACGTAGTTCTCGGCCAACTGCTCGCTCACCACCGTGTTGTTGGCGATCACATATTGGACATCACTGACGAATGATTGCAAGCTGTCCAGACGCAGCGCCACATTGGTCTGTGTGGTCGCAGCTCTGCCCGGGGGTAGCATGTAGCTGATGTCCACGGAAGACGGCAGACGAAGTACCGCGCCAGGCTTGGCCAGAGGCGTCAGTCGTACGATGTACAGTGGCGATTGAGACATTGGGCCAGCCAGCACCAGGTCGCAGGCAAGCTGTATCGGTGCCGATGTGTTACAGACCAAATTAAAGTCCTCGACCTCTTGTGAGAAGCCGAACCGGACCAGTGCTTCGAATGAGGTTGTATTTTGGTTGAGGCGGGCAACGGCTGCGTGCGAGAGGATTGCCGGTTTGGTATCCGCGATGTAGGTCATTATCAGCGTGGAGGGCATATTGTCGGTGGAGGAGTATGGCGAGTAGTCGATGCGTATGTTGTCCGACAGCCACATGTCGATGGTGATAGTTTGGAGCACCATGGAGAAGACGCCGATCTGGACCTTGGGTGGCTTCACAAATGAGGGACATGTGATGTTGAACGATGTGATCGGATTCGTTGTATTATAAAGTATCATCAATCTTATTGATTGTGATGGTACGAATTGTACCAAGCCTTTCTGGGACAGTGTGAGGTTCATCACTTGAATCATCGCGTCGACACCTCCTACTCCTCTGGCGTCATCCTTGAATGTTGTTGTAAGGCAGATGATGCCCAACAATACACAAACAACCAAACGTTGTAATATATGTATTAATGTTACTGCACTACTGCTGATGACCATTGACTTGATTGATTAAGTACTATGTATGTATCTATGTATATATATAATGTTAGGTTATCTGTTTGTTTAATTGCAATACATGTACACATAACATTACATGCTCATTAATGCTTACTTACTTATCTTGCCTCGATTGGTTACCAGTGCATAGGATAGGATGAATGCAAGCTTAGGTTGATAAGAATGAATCCCCCAGTAATGACATGTCGTACATGAGGACAACAAGTCCAGTCCATTCTTGGCAGAGAGACCTTAATGCGATTCGTGTTATAACCTTTTCTCAACCATTTGTCGTTGTACAACACTTAACATCGCTCAGTTTATCTGCAAGTCGTAATCTTGGATACTTTGTTGCGGGTACTTTATTGAAATATCTATTTATTTCGACGCCTGTCCAAGACCTCAACCTTACAAAGACTGGCACAATCTAATTCTTGTCTCTAAGTCGTCGGGGATTGGTGGGCGGGGGGTGATGTGGCACAATGATGATGATCAATTTCATTGTCCGACAGTCAGACATTTGTTTGGACAGGACCAGACTGGTGTTGTCCTGAAATCGACATACACCAATTCAATATCTTTCATTGATTCATTCATATAATTATAAGATTGATTATGATATAATAATGTATACAATCATTCATTCAATCAATCACATCACATCACTATGAGATACAATCACACTATTCTATATCCTAAGATGATGATAGGATACCATTTATAAGGAAAACCAACCAATATGAATGGACTTGACATTCATTCGATCTTTCATTCATTCATTCATTCATCCAAACAACAAACAGTTCAGCAGCAGAACTCAATCTCCCTGCACCCAGCTAAAGGTCCAAGTATGTGAGGCATGTATCACCCAGGTGATGTTGTTGGCGAGATACAATGACACACTTATAACAGATTGATTGATTGATTGATTGATTGACTCAGATCAAATGTTGATTGAAGTCGATCTCCAATTGGCCCTTCTTCCCTACATTCACCTTTAAGTGTTACACTATTAGGTAGTGCCCATACTACATGGTAGGGTTATCATTAATCAATTAATCAATCAACACCCATGTGTTGTGAGTGCCTGGCCTCATGAAAGCCCCTTTCGATCAGCTGATCACACCCCGAGTGATTGATCAATGACCTGGGTCGAGAGTGATTATGTATTTGTGTTTGAAAGTAGTGGTGTGAATGAATGAATGAAAGTGATTGAGTGAGAGTGTGTGTGAGCTTGGGAAACAGGGACATCTATATGATTGATACCCTCCATCAGTCCATCATCGTCGTCATCATCATCACCAACTGAATCTTCCTAGGTTCTTCTTTGTTAACCTCACTATCTCTCTCTCTACTTTGAATGAATGAATGAATGTGAATGGTGGTGTGTACTATGCCTAACCATGCCTTGCCTTGGTAATCAATCAATCAATCAATCTAGCCCCCATTATATATTACCATCCAGCTACATCGAGTGATCGATTACAACAACAACAACAACATCAAACAACCCTACACCTTTTGGATCACTACACTATAATCCATCCAATCCAATCCAATCCATTTCATACCAGTCCAAAGTGTTTGATTCAGTCGACTCAATCACTGCCTATTTCAACTCACAACAGTCAGTCCCAACTGAATCCAAACAACACAATCATTCAATCATTTGTAAAGAGACAGTCGCGCCCCTATTATAACTTAAAGGTTATACACGATAAACTAATCTATAATCTAAAAATAATTATAATTAAGTAAGTAACTATACTACACTATATATCTTCCCCAACATTTATTTTTCATTCTTCCATTCATTTTATCATTGTCAACATAATATCTACATTTGTCCATCTTGTTCCAGAACATTATTATGTCATTCATGTGTCATATTCATTCATTTATTCATTCATTTAATGTATTCATTCATTCAGATTGACTTGAATGGGTGATCATTTGACAGATCGCATTGTTTACTTTGGACTTCTTAGTCCACCTCCTGTGTCTGGTAACATATTAGAGACATAGAGATAGAAGAGTGAAAGCAGTTAATCATTGAATTGACACTGTGTCAACAAGTTTCCATAACCTTTCATTGGTCCAATGAGACCCATGGAGGAAAGGAACTTGCTTTGGATTTTTTTTAAATTGTCCAATCAAAATTCGGGGGTCACCCCTTCATTCCAAACATTCATCGACAAACCCTTTCACACCCAACGTCCAAGACAGGGCATGATGGAGATGGTCATGTACCCGCCGCAAATGGATGGACATCCACATCACCAACACACACTCTGTCATACACACACTCACACAGACAGAATGGTCGATTTATTAATAATCGAACTGGAAATGAACATGGTATGCCCTCCCCGATACATATTGGAGGGCCTTTCCTGCAAAGGTACCATGGTGGTTGATGGATAGGATAGGTTGGTTGGTTTGTTGTAAGCCATTGCTTGCTTGCTTACTTAATCACACACTCACACATCAACTCATTGTAATTTCAATATGTGGATGTCCATTCATTATTCAAGCATTACATCATACCCAATCTACATCAGTGATAATAATAATAATAATAATAATACTTTATTTATATATAATATATTTATAAGTATCACACACACAATTCCAATATTAATTAATTAGCCTTTGCATCAATCGACAGCCACACACACACCTACTATAATTCCAATCGATTTATTCGCAGTGAACACTCGTCTTCGACGACATTTCATATTCTATCCAATCACCTATATTCATCCCTGACATACTTGGCAATATACCCTCAGAGTCATTGACAGTTCATTGGACCCTCCCTTCAATTAAGTCCAGTCAGTCTACCACTTTAACTCTTTTCAAATCCATTGAGATACTCTCTCTCTTTGTTACATTGACAAGTAATACGAAAGGTAAATATTATTATTTAAGTTATGCACACTATCCATTATTCGCCACCCTCAAACATCCACCCGAATCGGGTAGATCACAATCACCATCAATCAAAAGATATTATTTTATTTTGTTGTTGATGTTGGATATTTATTTTAACATGCAATGAAACACATTTATTCGTTGTCGGCACTTATAACATCGACTGGTTCCCAAACCAACAGTCACACCATCACATCAACAAACCCATGATTCACTAAACAACAACAACCCTCGAACCCTCCCACCAACAATCCAATCAATTAATTAATCATTTTTTGTGTGTGTTTGATTCAAGGAGCATATGAGCGGAGTGGCTGTTGGGTTCCCAAAAAATCAATATCACAAGGGTTTCCTTCATGTAGTCGACAAGACTATGACTGTTCTCTTCCATACAGTTTTGTGTCCTCTCATCTAAACAAACCGCAATCTTCAACATGCAACCTTTATTCGATCAACCATCAAACAAATATACACTTCAGGTTTGTAACTCTTTGTTTATTATTAATTCGTGTTTGTTCACAAGTGAGCACGTGTGTTCATGTGTGGGACCTGTTGTTCAAAGGATCGGCCTTACCGATCAACTTAATGATCGAACAAGGCCAGTACCCGACCCTACCACACTCCACCCCCAACATGAACAACTCGCGCGACATTGTACCCGAGACCAGTTTGCAAACTGGATGATATTCACATGCCTGATTGACAGAATGAATGACTGACCTCCAAACCCTTTTCAAACATCCATCATTCACTGTTCTTTAACCCAAAGTTAGCCTTTCTATCCACAATCCGAACAACCTTCTTCATAAGGTAGGTCGCATCTCTGGTCCATTGTTCTCATGAGCAAAGGCCTTCATCTCTATCATCTATCCACAACTCCCTCACAAACAGTCGCTGTTGCCACATTGCTTGTTGCGTTGATTGTGTTTCGACTGTGTTCTTGCTTTGTCTGGTCAATCAAGGCAAGGTACCCCCAACCACGCATAGCCTTAATACAGTCACACACACAATCTATCTTTGTGATCGTTCGCACCCCAACAATCACTTTGTGTGTGCCTGCCCCGCAAGCCCAATCAAATCCCTTCACACACTGTTCTATTTATTATTTTTTTTTAGTTTTTGCATGATTGATCGTGAGCTCGTGCGAGTGTGATCCAGCAAGAAATCAATACCCCACGCCAACTCCTCACAATCACATCAACGAGACTCAACATCCACCAACCATCACACCCTCCTCATCTGGCTGTCTGTCTGTCTGTACACTATGTATGTGTGTCTTTGCCTTTGTGACTGTGACTGTCTGTGTGTGTAACTGTTTAATTTAAAGAGGTGGTTTGATCAAGATCAGTGTCGTAGTGCACACACACACAATCCACACTCTCTCCCTCATACACACACATACACACATACATACTTGTATCCCTTTACATACACATAATACAACAACAAACAAACACATAATAATATATACCACCATCAACAACACAACAACACACAACACACCATAACACAAACCAACCAACGACGTCGTTCCAGCCAACCATCACTTGGTTCAACCCTCTGTGGCTGGACGCAATTTAAAGATTAAAACGGAAACAGCAATCAATCGCCTTCCACATCACATTCCGCCGGCGTCACTTCCAAACTCTCCAACAACCAAACATCACAACACATAATATATATTATATATATATTACATTACACTCATACACATATATATATATATCCCTTTGTTATCGAAACAATCAGTCAATCCAATCAATCAATCAATCAATCAATCAGTCAATCAATCATTTCTTAGTTTAGCGATATATATTTACATCACACACAGACACACACGTGTGCCTATAGCCCACCAACCATCAGACGTACGTCCTTACAACAACCAATATACACACCACATCCATCAATCAAACAACAACAACAACAATCATACATACAACATAAGACAGACATAGACCTGTCTACGCCAATTCCAACTCGCATCTACTACCTTACCGTATTTTGTCCCTACGGACTCCAAGAGGCACTCACACTCGTCCACATCACATCACTTYCACTTCGCGTGCACATCACATCACTTCAATCACTTCAATCAATCAACAACATTCAATCAAATCAAACAGGCACACACGCATCCAATTATTAACGCGTTTCAACCATCATCATTTGACAGCCAACCAATCAATCAACAAACAATCAATCAATCCAGAGTTGACACCAATAGGCACAAAGCATCCCATTATCACATTCATTTCCAAACAAGCACTGGATCCTAACTAAAAGGTAATGTCTCTTTGGCCGTCCAACATCCAACAGTCTCATTAGACATTTGTTTACTCGTGTTTGTTTGTCTGTCTTGTCCCTGGACATGCGATCGGACACTCCAGGAAATCACAATCATCAACAACAACAAATCACAATTCAGTCCATCCCATCCCATCCCCATCCCATCATATACTACCTACCCTATCCTATCCCTTCCATCCATTCATTCATAATAAGCATTTGTCCAACCAAGCATCACTCTCTCACTCTCTCACCTCTAAGCTGCCAAGAGGCATCATTGTCCATTCGCTCCTGGACATCATCATTGACATTTATACTTATACCTTTTTATGCCTATTACCTTCTTATTCCCCAACAGAGATTCTTTAACCAACCAACCTTTAACCCCGGTCAATAACCTTAACGTCCCATTTTGGATACAAGAACAATCACACACTCATCACACAGGTATGTTTGGAGTTTGTTTGATTCAAACTCAACTCACTATTTTGCAAACTCAGATATGCTAACTTTGTTCATCACTTTATTAGAATGCCACAAACATCAAACATTGACTTTAATCATCTGTCCAAGTACTTCCATATGCCCATCAATGATGTGGCCAAGGAACTTGGAATATGCGCCACAATGCTCAAGAAGATATGTAGACGCAATGGAATCCCCAGATGGCCACATAGAAAGATAAAGAGTTTGAATAAGATGATTGAGAACCTGGAGGCCACGCTACAAAACACAAACAATGAAGCGGAGGACTGTGCCAAGGCCGAGATCACCATCCTAAAGAACAAGAAGAGCATGATCATGAAGAACCCCTCCATCCTGGCCAACGGCTCACACAAGAGGAACACGTCGCTGCTGACGTCGGACGATGGCATCAAGCAGACCACCAAGAAGGTCAAGCTGGACCATGAGCCAGCCGGCGCCAACGACCTCCATCTGCAAGGCCACCTGAAACAGCAGCAGCACCACATGTCACAGCAGGCACCCCTGCACCACCATCACGCACAGCAACAACAACATCAACAACAACAACATCATCATCAACAACAACAGCAACAACAGCAGCAGCAGCAACAGGCACTGCAGCTCCAGTACCCCAACCAGATGCACTCCTCTCCTCCACAACAACAACAACCACAGTTTTCCATCAATCAGCTGCTGACGCCAGTCAACTCGTTTGCGCCGCTGACATCATACATCTCAAACAAGGAGGAGGACGACCTTGCTGCGCACCAGCCCGACCAGGCCGCCGGCGGTCCCTACATGCATCAGGGCCAGCTGCCGCACCCATACCAGCATCTTCCCTCGCCAAGCACACCACGTGAGGTCAACGACCTGCCCCAGTCCAACCCATGGAACAACTATGGCTCACAGATGAACCTTGGCTATGGCATGCATCCCATGTTCTCGGCGGTCAACCAGGACTTCTTGCTGCCCAAGCTGAACCTGCCCGACCCCGTCTCCTCGATGGGCATGCCCAACCAGCTGGCGCTTGGCAACCAGGCCTATCTGGCTCAGGGTCAACAGTACCAACCACCCAAGAACATGATGACCTACGTCAAGCATCCACAGTACATGTCTCCCCCACAGCCTAACTCCATAATGAGTCCCAACGGCAATCCACTTCGCTGGGTGATGGAGCATGACAAGCATCGCAAGATGTAAATGTGTCGTCCACTCGTCATCATCATCATCAATCATAAACAACATCACGCAATAATCAAACAACCGCACACGACAACGCAAAGACAACAAATGCCTGCCAATAACCAGACAATCCCGACACCGCCACACAAGCTAGTTGGACACAAAGCCAGCCAGCTAGCTGCCAGCCAAACCAACAGACCCAACCCACTGTATATTTATCCTCCTCCCTCTCCAATGGCAACAACCAACACTCTACCCATCCCTCCTAATCTTAAGCCATCAATTCACACATGCATCCTGGCGCCAGGATGTTTCCTCTACCATCCATTCCCTTTCCAATCCCACTCCAATAAATATCCCTTTATCTTGCTGCGCCCAGCAAGCAACCAAGCTCACTACTGTGTTATATATTGATCCTTTCTATCTATCTATCCTCTGTTATTTACATGTTGAACAAACTACTGGGCTAGTTGATGTCTAATGTTGATAGGTTGTCTGATGCCACTGTGATCTTCTCCTCGTCCAACATTTGCTCAATCGCTCTCTGACATTGTTGCTTGACGTAGACCTGGTTGCCATTATCAACGTAGGGCGAGTGGATGAATGAGACACCTGGGGAGTTGGAGATCGACGACGCCATGAATGAGTGACGTGAAGGGCTGGTCGGCAGGGGCGGCGAGAACTGGCCACCTCTGGTTGGCGAGCTGATGCCAGGTGTGCCGACAACACTACTGATCGACGACAGGCCCTTTTCCAGATAGTTGAGGAAGAGTGTCAGTGGCATGAACAGGGACTGCGAGAGATCTGGACCCATGGCGTCGGCCTCTTGTTTGGGTGCCTCGATGCTGTTGACCATCTTGAGTATCAGATGCTCCAGGATGAAGTTGTGTTGAGTTGGATCAATATCGTAGCGCTCCTTCATAAAGTCCACCATCTTGCTCGAGTCTTTGAGTTGCAGCACGAGCTGGCAGACAAAGTTGTAGTCGTCGTTGCTCTTGGAGCTAATCAGGTAGCGGAACAGCTCATCGATGAAGTTGGCCGTCACAACAAACACACCACGCTGCACATACTGCAGGAACACAAGACGAGGCAGACAGTAGAAGCCAAGGACGGCAAAGTGTGAGTAGAAGTCCTTAGGGAAAGGACAGCCCAGCTCCTCGATGGCGATGTACAGCTTCTCCATCGTGCGGAACATCTGATCCTTCTTGGGATGCTTGTGAATGAGCATATACTGGTTGGCAGTCATATCCAATATGTTGGTGCGTAGTGTGGAGTAGAGATCATTGATCGAGTTGATTTGGGCATTCCGGAATGCCAGTGCCAGCTCCATCAGTTTCTCGCGTGGCTCCTTGGTCGATGTGATCTGCGCCAGATAGTCGGCCATGCACACGGGGTATGACCTGTACTCCACAGCCGAGTGTTCCTCATAGTCCTCCAATGGCACGGTCAACTGGACAAGTGCTCGCGGCAAGGATGATGTCCTTAAAGGTGGTGACAAAGGTGATGTTGTGTCCTGTCGATTGCCGCTGACTAATATGTGTGCCAATGATGATGATGTTAGAGTGGTCCAAACAGAACGATAGATCAATCAATCAACTTACAATCACTAAAGAAGTTCTTGATGAAGCCCATTGGCGTGGCAGAGTCCTTGACAACGACCTCTGACTTGACGTACTGGAATGTCTTTAGTCTCCTCTTGTTGCTGTCGTCTCTGCTCCTGAGCAATGAGTTTGGCAGTGGCGATGTGATGGCGGTCAACTCGACGTCGATCCTCAGCAGCGATCCTGTGTCCAGTCCCTCATTGCTGGTCATTGGTAGCATCTGGAGCAGGTGTGGATCAACTTTGATGTCGCTTAGTGCCCTGAATGTCGCACCCAACAAGTACTCTCGCAACAGTTCTGGTGTGATCAGTGAAGGCTCACTGGAAACCCTTAATAGAATGTCATTGACCAAACTACTGTCGTTCATATGAATGTTGGCCAGATGTAGCACCTTGATGTCCGTTCCAGGGTCCAGTGCAAACAATGACTGCGAGTCCTTGTCAAACAGTCGCGACACAGACTCCTTATGGAACTGATACTTGTACAGAATACCACGTGAATAGTCAAAGAGGTATTGATCTAATGAAGTGAATGAGTAAGTTGGTGTCCTCCTTCCTCCATCCTGCACTCACACGCATACATACCTGGCTTTGATCTATCCTTATGGTTGGTGAGGTAGTAGGGCACGATAGATGTGCTTAGATGCCTGGGGAAGGGTCGTGCACGGATTGATAATGTGTCCGAGGCAGTGTCGTCCATGCGAGGTGGTGGCGAGAGATCAAAGTAGAGTGTGGCGCCAAAGCATGGCTCGTGATCAGCGCAATCGATAAACTGCAGGAACTTGCCAGGCACGTAGACCATTAGCAGGTTGCCAACACAATCAAACAGCACTCGTGTGACCTGAATGGACAAGTATCCTCCCTCTATATCATTGAGCGGTATAGCATATCGTATCCATTGCTTCAAATGCAACAAGTATATACTGATCCTGATCGATGTGTTTGTTGACTCCTCTTGATGGCACAGGCATAGTCCAGTCTGAATGATTGGAGAGGGTTGTCAGCACTCTGGATGGGTCGTCGTGATCGCGTGGCCGGCACAAGGTACTTACACCATTTAAATTTACAATGTGGATGTTCTGATGAATCTGTTCGGGCTGGCTGTTGATGGCAAAGGGGAAGGGAGAGGAAGGCGAGATCTTGGTGGCGATGTAGAGTGGCAGCGAGAAGTCGTGCAGCAGCACGGCCTTGCCCGTCTGCAGATTCCACGCGCGGAACAGGTTGTCAGAGGGATCATTGAGTGACTTGAGCTTCTGATACTGGAGTGCGTAGAGTGTCTGTGTGTTCTCGTCGTACTGATGCCAGTAGAAGTTCTTAAAGATGTTGTTACGCTTGCCCACCTGCTTGCCGTGGCTTGCGTTCAAAAAGATACCATTGCAGTCGCGCTGTATCGGCAGCTTCACCGTATAGCTCTCATTATTCTGTAAGAGTAGCAGATGCAAGTAGCTCTTCTCTACAAGCACGCTGTAGTATGTTGATGGATGACGTGAGCTAAGCTCCAAGTTGTGAAGCTCTGATGACTTCCTGTTGATCTCATGTATATGTGATGAGTATACTAAAGGGTGGAGGCAAGGCGAGGCAGGTGTAAGTGTCATTCGCTCATTCAATCAATCAATCAATCAATCAATCAATCATTCATACCATATTGCTTGCTGTCTCCGGGAGACGGAGACTTGACTGTGAATATCAGTAGTGACTTGTTAAAGTCATTGCTAAGACATGCACTTATGATGCTACCACTTCCATTGCTGAGCTTGAGTATAGTCTCTGGCCTTTTCTGTGTAGCATAGATATCGATCAGATCGACAAAGGTCTTGATCGCACCCTGGAATGATTGAACGAATGAATGACAAGTGGAGTTAGTTGATGGCCTGTTGCTAAGGAATGAATGATTGAATGAATGAGGCTAACATACTTCTGACATGCCAAGCCTTGCAACAATGAAGATGCCACTGTTGTCTCTACCAATGATTCGCAGATCAATGATCTCTGCGACACTCCTGCTTGGATAGGCATCGTATAGTCTGTTGTTGACTTCTGAAGCTGATGAGCGTACGCTATTGATATCATTCTCATCAACATTGACGCCTGCCACTTGATGATGGTGATGAAGGTCCTCCGAGGACATGTCATTGGTGTCGGCAGAGTGCTGTAGTGTGCTGGATGGGATGTATGAGGACACTGGTGGTGTGTCGGGGAACCTCTGAGATGATGAGCTAGGATAGCTGCCGCCAATGCCCTGTGAGTTGTACAGATGTTTCATGTTGTTGTTGCTGCTGTTGGCGATTCGAATGGGTGCCTGCGGTGTATTGTATCGCTGCTTCTGTGGTTCGGTGTACAATGACGAAGCCATTTTGAAGTTATGATTCTTGATATCATTGAGTGAGTACGATTGTTGATCATTATTATTGTTATTGTTGTTGTTGATGATTCCGATACTATTACTACTTGTACTTATACCACTACTACTACCAATACCTATACTACCACTCAACATTGTCATACTGATACTGTTGCTACTACTACCAATGCTATTGCCAATGCTGTTGCCAATGCTATTGCCACTACTACTGTTGCTGGTGCCTTCGACGTAGCCAATGTCCATCATGCCAACACTGCCACTCTTGTTTATAATATCATTTGGTTGTGTGAGCACTGGGCATATTGCCTTGACCTCTGGTGTCAACTGCTCAGCAGGTATTCTCGTCACAACATCATGTTCCAACGAGAACAATTTGGTGAATTCGAACATTATCTTATCTTATGTTTGTTTGTTTGTTTGTTTTGTTTGTTTGTTTATCTATCTCTATGTTGTTACTACATGTACACCTCTCTTTATCTTTATCTCTATCTCTATCTCTATCACTCTCGCGATGCGGGGCAATAATGTGTACTTTTTGAATAGACCTTTATCTCAAGTTACCCCACCCTATTCCTCAAAGTGATCGGGGGAATCTATGAGTGTGAAGTGATGTATGAGCGAACATTGATCAGAATGTTCCACAAGTGATAAAGACCCGGGCTCAATCACACACACATACAAACATACATGAACAATACAAACATGATTGAAATGAATGATGTTGGTGTCCAGTTTAGGAAAGGAATGACTTGGGAATGCAAGTTTGATTGATTTAGAAGATTGAGAACATTGACAATCAGGTATAATAGGTATTTATATTATTAATGTAACACTAGGTTTATTATATGTACGGGGATAGAACATAGATGTTGTCTAGGAACAACACCTGTGGCGTGGGGGAGGGGAAGCTAATGAGAATACAGTATGATTGAGCAAAGTAGAATAGTATTTGAAGGACTTGAAGGAAACTATTTAGTAACCAGCGTCGATCAAGTAGTCACCGAGCTTCTCGACGATGTTGGCAGCAGCACCTGGGGTCAACTTGTCGTTGTAGACAGCGATGAGGACACACTTGCCAGTCTTGACGAGGACGATACCACCGGTTCCCTGCTTTCCGTAGACGGAACGGGTGTCGGTCTTCAGAGCCAGGTACTTGACACCGGCAACAATGATACCGTTGGCGGTGAACTTGTCTGGGGAGGTGAAGTTGGCGACGATGGTCTTCTCCTCACCGGCCTTCAAGGCGAAGCCCTTTGAGGTGGCCCAGGTGGAGCCATCAGTTCCGAGGATGAGGGCGTTAACAAAACCAGCACCAACAAGGGAGGTATCGACGTATGATTGCCAGGACATGATTGATTATATGAGGGGTTTTGGGAGGAAAAAGCTACTCTTGGTTCAAAGGGAAAAGAAAGAACGAACAAGTAATATGTTAGTTATCTTTCTTCAATCTTAATATCATCTTCCATCCTTCCTTCATTCATTCATTCTATCTTTCGCATTTCATTTGATCGATGACCAATCAATCAATCAATTCTTCTTTCTTCTTCTTCTTCTGTCTTTATATCCTTGTTTTCCAAGTCCATATCATCCTTTGGATAATCTTCCGGGTTCATCCTTTGTCCTTTGTCTCGGGTAAATGTTCACTCTTTAAAGCTTGATCATGGACATCGACAAGGCATATATTTTGAAGCAAGAAAGAAGAAGAAAGAGTATATTGACGATTCAATCTCACAAAAGGTCAAAGGAGTCAAAGGGTCAAAAGGAAAGGAAATGAAAGAGTTGAAGGATTGATTGAATGGTTGAATGAATTGAATGAATTGAATTGAATGAATGAAATGTATACATACAAGTTATATATTATATATATTATATATTATTGTTGTGTTTGTGTAAGGTGCAGAAGTGAAGTGAACTCATACAGGTTGGTTTAAACACAACGCACATCACCAACAATCATAATCATCAACATTTGATAAGAGGTAATTTCAATTAAATATCAAAATAATTAAAATAATATTATTTGATGGGTCAAGCCAAGCATCCAGAGATGGGTTTATCCAAATTCATTTAATTCCTGATGTGCGTGTTTGTGTGTGTGTGCCTGTGGGCTGGTGATTGTTGATGGTTCAGAGTGTGCTGTGTACCTTTGATTCACCAAACACTGTGATGTGTACGATGCTACATACCAAGCTAAAGATGGAGTACTGTTTATTCAGCACGAATCATTGTGTGTGAATGAATGCAAGAATGAATGAATGAACGATACTCAATGATCTTGAGATCGTGTGTTCTAAAAATGGTCGTCATGTAAGTATTGATGAATGAGCGGGACATCAAGATGGACATGGTTTGGGATGGTTTGGTTGTCCATCCAGAGCCGCTAAGTTGGTTAATCGGGTAATGTTGCCAAGTAAAGATAGAGATAGAGAATTCTCATCGTAAACAGATCGCTGATTGGTTGGTGGATTGGATGTTTGTTTGTAGCATAATCAATACATTGATTGATATATCTTTGTTTGTTGTATTTACAGTTAGTATGTTAACTTATACTATAACAATAACAATAATAATGTTCATTCTTATCTTTTTGCTCACTCATGTGTCTGACTTTTAGTCAGGGAATGAGGCAAGTCATGGGTCCACTCTTTCGCCAAAGTTGTACACATACACACACAACGAACATGCATTGTACAATGTAGGTTAGAATGATCATTTACCAAACGAAGTGATGGATAGTAATCACCTAAAAGATAAGTGATAGGGCAAAACTATGATGATGTGATGTTTCAGAATGGTAGTTGTATGAGGTGAGTATCAGTAGTCGACACTGCTACTGACACTGAACCAGCAGCAACATCATTGATTCAACAGTTGTTGTGTGCTATGCCTTTGAGTGAATGAGTGGCATCCAAGCAATAACCCATCATCAACATCAATGAGAAACAGTTGAAGCCTCACCTTCACCTGACTCTTCGACCAAAAAAGGCGATTGGTGTGGTGTTTGTTGGATGGGTGTGTCGATGAGAGAGTCTCTTTGTGAACCAGCTCAGGGCTGGGAAAAATGGGAAGTTTGTGTTTGGAAGTAGACCCAATTAATTATAATTATATTAATAATAAATATTATTGGAGTGAAAAGATCAATTCCAAAGTAAGGGACATCCACATAGATACGCACATCCCCACACACATATTAACAATATTATTAGAAGTAAACAATACATTACACATACATACATTGATATATATACATAATATAATATATTTAAAATTTATATTATAACAACATATAATTGTGAGAGGGCGTATATAGTCGTAAAGAGAGAAAGAAAGAAGGATAGAGCAATAGTGTGGAAGTGAGAACACAGTTATCCCACCACTCACTCAATCAATCAATCAATCAACAACACCCATCTATTCATCCATCAACCTTTACCTTTAACGGTCACATACACACACGAACACACACAATCATTGATTCACTCTCATCCAGTCAATCAATCTATCCACCCAACAACCTAAACAACTCCCTCCCGTTCTCCATTTCCCTTGTCTCTTCAAATCACTCACTCTCTCTCTCCATCACTAACACACTCACTCAACACAACGCCAATACCAACAACACATCATCGCTAACTACTCCTACAACTTCTACTACTATAATCACAACCTAGTACTACTTGTTATTGTTGTTGTAAACAATCTATAAATATATATATATCATATATCATATTATATCATAGTACCAATATTGTTTGTTAAAAGTCAGAATAACAGTCTCATTGCAACATAGACAGAATTAGATAGAGGAAGAAGAGGACATAGGAACTTATAGACAGTGATGGAATAGAAGAACATCTTGTATAATATATACCCTTATCTTTTTTTATCTACCTTAGTTGGTTAACAACAACTACTTGTACATATATTATACGACTACGATCACAACAACAACAATATAATATAATATATAATATTTAAATATATCTCTATCCATATCCCAACGCAACAATATATATCTCTCTCTCCGATAACAGCTCTCTCCGCCCTTAGAGTAAACCCCTTCACCTTGTACATATATACAATCCTTCTACCCTGTACATATATAATATAATATATAAATATCAATCCAATCACCTACCTACCTACCTCATTGTAAATACAACACTACCGAACAGAGAAAGAAATGATTGCAATTGATTTACAGCCATCTTTGATGTGCACCTTGATGATGGTCAAGAACACTTCAAACACATGTGGAGCAAAGCGAGAGTCAGACATTAGTGACAGCAGTGGTGACGAAGGCTACAGCACAAATTCCAGTCTCTTCAAGTTCTTCTCATCACTCACCAATGATGTCAAGGTATGTCATCGATGACCTGTCCAATCAACTTTGTATTACAATACTAATAATAATCCATTCATTATCACATCCAGTGCCCAGTATGCTTCGAAATACTTGACAGACCATTGATGCTGACGTGTCTCCATTCATTCTGTACATGTTGCTTGCAGGAATGTTGTAATGACAAGAGTATCACATGCCCTCTCTGTCGTACTGTCACCATGCTGAATGAAAAGGGCGTACAGGGACTGCCAATCAACCGAGACTTGAAGAACATATGCGAGAATGTTAAGAAGGCCTTTGATCTCTGTCCAAAGTTTTGTGATCACTGCGTCGAGAAGAAGGTCACGAGGAAGTGCGAGACGTGCAAGGTGCATCTGTGCAAGTCGTGCTGCGACAAGCTGCACCCAGACAGGAGCAAGAGTCACACGATCATCGTGTCCGATGGAACAGACACCCAAGAAGACTTTGACGTCGATACATTCACACCGAACGAGTTTGATCCACCTATTTATTTGCCATTCAATGTGACGAGGAAGAGGTGCGCCAACATATTCCGCGAGTGGATAAAGTCATTGTGGTTCGCGCCATCCGATCTCAACCAGAACCTCTCGATGCGATACATCAAGCCCGTCTACCTGCCCTATTGGATCTTTGAAGCACACACGCAGACCAGATACGGCGCCACCTTCTCTGCACCCAACTCGCCTATCAAAAATTCGGTCAACTCTTATAGCAACTTTGACAAGCTGTGGACGACCAAAGAGACCGTCTTCTCCAATAGGTACCACCACGCCACCATCGCCAACAGCTCGCTAATAGAGCGTGACCTGTTGATCCAAGTGCAGTCATGGGAGCTGTCCAATATCCCTTCGATTGAAAACTCCTCGCCACCCCTGGCCAAGACCCTGTCGCTGCCCTTCCTTTGCGACGAGACCACCGCCTGGAGGCGCTCGGGCGAGGTCAAGGTCATGCTCAAGGACAAGGAGTTGTGCGAGTCGCGCATCAGGGACAGCTGCACGAGCACCACTGTCATCAAGGATAGGTTTGTCGATACGGCCATTGTCAAGGTGGCCTCGCAGCGTGTATTCCTTCCCGTATACTTTGTCAAGTACGTCTACAACAATCAGAGCTACTCGGTTATCATCAATGCTCAGAACTCCAAAGTGGCTGGCAACCGACCTTACGCAGCTGGCATTGGAGGCATATTCAAAATGTTCAAGACGTCCTAGACCTGCGCCAATCCACCACTCCCCCAATTCCCCTCCTCTTCCTCCCACCTGCTCCTGGCAACAACATCATTGAGAGACAACAGCAACAACAAACATCCACCACCAGCTCCAGTCGATGAAGCAATCCCCCTCCTCAACTCCCTCTTTCTCTTACGTCTCAGCACCTCAGTTAGTCCAGATCATTCATTCAATCAATCCAGGTCCAGTCAGTCAAGGTCCTCCCCTCAGATCAGACATATGGTGGGATTGTTTGGACCTTGGCAAGAAACATACTAGATGTTTGTCATCATCATCATTCTGATACACATGGACTTGGACATATCCAATGTTTTGAATAAAGAGTTATTACTTGTACATAATAATAATATTTACACTTGTCAAATGTCGTGTCATGCAGTGGGGTTCTCTCCGTGAGGTGATTGGGGCTTTCAATGAAAAAATCATTTGATTTGATTGTGTGTGTATGTTAGTTGGTCAAAAATAGTGTGTGGGAGGCTTGATCTGGATCGACCCAATCCAAGAGGTTGTTTTGCAAACAGTATTACTGTGCACGTCCGAAACTTGCCACTTTAATCACTGTCCAGTCACCCAACCACTCTCATCAATCATTGATCAAAGGTGTCTTCGCGCGTTGAATTAATGAATGAATAGTAAAGAGATAAGATAAAGATAGAGATATAGAGATATAGATATAGATATAGATATTAGTATGTTGTTATGATTGATCATCAAATCAAATCACTCAATATATTGACTGACACTTCACAATGATCATATATAGAATGGAGGAAACTGATAGGCCAGAGCTGGACATCAGCAAATTCACTGGCGCCACACTATTCCATGATAGCCACTACAATGGTCTAACAGATATTGGCGACTACATGGTCTGCGATAAACATAATAACAATGATGAAGACAAAGATGATGTCCAACATCAACACCAACAACAACACCAACAAAACCATCATCATGATGACGAAGATATTGAGATAATAGACTCTGGAGAATATGTTGATGGAAATGATGATAACGATGGTGGCGTGGATCGATCAACTAGGATGAAACAATGGTTCAATCAGTACTATCATGCACTGATCACTTATCAATATCAGCGAAAGAAGCGTTTGGAACAGCTGGGAGACAGCGCCACACAGGATCATATTCAGTTGGAGTCGGACAATCTGCGACGACTGCGCTCCGCTACACGCCGCGACTTCAAGCCACTGTACATATTCGGCAAGGAGGCCGCCACAGACTCGAGCAGCGCATCCACCACACCAATCTCTAGCAGTTCTACCATCAGTGCCAAGCGCAGCTTGGCCAAGAGTTTCAGAGCTCGCCGAACTAGCGAGCCCACAGCCGTCTCGCCAGAGACACGCGACACCTCCAGCGACTCAACGCGGCCGGTACACTTCACGCCTGGCACAGTCGTGCACACTAATCGCCAAGCACACTTTTTGAGCGTGGCACGCTCGCCTCCACGCTCGCCATTCACCTCCAACGAGGACCTGTTGGGACATGTTGCCGACCTTGCGCCGACAATCAAAGTGGTCCAGTTCAGCTCAGACACAAACAACCTACCTTCGACGCCTGAGAACGGCCATGAGATGATGGACCGTCGACGCACCAAGAGCTACTCCTCACTCAACAAGCCCAAGCTGCCGCTGATGGGCGGTAGTAAGGAGTCACCCGCCAACTTCACGCCACATCCCCTCAAGTACAAGTCATACACAATGATGTTCAATCTCGACCCAAAGGCCAAGCTGGAGCAGACTGAGAAGCTCCTGCAGGAGAAGGAGGAGGATACACGTATCGCTGCAGAGATTGGCAAGTCACTGCTAGAGAAGAATGAGCTGCTTGAGGAGGAGATCAAGGCACTGCGAGCAAGCCACATCAAGCAGGCCGAGAGCATCGAGCGTGCCACAGACGACAATGGCCGCCTTCGCACAGAGAACCTAATGCTCACATCGCGCATCCAGTCGGCGGTGCGCGAGAACGAGATGCTAATTGAGCGCGAGGCCGAGCTCATGGAGCAGTTGGATCATCAGCAACAGTGGCTGCGCAACGAGTACTCACCCATGAAGGCCAAGACGATCAATCAACAGCGACGCGAGATTGAGTTGCTCAAACAGGATGTCGAGGATCTTCACATGTCCGAGGAGGCATTAAAGAAGACACGCGACCGCCTAGCCTCGCAGAACCAGAACCTCAACTCATCGATGTACACATTGCAGAATGCGCTGGAGGACAGCGTGGACCCCTTGCGATACGACGAACTGCTGGCCAAGGTGGCAGCGCTCAAGTTCAAGAACACAGCGCTGCAAGCACGTATCAAACAACTACAGGATGCCAGCAGCTCACAGGCCTTGCTCACGGAGCCAGAGCATATAATCAAGTCGGCCTTTGAGGAGCTGATGAAGAATGAGGAGTTGCTGGTGACCATGCCCAGCGACGTCAACCACCAAGTACTTTCGAACGCTCGCTTCCTGCTGCGCCGTCTGCAGACTGAGTTGACCAGCAACACTGGCGGTGAGACATCATTGATTGCAACACTGATCAAGTATCTGGAGGACGACCAGCAGCAACAAGCGATCACAGGCAGCACGGGCAGCACAATCCGCACGCTAAATGAATCGAATGAATCGAACAACACGACTGACGATGCGCAGACCCTGAACGACCCGCAGGCTGCCCTGTATATGTTGGTGTGCGTCGTCTCGATCTACAAGTACACGACCTACGATAAGAAGCGATTGGAAAGCGAGCGCAGCACTATTGAGGAGTTGGACAGCGAGGTTGGCACACTCAAGAAGGTGATCGCCAGTTTGGAGTACGATCTGGGAGAGGCCAAGATGATTAACGCCAAGCTTGAAGAGGACATTGACTTACTCAAGACGCCCAAGCCTTCGCACACAATGTCCATGGCCGACGAGCTAAGGACGGCATTCATTAACGACAACTCGACAAAGGAGCTGGCCGAGCTACAAGAGCGACATGACCGCGAGATCACACAGATGAATCAGCAACACCTATCGGACGCGTTGGAGATCGAGTCGCTGAGGCACCAGCTCGATCAACTCAAGGCCAAAGGCGATCAAGAGATTGCAGCAAGGGAAGCCCGAGACAAGGAGGTCCGTAACCTCAAGGCGGCCTTGGAGCAGAGCCAGCGACAGCAGGAGGACAATGCCAGAGAGCTGTCGACGCAATTGGATAAGCTGCGAGTGGACTTGGAGCAGGTCAGCAAGGACAAGGACAACCAGATCGCGAGTCTGCAGAGCGAGATCACACTGGAGAGGAGCGGTCGCGAGGCAGACAAGGCCCTGATCAATCAGCTGCGCGAGGAGAAGAACACACTGTTGGGCGAGCACATTGTTTCGATCAACGCACTCAACTCCAAGCTGAAGCAGGCCATCTCACATCAAGATCAGAGCGAGCAGCATGAGTCTAGGATCGCCAAGTTGGACCAAGACTGTCAGACCAGGGACGCACAGATCGCTGCACTCAATCACAAGATCGAACAACTCAATCAAGCGTTCCAGGAGGCGATGGGTGCAGCCCAGACATCGAGTTGCGCCACATTGAGCACGATCGATGGCAAGCTGCAACACCTGCAGGACAAGCTGGATGCGGCACAGGACAAGATCAAGCTGCAGCAGGCCGCGATACATCAGCAAGAGGTGGCCGTGCAGCAGCAGTTGATGGAGCTAGAGACCAAGAAGGAGCTGCTGTTCGTTGAGCTGCAGAATGAGAAGGAGAACAACGATACGCTCGTACAGGAGAACAGCCAGCTCAAGTACCGCATGGACAAGATCCAGATCAAGATGGAGGACAAGACCAGGAAACATGGCGAGTTGGTGCGCGAGCTATCACAACAGCTGACGCATCTGAGCACCAAGACCAAGAGCAGCGAGGAGGTCTTGGAGCAAGCGCTCGAGGCGCCAAACCTTGAGCAGTTGCTCAAGGACTACAACATCGAGGAGGAGTTGCCGCTCATCAAGTACATCAACCATCACCTGCCGAAAGGCGAGGACATCGAGCATGTCTTCCCCATCGACCCCACCAAGCACATCGCCTTCTCAATCTACGATGGTGTGCTGCTGTGCAAGCTGGTCAATTTGGCCAAGGAGGGCACGATCGACACGCGTGTGATGAATCAGCGTCCGAGCCGGATGATCGAGGCCATGCAGAACCTCAGCCTGGTGGCCAACTCGGCACGCGCCATTGGATGTATAATCAATGATGACACGCAGAAGACTGTTGTCCAGGATCCACGTGTGGCCGTATCATTGTTATTCCAGCTAGTCCGCGTACATCTCGTTTCATCAATCAACATCAGGAACTATCCCAGTCTCCTTACACTCAGGACAGACAAAGAGAACCCTCAACACTTTGCCGCGCTCAGTCCCTCTCAACTACTACATCGATGGCTCAAGTACCACCTTGCGCTTCCAAGTTCCAACAAAGACTCACTGGAAGACATCATCTTGAATCCAATCAATTGCATCAAGTTGATGTGTATCCTGGACAAAGAACTACCTTCACCCAGCACAGAGACAGAGCCATCTGATCTTTACAAATGGATTGTGGACGAGTCCACCAACAGATTCAACCTATTCTCATGGATGAGCATTGATACATGGAGATCGGTATGTACTCCCTTGGGGCCAAGCAAGGTCACCTTGCTTCACACAATCATACTCATACTCAATCACTCAATCAATCAAACAGAGGAATCCAAAGCTTGCATACTTGTTTGTAGCCAGTCTATTCCTGTCGGATAAGGGCATTGGTATTGATATGGCAGTGGACAGCCAGTCATTGACATTCGCCAAGGAGTTGTCTGATCTGTCCGATGTCGATGGTACCAGAGAGGAGCGTGCGTTCTGCATGTGGCTCAACTCACTCAATCTAACACCATACGTCAACAACCTACAACAAGACCTACAAGATGGTTTGATCATTCTTCAGGTATGTATACATTGTTGAACACTCCTCCTTGGACATCTTGGACACACTCGCTCACTCATTCAATCAATCAATCAATCAAACAGATGTTCAACAAGATCAAACCAAGCTCGGTCAATTGGAAGTTGGTCAACTTGACGCCAACCAATAATTATATGTGCTTGGAGAATTGTAACATTGGTATTGAGGTAGCCAAGACACTTAAGTTCTCATTGGTTGGCATTGGTGGAAGGGACATCCGTGAGGGTAACCGCAAGTTGACGCTGGCACTGATATGGCAGGCATGCAAGTACCATCTGCTGTCGATCCTGCGCAAGGATAGCGGCGTCAGTGTCACCGAGTCGGACACAATACGTTGGGCCAATCACAAGGTGGCCAGCAGTGGCCCCCCTGGCGCGCATCATAGGACGATCGATTCATTCAAGGACCCAACGATTGGCAATGGACTGTTCTTGATCGATTTGCTTGAGGCCATGTCCAAGGGCTGCATCAACTACTCGGTGGTGACGCCCGGCGAGTCTGAGCAGGACAGGAAGCTGAACGCGCAGTACATCATTAACATTGGACGCAAGTTGGACTGCAGCATCTTCCTGGTGTGGGAGGACATTGTGGAGGTGAGACAAAAGTTGATCATGACACTTGTCGCACAACTCTATATCAAGAGTGAGGGTCTTGTAACATCCATGGCCGCTACATCCTCCACCAACCCATTGTCACGTTCATCCTCAAGTGTACAATAAATATATTTGTAACATGTATACATTAATGTAATATGATTGATTGTTTGATCATTAGTTTTCGCGCCTGAACAAACACATTCAACGAACTTTGTTAACTTCACTTTGTTCAAACAGATAGGCAAGACAGATATATATAAACAGATACAATGTCATTCAAAGGCTTTGGCTGGAGTGACAAGGACAACAACAATGATCCAACATTGAACAACAATAACCAACAACAACAGTCATCATCAATGTTTGATTATAATGATAACAACTATACAGGTTCAATATGGGGCACAACAACAACATCAGCTAATAACAACAATGATCATATGCCATCACATATTAATGATGATATCGATGATGATGACTTTGACATAAGTATGAGCTCACACATCTTCACTCGCTCAATCAATCAGCCACTCACTAACATCCTACTAGATATGCTACCAGACGATGAGATCAACTTTAGTAGCATACTTAACTCATCGATGAGGAGTCCATTAACAACTGGTACAGCGTCACGATCAATGTTTGCTACACAACAACAACAACAGACGGATTTGGCCACGCCAACAGGCTTGGAAGACATCGATGTCAACACAAACAATGAGCAACTGGAGAACTTCAGACTGATGACCCAGAACAAGACCGACGATCACATTCTCTACGACATTGTCGAAGGACAAGTCACTCGCAATCAACTCGACTACATGTCCATCGCCATGGAACTCAGGTCGTACTGCGCCTCAAAGTGAGTAGTACTACTTGCGATCGATCATCAGGCGGGCACATTGTTAACACTACCTGCCTCGCTCATAGACTGGCACTACTCAATCATGAGCTCGAGAGTCATTACTTCCTCCCCAACAAGAAGGAGACTGAACGTCTGGCCGCACTATATCAGAAAGAGAAGGACACATGGGAGATCCTGTGTCGTCTCTACCAAGACAGAGATGTGGACTAGTATGTATCCAGCATACCATGATTTATCAATCACATCGACGGAGATACTAATGCATTCAATCAATCAATTAGTCCAAAGGAGATGGATCAGGAAGATATAACCATGGATACAGAGGCCTCAACACAGGTCGATGTCGTGAATATGATCATTAAGAAGGATTACTATATGCGTGAGAACATCATCGTGTTGAATTGGTTGGAGGAGATGGCCTCAACGATCAAGTACAGCGACGAGCCAGTATGTTGGAGCAAAACACTCGAGCGTCTTAGAATGGGCAATCAGTCATCAGGCTTGATCAAGCAGCTGGATCCCGATGCACCACAGCGCACCAACCTCAAGCTGGACCTCACCGATCAGAAGGACGACAATCAGTTCTTGGCGACGCTGTGGTCGATCATACGCTCGGGCAACCGCGAGTTGGCCGTGCAGTTCTGCGCGCACGTCGGACAGCATTGGCGCGCACAGACGCTCATTGGCGACGCCAAGTTTGCCGGCGAGATGGAGGTGGGCAACCCCTTCCGCAACCTGTGGCGATCGACCTGTCTGCAGCTGTCGAACAACACACACAACGAGCACGAGCGCGCGATATACGGCCTGCTGGCAGGCAACATTGGCAACGCGTTGGTGGCCTGCAAGGACTGGAACGACTACCTCTGGACATACACACGCGTTCTCATCGATGAGAAGCTCAATGAAATGCTGCGCTCGATCCCGACGCCGCCCACATCCGAGGAGGATGCTGCTGCAATCCCCGCATCACTCTCCACCAACTACACGGCCAAGGACTTACTGCACATCCTGCGAACAAACTCACCAACCGAGATCATGAACCAATCAATCGAGCCATATCACATCATTCAAGACAGAGTCATCTCGAATGACTATCAAACACTCCTTCAATCTCTTATCGAGCTGATCAAGACGTAAGTTCGACCATGGAGTAATGTGGCCTTGGCCCACGATCAAACATCTTACTCACTCAATCAATCACTACCTCAGAGGCAAGCAAACACCCGAGTTCCTTCGCCTGGCAGTGTCCCTGATCCTGTTCTACAGGTTCCGCGCACCAAACTACCAAGTGATCGAGGACGAGAAGGCACCAGAGAACATCATCATATACTCATACATCAGTCATCTGATTGACACTCAAAGAGTATGTCACGCCCTGCCCATCCAGCTCCAACCATTCACTAACAATCACAACAAATTCTAGAACGACTTGGTAGCGCTGTACACATCATTCTTGGGCAGCAATGTACAAAGAATCAAGATATACTCCAAGTTCTTGGAGGGCATCACTGAGCAAGAGGAACGACAAACCTGTTTGAAGCAGGCCGAGAAGTTCAAGTTGGACACGGACGTCATCACTCAGACAGTGGTCAACAACATTACGGCACAGAACAGAGGCGTCTCTGCACGCTCGTCATCAAGCACGACACCAGCCGACGTTGCCAAGATCGACGCCATCGCATGGCTTTGCTTCAACCCTCAGCAACGTATCGAGGCCGTGTTCAAGTCCAATTTGCTCATTCGCGAGTTTGTTTCCGATGGAAAGAGCGACGCCGCGCAACAACTGCTAGATGCACTGCCCAAGAACACAGTGGCCATCTCACAAGCAGAGAGCACACGTTCAGAGAGCGAGACCGTGGACATACTCAAGGAGTTTACAAACTGGGCACAATACCTTGAGGCTACCAGGCGCATTGGACTATGGGCGCATAACTACTCCAAGAGGCCCAAGCAGACGACACTCTACTTCAGGCTGTAAGTTGTCCATCATCATCATCCTCCACTCTTTGATGAGATTACTTACCAATCGCGATGTACATTACAGGACTGGCAAGGAATCATACGCTCAGAAGTTGGACCTTGAGAGGAGAAAGAAGGAGATTGAGGAGGAGTATGGACAATGGAACCAGAACAATATGATGTATGGCAAGGATGCCATTGAGTCTACATTCAAGATATTGAAACAGACTTGGTTATGTCCTGAGCATGCACAAGATGGTGTCTTTGGTATGTGTATCCACACGTCACTCCTTCGCAGGGCCGGCCGCGTCTAACACAATCACAACCAATCACATTTACAGAGAACCCAGATGAGAATGAGAGACAGATACATGCACTTAGAGTTCATTGTATTCCTGCATTGTTCTTCTCACTGCATCAGGTGTTGGTGGGCACTGGACACATCAAGAAGAGTTCAAAGTTATGCAATCTATTGGCAGACGAACGATTCAAATGGTACAATGTGTTCAGTCAAGAGCAACTACAGGAGATGCTCATTTTAGCTCAAACAAGCCTTGTAGCAATGATGGATGATTCGACACGTCAACAACGACAACAACGACAGGATGAACATCATCATCATGGACAACAATATGACAACGTCGACACTACGATGCATGGTGGAGGCAGAACTTTCTATTCCTCGCAACCAGTCCACAGTCAATGAGGTGTATCCCAATTGGTCAATCAAACAACCAACCAAACAAGGACAACGAACGAGCGTATATTCTTAGAGGTCGAGTAAAGCATCCTGGACATCCTGAGGATCTGATGTCCTGATCATGCATTGGTAGTGACATGGCCATCAAAAGAGATACAAACACTTTTGATTATTAAAGTAAATGACTGTCAACTAATGATCAATACTTCCATTCTCCGGAACCTCTTTGATTATTATTATTGGTCCAACGACATTGTTGAACTTTGAACTTGACTGCACTTGGATTTCCAAGATGTCATTGCCTACGTAGTGTGCTTTGTGAAAAAGATTGCTTGTTTTTGTTGTGTTTGGAGACTTTTCGTGGTCCTGATTAATTGATCAGAGGTAGGTCCTACATTAATCCCCCATGAAAGATATGAGTGGATGCCTATTCAAGGATGTCAAGGGTTAGTCAAAATGAAACCCTTTATTATTAACTATTTATATATATCCACTCAGAATATTCTAAGTGTTCCACTCAGAAACAAACAAACAAATATTATTCGATCTATCATCAATTAATTAATTAATAATGTTTGATCAATTATTATATTATATGACTATATTCTTTATTGTTGAAGTTATATTATTAATATATATTTTGGCAAAGAGATATCCCATTATTGGAAGGACCAGCAACAGGAGTGATAGACCTGAATTGGACGACTCAATGATGCAATGTGAGTTGGCAATATGGAGAATACAAGATAAGGATGTTAGACATTGGTTGGAAGACAGGATCAAATATATCAAAGATCAACTATCACTATATAAACCAAGTATTTCTGTCATTGAAAGAGAGAGGACTCAACTTGCACTCGAAGTGTCAAAGTTTGTAAGTCAAGAGCATCATGATCTACTCAGACCCTATCTTCCATAAATCAATCATTCCAAATTATCCCAATAAATCAACCATCAATTATTAATAAATATATATATCCAAATATGGATCACTCAATCATTTATTTATAATTATTTTATTTTTAACAGATAATAATAATCAATATCCAATATATATTATTATTATTATTATATTAATTTTTCTTAATATCCATTGATTGTTATTAATTGTTTAATTGACCAAGTGATCAAAAGTATAACGTTACACAAGTTGAGAAGTGATTAATTTCAATTTTATTTTGATTTATGATAGTTTTTACAGAATGAGCGAGAGACGAGCCACACCCCAAGCTATGTAAGCTCACTTGTTTCGCATTGAGTTCGTCCTTTTTCTCGAATCAACTACTCTAAAGATGGCCGATGTATGTATCTCTATGCAATCAATGATCAATCCTCCAGGGATGACAGTATCCTGACAATAGTCATCATATCAACACCAACTATAGACCCAAGTTAAGAAGAGAACCTTCAAGAAGTTCACCTACAACGGAATTGCGTTGGAGTCCCTGTTGGACCTTAAGGAGCAGCAGTTGGCCAAGATCTTCCGTTGCCGTCAGCGCAGAAAGCTTAACCGCGACACCCCAATCAAGCACGTCTCTTTCCTCAAGAAGTGCAGAAAGGCCGTAAGTATCCAAACATCCAATACCTTAAAAGATGTTCAATCATCTTCCACACTACTTCATTCTCCTTGGTGTGCTGTATTCTAACCAACCTCATCCATCATCACCTTGATGCCTCATCAACATCAATCACAATCAATCAATCACCTTCACTTGTGTTGCTTTGTCTTTTGATTACAACCAATGTTGTAGAAAGCCGGAGTTTCCCAAGCTGGTGACAAGCCAAAGTTGGTCAAGACCCACGCTCGTAACATCTTGATCGTCCCAGAGATGATCGGATCCGTCGTTGGTATCTACAACGGAAAGCAGTACAACCAGGTCGAGATCAAGCCAGAGATGATCGGTCACTACCTCGGTGAGTTCTCCCTCACCTACAAGACAGTTATGCACGGTCGTCCAGGTATCGGTGCTACTCACTCTTCCCGTTTCATCCCCCTCAAGTAAGCATACGTTCATTGTTCTTACAAGAGTTACGATGTTGTCGGTGCAACAGTAATAATAAACATTGTTGTTGTGCCACAATGGCCTTCTTTCAATCAATCATTCAATCTTTCTTTTCTTCGTTTGGTCAATCATCGTTTGTTGGGTTTATTGGATTGGAGACCGGTCTGCGAGAATGACGACGCTTGTCTGACAGGACACAAGAGCCCTTCACACGAATGTAGGGTTCTACCTTCTGTTTGATGTTGTTGTTGTCGTTGTTTGTGATCTTGGTCCATTTTTGGTTGGTGATTGAGTATCGGTAGCTGTGATTGTGTCCTCTGAGTAAATAGAGAGTATCTTTCTCTGTCGGTGAGAGTACCAGATTGTTCTTGTCGATCGCGTCTCTAGGTGGCGAAACAAGGTCCGCAATGGTCTCGGTCGACAATGATAAACAAGTGAACTTCACTTTACCAAAAGATAGTGCGGACACCACGTACAACTTGTCACGACAGTCATAGGCACATGAAGTGACGGTACCTGGAAGAGAGGATACAATCTCATGTTTCCAACTGAAAAGGTCGAATGGCACCGTCATACCAGAGACCAACACCTCTTTGTTCCCAGTGTATGCCCGAGGCAACGTCTATGTGTTTGGCACAGGAAAAGACGCCAGATCATATAGTCGATACTCATTGGCGGACAAACAATGGCATCACAGTCCAATGGACTACAATTATGGCGGAGGTATCAACAAATCAGCAATCTATGATGGCAACCTACTCATCTACTTGGTGGGGGGTGAACTCGATGAAGAGCTACTATCTCGCGTGGACACCTTCAACATCGAAGGAGAGGATGTTCTGCATCATTGTCAACACTTGAGTGTCTGAGCTCGACGCAATCAAGCCATCCACAGCAACAGACTGGCCTGATGATGGAGCCGGGAATGACCTCTCAATATACTGATCCATCGATGAGCAAGAGGCGATCGTATGAACCATGTCATCCTCCTCGCTGCCGTCGGCATAACTGTCGTTGTACAGTGTGTTATCCTCGGTTGACGGTCTGAACAGGTTGTTGATGCTCTTGATCTCCTTGACAATGTCTCGTATGCTCGTTGTAGTCTGTTGTAGTCGGTCAATGATTGGCGCATTGGATCTGTGCTCCTCGGCAATGAGCATCTGGTGAAATAGTTTGAATGACTCGGTCACAGACTTGGATGTATCTTTCAGACTCTTATGTGTTGTTGCCAATCTTTGAAGAGTGCTCCAGAGTAGTCTCAACCTGGCCACAGTGACATCATTGTACTGACGTTGTTCTGCCAATTCCCTGATGTGATCTGCGCTCTCAACATCATGTTTCTTATGCGAAGCACTCAGACACAGCTTGCAGACCAACTCATTACAATCTAGACATATGAACTCCCTCCGCTTGTTGTGAGACTCGCACATGTCATATTCATAGCTCTCGTGTCCTGTCGTCATTGTTGTTGTAATATTATTCATTCGTTCGCATTCGTATTTGTAGACGAGGTAGTCGTTTGAGTTTATTTGGTGTGCCTTTGGTTCAAGTTATGTTGTACAATGTCATTGTGTTGTTGTGGTCGTTGGTCGTGGTCGTGTTGGCAATACCTATCTCCAAGTTTGCTTTGTGTCGACCTTGAGATCGCAAGGCGAATGGATAGTGTAGATGATGAATGTTGATGAATGATATATAATGAGAATGGATGCTGTTCGCTTAACTGTTTGAATGAATGATTGAATGATTGATTCCGCGCTGAAAGAATGAATGAATGATTGAATGATTAGTTGTTGGTCTTTGTCAAGTTATCAATCAGATCTTGGAGAGGTAGCATCTCCTTCTTGTCGACCAGGTTGAACTCCACGATGAAGAAGTAAAAGTGTTTGAAGCAGGTGTTGAGGTGAGCCTCCTCTCCTAGTGATACAATCTTTGGGAAGTGGCTGTAGTAGATGTGTCCGTACACTCTAAACAGTCTCTTGAATATGTTCTTGACGATAGTCTGGAAGTTCTTGGGGAATTGAACGTCTGATTGAGTGATTGAGTGAGCAGGTGAGGGAGATGGTGAGAGAGAGGACATGTTAATATTGATCGTGATGATGAATCATCACTTGTAGACAGGACACTTACCAACTCTCGATGGGAAGATAGTCTCGTCGTCGAGAATGTTCTGAACCCAGGTCATAAGATACTCGACGTATTCTGGAGCAGACACCTTGATTGGCTTCTTGACAGACTCTCCATCGGCCCACAAGTACTCGTACTTTGGTCCAGCAGACATCACCTCGCATGTCTTTGGTGTACAGAACTCAGTGATGCTTCCATAGAGCAAGTTGATCTGATTAAAAAAGTCAACGGCTACAATTTATAGTCATTAGTATATCTTCATTCTACTTGTTGTTATTGATCAATTGATAACATACTGTTTACAGCCAACCACTCATTCAAGTCCTCTCTCTCTGGCAAGGCGACAGCAAGTCTCAAGTTGCCACTGCCCAGTGTTGCCTTTGCGTGTCTATGAAGATCATGTCTCTTGGTTCCTTTGCTAAAGCCCTTCTTTGGCTTGAATGTCTTATTCTTATCACTATATATTCATATGAATGAATGAATGAACGAATGAAAGTGTCAACATCTACATCCTAGTCAAGTCAAAGTCCAAGTCCACTAACAATCATTGATCATGATCATCGCCGCTGTTGTAGATCTCTCTCTGTTGTTGACATCATTTGAAACTTACAATATCTTGATATTAAACATATTTGAATGTATTCCTTTAATTGTTTATTTGAATGATAAATAATATATAGCTATAATATATTACAAACTATGTACACACAATTGAATGATTGATTGGTTGATTGAATGAATGAATGATTGTGTGTGAGAGTGAAGGGTAGATCAAAGAGTGGGTTTGATCCATCATCCCCACTTATTTGTTTTGTTTGTTTGTTTGTTCTAATGAAACCCATAACTTGACCCAACCTTTGTCCAACAAACTTCACAGAAGGAAGGTAATTGTTTGTTGACATATCAATTTATACAATTACAAAGAGATATATAAATGATCATCATTTATATATCAACTTAGAAGTTACATATGAGACAGACTGGGTTACTTCCCAGGCCTCTCAATCTGAGAGTGATGGTCAAAGATGTGAACTCAAGTCTAATCCAACACAACTCATCACACTTTGATCAAACAAACACACAACACACTAACAACTCAACAACATAACTTTCAAAGTCAAGTTGGCAACTTGAAACTCCAGTTTCCACTTGTTCATTATACACAACAACTCAAATCAATATTCGAATCATGATCCTTGACTTGATGTTACTGTCCATCTTCCCCCTTTCATAAGAGGTGATTGTGGATCAATCACTGTTCATTCATTCGCACATTTAAACAACCATTCATCCATACAATCAATCATTTAAACATTACATCCATTGGCTCACTCCATCACTCAATCAATCAATCAATCATTTGTAATAATAACTATATTATAAGTATGGATAAGAAACATAATTCACCTGTGCAAGCATTCATTGATTACTTGGCAATGTCTGCCAGTACTGATCAATTGCCTCGTATAACAATGGATGATTTGAAGAAGAAGGCAGACCAAATGTTGAAGGTGACCTGTACCAACGCACCTCCAGAGTGTACTCCTGCAAACACAACAATAACAACAACAACATCTACAACGGCCGCCACCCCAGCCAAATCCAACTCCAACATTCCACCAGCCGAGACTTGTGCCCAACTCCTCGTATCACTACTTCGTTTCCAACCAAGTCTGCTTGTGGACCTACTCCAACATTCAAATATATTGTTATGCCGTGCCAATAACCCTGATGAGTTGTATATAGCCTTCATTATCATCCACAGAATATTCATGTCCAATCGCTGGGATCTCGACCAGACTCATTCCAAACATCTATTGCGTCTTGTTATCGAGAGGGAGATGACATTGCACGATCACACCAAAGGATCATTCACCATTGGCCAGTCCTTCTCAATCAAACTACTCTCAGCCATGCTCTCAATCGTACCCAAAGAGTGCCTGATCTCAATCCATCTCATCAACACCACGGTATTGCCAAATAATGGCAAGTCTGACCTGCCCCACATGTCTACCGCAGTCAGCTATATCTGCCAGATTATAAGTACCCAAACATGCCTGCCAGAGGTACTAAGGTATTACATCAAACAGTGCTACCTACTCAATCAAGGTACGAGCAGAGGTGGCAAGGCCATGATCAGGGACCTGGTCGCTCAAGTGATCTTTGGTTACTACATTCCAAATTGTTTGGACAAGTTCAAATCATTGATCAATCACAATTGGAATATGGACAAGTTCATCAAGACCATGATCACATATGTTACAGTACCCAAGAAGATACCCTTCAACTTGGAGGAGAAGTATGGTCTAGAGGCCAAGTTGGACATGTTCTGTGCCGGTCTACTGCCTGTGGACGATGCCTCAACAATGCCTGATTATAGCCCAAACAACAACAACAACACCGATATTGAACTCAGATCAATGATCAACAATAAGGAGTTGATGTACTTGATGAATGCACTACATGTCCGTCCTCAAGATACTCACGCCAATGCCGAAGTCGAGCCACTACGCTTGGCAACATCATTGCTGATCACCCATGGTACTATTCCAAAGGACCTCTACTTCAATGTGTCATCCGATCCCTACAAAGCCGACAATCAATCAGGTAGAAGTACCACTACTTCCAACAACAATAACAACAACAACAACAAGAACAACAAGAACAACGCCAAGAACAACAACAATGGACTTCCTTCTACATGCAGTTCACCAGAGTTCATAGAATGTGAGAGACTCCTTTTGGGCTTGTTCAAGTTGATCAGCAGTGCCCAGCAAGCACCCATGTGTTTCCTGGCATCAACAACCACTTGGCGAGAGTTTGTTCATTATTACAAAGGCCTAAATGATCACATTGCCGCCCACTCAAATGCCATCAATGAAGCACTAGACCAGTTGGCCGTCAAGACGGCTGGTGATGGCAACGACTATGGTGCACTACTCTCACTCTCAATCATGACGAAGATCCATGAGACTTTGGATATTTGTTCCAACGTTCAATCATTGGTACGATGTCATAAATCACAAATGGACAAGTATGAGAAGATGGTCACCAATAATCTCTTGACCATACTATTCAACGATCAAGATTACAACACCACCATGAATGGTTTCGACCATGGCTACGAAGAGATACTCAAAAATACACCATGCCAATGTTCCGTTGACTACCTAGTTGGATTTGCCGAATACCCAGGAGCATGTGATCCATGCTCAAAGATGAGGAAGCTTACCGAGGACCTTCAATCGTTCTGTCTGGAAAGGATGAAGGATTTGGTAGAGAACAAGAAGTATGCCTATATGGCCAATGACTCAATAAGGACTGTGGTCAAAGCAAGATTCAACAGAATGTATGTATATTAATTCCAAACTAATAATTATTATTAATATTAATATTTGGAACATTTAGATTCTTCTCAATACCCAAACAGGAATGTAGAGTGCACTTCCTCCAGTTGACCAATATTAGTGAGACTCAAGCCGAACAATTCCTATTTAAGAATGTGAAGCGCAACCTAATTCCAGAAGATAGATGGCAACATGCCGTTGATCGTATGTATATAACATTATAATTTATTTAATTAAGTTGATTATTGACACAATATATTCAATCAATGTTATAGTTTTGAGGAAGTTACCTAAATATACTGATCCATTGGATATGCTCAAGTGTATATTACAATTCAAGGATGTACTTGGATCAGTATACTTACACAAGTATGGTGATTTTGGTGGAACGGATACAGTACTTCCAGTAAGTATATATATATTTGTTATGAATTAATATTATTTGTTTGTTTATTTTACTAACAATTATCATTCACTTAAGGTCACATTATACCTTGTACATAGAGCAGGTGTTCCAAACTTTATGTCAATCATTCAACTCATTAGAATATTTATTGATTTGGACAATGTGTTGGACAAGGATTCTACAAGGACTCAGTTCAATATCTTTGCCTCCAATCTATATCATGCACCTGATATTCTAACTGAACAATAATCTAGGTATCGAGTTATAATAATAATTATACAAATATTCAATAAACTCAACTCAATCAACTCAACTCAGGTTCCTGAGTTTGGATCGATGATGTCAACAACAATGTTTGGTGATGCAGAGGGGGAGGCAGTGGGAGGGAGTGGAGTGCTACCTTACTAACTCCTAGATCAACCAATAGGATGTTATATCATCATCGTCTACACTATGAGTATAATAGTACTTAACTCCAACCTACCATCCAACCAATCCTCATCTTATCCAACCATTTTCATGTCGATTTCATTCATCCATCTCATCACTTCAAACACAAATAGTCGCACACTCTTAGTTACTGCTTCTTAATGATGAAACAGTGTGATTGTGATCATTGATCACCCCAACAAACACTAAATACAAGCCCCATCATTGGCGAGCTATTTATGAAGATGGCCCTGAGTTGGTTAGTCCAAAGTCGGCTCTCTTTAACTCACGGCAAAGTGTGTGGTTGTTGGACCTTGCATTCAACCAACCACTCTCCAATCAAGATGATCACTCACACACTCACTCATTCATTCTGATTCACACACACACAAACATTGATCGATTCTTCATTCAACTCAGTTCTATTGTTGAACTCGAGTTGTGCCCAAGATGGATGAGAGTTTGTGAGATGTGCGCTTAAACTCAGACCCGTGGCTGGATGGCCATCCTTTTTGGAACAACCCTTGCATCACGATAAGCAAGGGTCACTCCACAAACCAAGCAATGTGAGTCCATCATCATCATTCCCAACTCATTCTCCTACCCTACAACTACAACTAATATAACTTACATACTTACGTACTTTCATCCAATACAAACATTCAATCTTTCAATCATTCAATCATTCAATCATTCAATCAAGATGAAGTCTGGATCCTGGAAAAGCTCGTCAAAGCCCGAGCTTCATCGGAACAGCTTGTCGTTGTCCATTGCAGTGTCCAATAACTCAAAGTGGATTATGGTGCTGAATAAGTTCAAGGATGAGGCACATGAGATTGAGACCGGATTCAAAATGGCCGGACTCAAGTACCTCAAAGAGTCCACCAAAGACATTGTCAATCAAATCAATGCAATGTCATTATCAATCAAAGAGATGCAGGTTAGGGAGCACTCATCCTCGTCCTCGTCCTCTTATTCCTCTTCCCCGTCCAATGACCCAAACAACAACAACAACAACAACAACAACAACAACAACAACAACAATGACCATGACCATCATGACAATGGATACGGTGAGCCAGATGAAGCTAGCCCTATAATGGTCGCCTCTTATGAGACTGTTGAGCGACTGATCTACCTACTGCGTACCAAACCGGATATCATCACAAAGTTGCTCCAGAATGGAAAGTTATTGGGCCGCCACAATAGCCAGTCTAGTCTTGCACACTTCATCACCGAATGTCTGTTTGGTTCATGTTTGACAGAGTGTGATGAGCGTCTTTTGCTCAACCTCATTGATAAGGTGATGGAAGCCGAGGCCTCTAGCTCAGAGCCCGATAAGTTCAACGCCACATACGAGCTGTTCTCTGGATGCTTGCTTGCCGCCTACCTGTCCAATGCCGCGGGCAAGTCATTCATCTCGGCGATCAAACCATTCATCGCATGCATCACACAGAACCCAACCGCGTCCATGGAGCCCAATGACGACGCCAATAGTATTGTCTGTCGCCAGTCCAAGACCATCAACATGACTGAGAACCACAGCAAGATCTTCCGCCAAGAGTACCTCATGCGCTCCACAGCCACCCTGCTCAACGAGATACTCAATCGTTCGTACCTCATCCCCTACGCTCTCAAATGGTACGCCAAGAAGATGTACAATCTACAGATGGCCAGCAACAGCCAGGTCGTGGGAGAGGCATATGTCGTCCCCTCAATCAGCTCAGTCGTGTCCCAGGTGATCTTCGCGGCCTACATATCCAACCAGCTTGTCAAGACCAACAATGTCACGTTCATGACCGGACAGTACATCCGCCAGATGTCCACGCGCAACAACCTTAATGTGTTGGCACGCCAGCTCAACAACTATGTCGAGTTCCCGGCCGACATCCCCGACGCACTGGACAAGGAGTTCAACCTGCGCGCCAAACTCCAAGACCTGTTCGACGAGGTGGTCGATGTGGTAGACATCGACTCATACTTCTCGGGCGCGATGGAGTCTGACTCGCAGAGCGAAGCTCAGCTCAAGATGCTCATCTCGAACCGTGAGCTGCGCACACTCATCAACGACCTGTTGTCACACGCTCACGACGACTTTGCTAGTCTGCAACTTCGCGAGAGATTGGAGAAGATTGAGAAGTTGCCAATGATGGCGCCCAAAGCCGTAGCACAATTGATCGAGGTCAACATCACTCCCAAACCCAAGCTGACCATGGCCTCGTACAAGATTGATGCGTCCGTCCAGGCCCAGGAGCCGCTGCCCGACGAGCTGATCCACCCGCTCAAGGAGTGCAAGGATACACTGATCCGTCTGTTCACCGAGTTCAATCGGACCGAGTGCAGCATGTCGTCCACCGACCTCAAGGGTCTGCTACGCTCGCACTACTCTCGTATGAATAGTGACAACAGTATTGTTAGCGCGTTGATTGAGCAGGTGTTTGTATACCTGGACCAGCTGCCCGAGGTCTATGTCACCGACAACTACAGCCATCTGGCCACGGTGATGCTGGAGGACATCAAGCAGAAGAAGCACGAGATGAAGGCGTTGATCAAGAGGAGTCGACGACAGCTGGGCACGCTCAAGGACCATCTCAACCTGCTGGAGAGTCGACACCAGCGTCTCGTGGACAATCACTCACTCAATCAATTCTACAAGACACGCAGTGTTGAGATGGCCACACTCGGAGAGTTGATGCGATACCTCAAGGAGTTCACGGCACGACTAAAGTTATGCGACTGCAACTTTAGCTTCCTTCTCGGAACGAGTGATCCATGTCATCGATGTACCATCCTCAAGTCATCAGTTGAAGGTGTTCTCCGCGTCATCCAAGAGGAGCACAAGAAGAAGGAGGGAAGTGGCACGATCCAACGAAGAGGTAGCAGTGAGCTAGGTTTCGCTATGGTTAAGAAGGATATTATGGTCAAGCTCCATCCATTGTATGTTGTCCACGGAATATCATCTATGATCAATGAAGTACTAACTCCATCAATCAATCAATCTATCAATCCAGCTTGTTCCAGATTTCAAATATTAATGTACAATATGAGATGGCGTTGAATATGAGGAAGAGAATACCTGGCTATGAGGACATATTGCTAAAGGAGTTGGAGATCAAGCCAAAGTATATTCCACAAGATAGATGGCAGAGGGCAGTTGAAGGTATGATTGTCCTTGGAACTATTCCAATCACCCACATACTAACTCATACTTACTCAATCAAAAATAGTTCTCCAGAATATCGCAAGATATACAGCACCGGATGACATGCTTCAATGTATACTTGATACATGGAAGGTGTTCTCGGATATCTACGCATCAAAGTGTGGAGGATTGGGCGCTGATGACTACTTCCCAGTATGTATACCATCCAATCACATGCTGGTACCAAGAATACTAACATGATGATTACATGTAGATAATGACCTATATTATATATTCGGCCAAGGTCACCAATATATTGTCCACGGTACAATATATTAACTTGTATGGATCAATTGATTATAAGTGTGAACAACAGTTTATGTTGTTCCTTGGATCACTATATGCATTGGTGGACATTGTTGGAATCAAATGGACACTGTCCAAGGCCAATCTTAGGCGCACCACCACAACATGGCGATACTCAACTGATCTGTCTCAATGTTGATCATACTCCCCAGGCACTCCATCGATCACACCTTCCCCATCAATCAATCAATCAAAGAATGAATGAATGGGGACCTTTGGTTCTCCCAAATTGTAAACACAATTCTAACGTCTTTCTAAATAATATATTATATATTTATATCTGTTCAAGATGAACAGATGCCCCCAGGGAATTATGATTAATTCCTAATCAGTACAATTACCTTTTTAGGACTTTATTTCCATTGTGGGGGTTATCATGATCACACTGCTGATCGATCTCAAACCCCTGGGGTCAAAATGATCACCTATTAATATCAGCTCCTTTCAATGGTTTGAAGTCATTTGTAAACTAATAATTATACTTATATACATATACATACATATACAATGTCCTCCTTCCTTTACCTTCAACAGTGAGTACTCTCTTGAGGCCTCAAGGCCTAAGCCCCGATCACACTAACTCAATCATATATCAACAGATTACAAAAGTTCTTCTCAACCTTTGGCTTCCATATTAGGTTCTCAAAGTTGTTGAGTTGGCTTGATCAGCCACAGAACAACACATCAAAGACACCATCAGGATGTACATTCCACACAGAGTTGGCCAAGTATATACTTGCACTCATTGCACTAAAGACTAAGGTCACTGGTCTCTACTCTGAATCACTGGTCGACAGCGTCTCTCAGGTGTTGATCGCCCACCCATTCACGGGCAACATCGATAATTGCGACCACCTGATCGCAGAGTTTGCAGCGATTGACGCCATCGGCACCGTCAACTACAATGGTCTGTTCGCATGTATGAAGAAGGCCTTGCGCCTGGCTGGCGATATGATGGCCTCCCTGCGCACAGCCTATGGCGACGTGGCCTACAGCGATCAAGTGACCGCAGACCTCAACTCGCTGGTGTTTGTCGAGTCGCCACGCAGCAAGCAACCCCAGACACTGAGCAACCTCAACCTGACAGCCGGTCTTGAGATGGACCTGATAACCGCTCATCTGCGGCCACTCATTGACTACCTGCGCGACTGTAAACGCGCCACAGGCAGCTCACCATTTGAGCCCTGCTACAGCGAGACGACTGTGCGACCAAAAGAAGAGGGTAGCTACTTGTACGAGAGTAGTGTGGGACCGATCCAGGTGGGCGTGCCGCCCGAGACCATCAAGACGTCGATGAAGCAGCAAGTCGCTGTGCCCCAGGTGTACGTGCTGCCGCACTTGCTCAGCTCCAATGGTGTGTCGTACTCTGAGGTCGAGTTCCCCGTCTTCTTCAACTTCTTCATCAAGAAGGCAGCGTCCAACCCCATGCGTCGCGTTGTAATGGTTGCCTACGAGGAGCAACTGGCGCGTGTGCGTGCTATCTTCAAGGAGTCAATGTTTGGACCCGACCCCGACCAGCTCTACATCAACGAGGAAATATCTGAGCGACGAAGACTTCAAGGCTATCGCGTGGACTTCCCAGCCGAGCGAGCGACGCTCGCCTACACCAAGTATGGCCAGGAGGCACCTATTGAAGACTTTGTCATCTTCAAGCCGTACAACAACGGCGCACGACATCAGGTGGTCATCGAGCTGCCCAGCGTGGCCGACCCCGACAAGATGGCGAGTGTCACGATAGAGAACCGCAATGGACTAATCTGTTTCTTTGAGGAGGGAACTCTTCGTGGAATCGTCGACTCGACCCTCGCTCCATCCGCACCGCCTCGTCTTGGCCATGCCAACTCACCCGTCGTCCCTCCTCCAATCTCTCTCACACACCCTGCAAACAAGATACAGACGATGGCTAGCGCGTCAAACACGAGTCTGGCGACATTCGTCCCGCCATCATTCGGCATCACATTCTTGGGCACAAGTCATGGCTTCGACCCACATGGCCAGACAACTGGATTCATCCTATGGGTCAATGGCAATGGCATCTTGGTCGACCCACCCACTGGCACAGCAGACTACCTTCGTCGCCATGGCTTGGCAGGCCAGTTTGTCGAGCACGTGATCCTTACTCATTGCCACTCGGATCACGACAGCGGACTGCTTGAGAAGCTGGTGCAGGGCATCAAGATGACCTTGTACACGACCAAAACAATCCACGAGAGCTATATGCGCAAGGCTCGCGCACTCACGGGCATCGAACGTATCAGTGACTACTACAATTGGGTGCCCGTGCCCATTGGCGAGGTGATCCGTATCCAGGGCGCCGACTTTGAATTCGACTACAGCTACCACACAATCCCGACCATACGATTCAAGGTGCGTCTACACAGTCGCACGATCGCCTACTCAGCCGACACGCAGTATTGTCCCGAGTCGCTGAGCAAGCTGGCTGCGCAGGGTGTCATCAACAGTCTGCGCGAGTCCAGTCTCCGCCTGTTTGTGTTTGACGCTGATATAATCATACATGAGTGCGGTGTACCTCCCATCCACACAACGGCCGAGGCGCTCAACAATCTACCGGAATCAACCAAACGCAAGTTGTTAGTCGTTCACACATCCAAGCTGCCAGAGTCCATTACTCGCGCTGATGGCACAGTTGTGCCACTAGTCGGTCTGCGCATCCCTGAGGTGGGCCTGCAACACACGATGACCGTGCCCATCGGTGACTACAACGAGGGCTACAGCAAGGCTGTGCGCCGCTTCCAGATGCTGTGCAACTCATTCTTCTTCCGCAACATTCCGCCTGCAATGATTCACCGAGTGTTTTACGCGATGGAGGAGCTCAAGGTGGCGGCTGGCGCCACCATCATCCGCGTGGGTGAGGAGTGCAACAGATGCTACATCGTCGAGAGTGGCACTGCCGATGCATTGCAACCCGGCACAGAGGCTGCCAACAGCGTGGCCACGCCAGGAACTGGCGATCAACTCGTTGGCAGCTTCTACACTGGCGACACTTTTGGCGAGAATGCGCTGTGGGGTGGCCACCGCCAGGAACAACAAATACGCGCCAAACGTAGCGCCACGATCATTGCCCGCACGGACATGACATTGTTGTCCATCACCTACGAGGACTTTTTGAGGATTCATCAAGGCGATGTGGCACGCCTGCTATCGCTGGACCTGGAGCGCATCGGCTTGTATTCGCCCTTCCTCACTGCCGTCTTCTCCAAAACATTCCCATTCTCCCAACTCAACCTGACCAAGGAACAGATCGACTACTTTGCCGCCGCCATCGACTCGGAGGTTGTGTTTGAGGATGGCGCCAGCATCATCCGCGAGGACGATAGTGGTGCGACCAACGACACGATGTTCATCATCAAGGAGGGCGCAGTCACGCTGTCCAAAGCTGGCAAGGACTTCAAGACCCTGTCGACAGGGGAGTGCTTTGGTGAGATCTCGCTGATACTCAGTCTGCCACGCACATGCTCCGCGCGCGCTTCGTCCGAAGAGTGTCCCACGCGCTTGTTGATCCTGCGTCGCGAGGGATTCCATCGCATCCTGGAACGATTCCAAAACATTCGCTACAACTTGATGAACTTGGTCGAGCAGAGGTTGTCTGAGCGATACATTTGAGGAATGGAATGAATAAATATGTGTAGCGGCGGCGGCACAATGTATTAAAACAATGATGAGAGAGTATGTGCTCATTAGCACTTCATCTTGGTGAAGTCCTCGGCATGCTTGGTGATCTGATCGCCAACCAGACGGTACTGGATCCATTCCTTCATGGGCTTGGCGCCAAGTGACTCGTAGAAGTTGATGCTGGGTGTGTTCCAATCGAGGACCTGCCACTCGACACGTCCATATCCGCGATCAGCAGCAATCTTGCAGAGATGCAGCAACATCTTCTTGCCAAAGCCCTTTGCTCTGTATTGAGGACGGATGTAGATGTCCTCAATGTACAGTCCTGGGCGACACAAGAATGTGCTAAAGTTGAGATAATGCAGAGTGTATCCAGCAACCTGTCCATTGACCCATCCAACAAACACATAGATCACCTTCTCTTCGCCAAATGCCCATTGTTCCAGTTGTTCAACTGATCCAACGACCTGATTGATTGTGTGTTGAGTGATGGGATCATTCCAGTTTGGGGTCATGTAAGTATGAAAGGATGTGATTGTGGACACTCAATCAATCAAACTCCAATACCAACCATATGGATGAGCTTCTCATAGACGGCGAGCTCCTTGATCATGTCCCAAACGACAACCAAGTCCTCTTTGGTGGCTGGTTTGATCTCAATAATGTCAGCGTCCATCTTTGTATTTGTATATGTACTACTTGTAATAAATAGTGAATAAATGAATGAATGAATGATAGTATAAATGAGAATCTGAAATGGTGTAATCAATCTTAAACACTGCAAAGACGAGGACCCAATGGGGTTGGGCTCAACGATATTAAATTTAATTAAATTTAGACCCTCACATATCAAAGTGGATATTATCAATGATCTTTGCTGCACTTGAGTTCATTCAATCCAGTTCTACAAAGTGGGAACGGGAAATGGGCATGTCTGTTGAGGTATATACATGGGTCTGTCTCTGTGTGGCTTGGGGATTGAAACAACCAATGGGTTGGGCGGCCACTACACGCAATGATGGGGAAATGGTGATGACGATATGTTGACCATGATTGACCATGGTTGATCAAGAATGAATTGTAGTAGTAGGATTGAATACAGTAGTCAATGACGTTCGGAAGAACTCCACGATATACATCATCATTGCAGCGGGTGGTACACTCCTCGTCAAGTTAGGAACAAGTCCTCGATAGAATCCTGCCAGTCCTTCACTCTTGTATATCTAGAGTTATGTATGATTATGTTTAGTGATTGATTGATTGAATAAGAGTCAGACAAGACTTATTACTTACACTTCTTGTAGCATCACCTATTGAAGTGTACTTTGATCCCTCGGACTGCATGGATGAACGAAGTAGTTGATAGGGATAAGTCACCAATCCCGCCACAAGTCTGGCTGTTGCTCCAGTCATCAAGTATGTAATGGCAGGGATTGGTTCATTACCATTCCTAAAGCGATTCAACAACTGTTCATATGTAACAAACTGGACCAAACCTTCTGACACGCCAAAGAATGATGGTCCAACACCTTTCCAGAATCTTTGAGTTTGAATGGGTTAGTGACTTGAGCTGCCTCGCCTTGTCCATCAGAAGTAGTACATACCCTCCGATACCTTCATTCTTGAGGATGGACTGGAAGCAATCAAACATCCCTTTGTATCGATTGGATGTCGCCAGTCTGATCTTGAGTACCCAGAATGGATTGACGATTGCTGTTGTAACAACGCCAGCACTGATGGCAGACAGTGAGTGTTGCATCCAAGGTACCTCGACCATACCAGATGTTCGCAACCAATGATTGGAGTAACGATATATTGAGAAGTATACACCCCAATTTACCGCATTGCCCAGTACTGTTGGTGTTACGCCTTGATACAATCCAGCAATGCCCTCTTGTCTTACTATTGTTCGTACAATGTCCAAAGGTGACCTTGGCATACCAGGCTTCTTCTTTCCAGCCATTACCTGTAACTTTGCTTCAATACACTCCAAAGGATAGAATGTAAAGCTGGACAACATACCCGCCAATGTACCAGATGCAATCTCAATGTATAAGTTGAACTCTAAGAATCATGTGTCAGTCTTTGATCATTCATTCATTGTTTGACTGATCAACACATACCATCATGTCTTTTGGGTGATGATGTAGTTGGTGCTACATCTATATTGCTGTTGCTTGTGCTGCTACTTCCAGCCATTGCCACATAGGATACCAAGACAAAGAGTATTGTGTACAATGTCTTGATCAACAATCTGACTAAATGTATAGTTGTGTCGTCTGTTCTACTCATACTAAAACGTGTTGTGTTATATATATGTTGATGTTCACTCTTCACTAAGTGTGTAGACAAAGGGTGAATGTGATGAAGGTGAAGATGAAGGTGAAGTTGGAGATGATGAAGAGTGAGTGTGTCATGGTTGGCAAGGCTTGGGAAAAGGATGATGATGAGCGCGAACACACACACTAACAACACAAGGGGGTTGTTGCGTTGTCCTATCTTGGCAATCACTCTGGGGCTCGCAAGAGTGAGCGTGTCCACACGGCATTCCAATGATTACCTCATTCGGATATCCTGAATCGATTCACTGAACTGACCAAACAAAGATGTTTGGATTCATTCACGCGTCATTTTATTAACAATCCAGGTCGACCAATTGGTCCAGCAACAGCGCAGTTGTTTAGTAGAGCTCACGGAATGGTAGTGCTGGATTGTTACGCTGGAGCCAGTTGTCCTTTTCGTAGACAGCCGATCCATCTCCTTCAATAAAATGAAGTGTGTAGGCATGGCGTGACTTGGCTGATGTGTTTGGCTCACTGTAGTGTACCACTGCACCGTCCAACAACACAATTGATCCCTTCTTGCATTGCAGAGCGGCAAACTCATTACGATCATATATACTATCGTCTCTCTCTGGTGGGACGAACACACCAGTCTCGTTCTCCTCATTAATGATGAACCTTCTCTTTGTGCCATCTAAATATTGGATTGATTGATTGATTGATTAGTCCTTGTTCAATCATGATGATCATTCATTCAATCATTCAACATACTCTTATGTGAACCAGAGAGAGCACGGAGACATCCATTCTCGATAGTGGAGTCTTCAAAGGCGAACCAGATGGCATGGGTGGTGAGGGGCGTGGTGTGGAGGAAGGTACTGTCTTGATGAATGCCAACCTCTCCTCCAATCTTTGGATTCTTGAATATGTACATTGATTGGACAGACAATGGATGGTTGTACACGCCCAGTGACTTTATCAAATCCTTTATACGTTGGTGATAGGAGAAGTGTTCAAACACTGGGTCCAAGTCATGCAGTGCATGTCCAACCTTGTTAAACGCCACATCCTTCTCAACTACCAACTTCTCATCCTTAATTGCATCCGGTTCAAAGAAGAATCTAATACTATCTGAACTCTCCAAGAAGTATTTGTTTGTTATCCTCTGATATGATTGCGATGAGATTGATTGATTGATTGAGTTAGGTGATGTGTTTGGATGTTTATGATCAAACCTAAACATACCTGTTGCTCCTTTGTTGTAAAGACTGACTTTATGGTGGCATCAACATCAAACTCTTTGATGAGTTTGGCCATCTGAGATTGCAATCCATCAATCTCATCATGTGGAACAAAGTCTGGAATTACCAAGAATCCTTGTTCAAAGTATTGTTTAACTTGATCGCTTGTTAACTTCATTGTTTCCGTTGTTGATATTGTTTTTGTTATTATCTATCTGTGTATCAATGATGGTGATTGATTGTACAAGATGTGAACAATCATGATTGTGAAGTGAGTGAGTGAGTGAGTGCTGCGAGGAGACCCGATCGGAGTTACAAAGAAAGCTCATCTCATCTTATTTTTTTTCACAAACAACCTTCCATCTTCAGAATAATTATAATTAGTATTATGGTTAACAAACTGGATTGTTTATGAAGACTACTGAATGGTTCTTGGTTAAACTAACTTTAACATGTAAACATTATGATATCGCCCTCGAGATGACCTCCAAAGTGTTGTCCAATGGTAGGCATTGTTGATTCTGTTTCTCTAAGCATGTCCAAATCCAACTTAATCATTACCTCTAATAATAATAATCCTTGATGATCACTATTAGATGTTTGAATGATTGAATTATTGTTATCTACACATGATTGATGTTGTTGTTGTTGTTGTTGTAATAATTGTTGAAGTGAATTGAATAATGACCATGGCTTATTATAGTAGGGTTGGATCTTGAGTCTTTGAAGTGTTGGCAAGTAATGCTTGATGAAGGACATCAAGTCTCCCACTTGGTAACCTCTTGCGCCACGGATGTGCATCTCGAGCTCAACCAAATTGTCAAGACGACCGACCACGCCAATAAAGTCTGTCAGTATATCCTTCATGTCGTATGGCTCCTGTATGCGCACAATTAGTGATTTGAGATTGGCCAGCCTCTTCTCTGGGAGCCTTCCGACATTTTGTCGGAGGTATCCAATCTCCCGCTCGCAGAAGCTACCAACTTGCAAATCCAACTGCTCGAGCTGATGTAGAGAACACATGATCTGATGATCTGTTTGATTGCGTGGCATACAGAACTCATAGCTATAGTAATCGTTGGGAATTCCAGATGATCGTGGTGATTGATGAGTCTTTAAACTGTTAACCGATTGAACGAGAGAGAGTGGCGTGAAGTGTAGTCTCGGCAGATGCATTGGCAATATCTGAATGTTTAGAATGCACCATTGAGAGAAGATGTGTGGAACCATTTCCAACAGATCAATGCTCTGTTGAACAACCAATCGGCTTGAAGCAATCCCTCTGCGCCAACCAATGAATGGAACAACACCGTCTTCTTTCTAGTTGTCCAATACTCACTATTGAAGCATTCAAACAATATCTCTCTTATGATGATGTTTGGGAGATTCTCCATTATCTGTTTGTCCAACCACAACTTTGAAGCTGAAGTCAATTTGCCTGATCATGATGGTAGAGGTATCAAAATGGGAAGTCAATGAATAGTCAAGAACATTGATCATCAATTCGAAGTGCAACCAATGTTTACCAACCCAATAAAGGTGCATTGTGTTGCTAACAATTGCGAATTGTAACACCAAAATCAGAATGATAATATCTGATGACATTCGTCATTTAATGAACTTGAAAGTCAATTGTGGAAAGATCTGATGAAGAAATGTAAATGGAGCAATCGGCTCAATTCAATTCAAGTCATTATCAACAATGTTTCATTAATTTATTATTATCTGTTGATTGAAGATGTATGTTGTATGTTGAACACCCAAGACAAGAGGTAGATTCTTGCGCACAAGTATGCGGAAACAGAACAGTGTGGTGCATGGGTGATACTGTTGTGATGGAAGGCAAAGGGTCGCCCCAACATTAATAAAAGTGGCCTAAGAATACAAAAAAGTGGGTCAATTCAAGGCCCTAACGAGCTCATGATGGCCAGATCATTATCGCAAAAGAATGGGAGCCTGGGAACTGATCAAACGAGGTAGGTAAGTCTGTTCAATGATTCTATCCACCAGTTCAAGCATACAATACAGCCATCACCTTGATTGATTTGAACAAAAATCGTATTGATTGTCGACGTTCTGGCATACAGCACACACAAGCATGCTTGTCTCCTGTTATTCTCACAAAAAAACCTAGTTGCTTTGTCTGAGGAGAAGTTGCTTCGTGAAGTAAAGTGAGGTGCAGGGAAGTGAACCTTCTTCCCATCCCCTTTCCATTCCATTTCGTACGAGTTTTCTAAATACAATCAATCACATACAATTACTATCTATATTTATCTATCTTATCTGTCTATCTTTTATTGTCTTATCCTTCTATTTCATACCACCATCCTGGTCTACCTACCAACCAACCTACCTACCTCCATTCTCAAAGTAAAGTAAGTTGAATCGACTTTCGCGAAATTTACGTGTTTCCAACATGTCCAACATGTTCGCATCCAGCCAGACAGTCAGTCGAGCAAGCTACTACTACCATTGTGCGTTTATGTTTGTGTTTGTTTCTACCGATCCACGTACGAGTATATCTTTGTCGCTTCGAAGCGAAAAGAAATGCGTTCAAACCAATGCTCTCTCTCTCTCAATCAGCTGAGATTGAATTCAATCATCCACAAGAATTTAGAGCTTCTCCCCACCTTCACTCAATCCAATCACTCAACTCATATCACTTCAATGCACATTGCTATCTTGCAAATACAATTTGTTACATTTATGTACGGCCAGCCAGCAAGCCAGCCTGGCAACAGGCGCATTAATGGATCACGGCATCCACTGCCACTACAACAATCTCCCATTCAATTTAAACCATATATCAATTCAATACATTATTGAATATGAGACACCATCAATTGGAGGGGAATTTACCACACGAGTGTATGTATGAGTGTACTTACATATAAATAATACAATACTTCATGTTATTATTATTGCCAACAACAACAACAACAACAACCAACAACCAACACATACCCACCGACAGCCCGTCCTTTGTACCCCCACCATGCAATCCATCAATCCACCAATCCATCCTTCCATCCCCACTTCACTCAACTCAATATTGCCATTCCAACAACAAATTTGTTTGAACAGATGAGCTCAGCATCACATGGTTAACGGTGATGTTTGATCTTGTTCTTGTTCTTGTTCAAGTGAGTGGTTGTATGAGTGGTTGTGTGACCAGTCAATCCAATCCAATCCAAACCGTGTGTGGCATCAATGTGAAGCGTATACTGGTCAACGATCATTCATTCATTCATTCATTCTCACTCATTCCAGTTCAATAACAACAACAACTCCAACTCCAATCCGATCCAATTCAACACATTCAATTTCCTTTTCAACAACAAAGTTATTATTACACATTGCTTGATTGATTGATTACCAAGGGTACGGTATCAGGAAACACAAACATCCATCCTTCTTCTTCTTCATCCTGAAGACAACTTGATCAGCAGCCTTCATCCATCATCCATCCATACGTCCATCATATGTTCAATCATTCATATACAACCCTTCCATAGTCACTTCACGCATCCATCCCCAATCAAATATAACGACTATTGTTCAGTACCAGCACATCGACATTTAATCTTAGCCTCCAAATATCTCGAGTCGAGGCTTGTTTGCTTGTCCACGTGCAGTTTTTATTACAAGATAGATAGAGACCTTCCATCTTTGTATTGGGCGCCCAAACCCAGAGCCAAAAGTTACAAGACTGGTCAGTTGGTGCTTGATTGAGTCGTTCATCACACCACACACACTATCACACACTTCATTTCGCTTCCCTTCATCACACTCACTAACACATCAACAACCCAATGCCATCTGTTGTTTCCATTCACACATCAGCTGCCATCTACACCACACTCATCTTGTAAAGGGGCACTACCCCCTCATGTTCACACTCTCTGTCACACCATTCAAATCTAATCACCATTATTCTCCTTTTTTATTCAACCATCTCACCAAACAAGCAATACATACACACACACATTCACACAAGTCATCTCTCTCTCAACCTTTAGTTCTCTCTCATTCATTCGCACACAAACACCAACACACACACATGTTTAATACCATTCATTCACACACACAACTCAACTCCATTCAATTCACATTCACACTTCTCTCTCACTCACTCAAATACACAAATAGAGAGAGAGACAAACAAACAAACAACATCTCACAATATTGCAACAACGCAGCATTGTTAACTAACTAACTCAATTCTTTCATTCATTCATTCAACATTCATATCTATCTCATAATCATAACAATCAATAATAATCAATAATTATTATTATAGGCAGACTGATAACCATCTGCCAAACAAACACAGACTAACAGGAAAGAGAGAGGATATAGTAGACAGTAACAAGACAGTTTGAAATAATAATATATATTACAACAAGATTATAGGAACAAATGAACAGTAGCAGCTAATAGTACAACGCTCGCTTTCAATATATATTTATATATCTATCTATCTATTTATAATACATAATAACAACAATGCAAAAGGTCTATCCTGCTAGCATCCCTTCATTGGGAAGGCCATTGCACCACATTAGCCCAATACACAGTCACCAGCAACAACAGCAGCAACTACAACAACGCTCACAGCCACCAACTGGTTATTTAACAGGATTAGAGCTTTACCCTCAATGGGGTCTTCCAATACGACAACCGGATCCACAACAGGTGTACCAATTCTTCAACAACAACAGACAACATGTTCAATTTGTTCAGCAGCAACAACAGCCGCAGCAGCAGCAGCCCCAACAGCAGCCTCAACAACAACAAACTGGAGTTCTTGTAATTGACACCACCATCAGCCACAACAACAACAACAGTGGCAGCAACAAGAAGCTCAAGACTCACAATGAGTCCTCTTCCTCTCCGGTCCAGGACAAGGAGTCACAGTTGGCCAACATTTTGAACCCAACATTTGACAATAGTCTGCCAAACTTTAGCCAATTTGAGTTGAAGCGACCACGTCCACAGCAGCCGTCGCAACAACAGGCACAGGCACAGGCACCTCAACAACAGGCACAGCCACAACAACAGCAACAGAAGTCGCCAACTCATACTTCGTCACTTCCAATAATGATCATCAAGGATGGCAGCTCAAACAGTCGATCAATTCTGAACAGCACCAACTCTGTCAACGACTCATTCTCACCTTGCTCGTCCATGCCATCGTCTCCCATCGACCAACAGGTCGGCTCGCCCGGCAACAACATGTTAGCCAGCAAGCAGATCATGTTCCAATGGATGCAAGAGTTGGCCAACCTCAAGAAGCGCGAGTCATTCCTCTTGGAGAACTTGAAGCACTACTCTGATGACTCTGACGATCAAACCGATGCATCACCATCGTCGTCCCCATCTGAAAGGTAAGATTGGTCAATCATTCATTCAATCAACGACAATGTTATTAATATCTAATCCCTCAATCAGAATGACTCCTCCAATCATTGCTATCAGCCAGCAACCTCAGGACGTGGTCATCTGCCACCGCTACATCCAGCCATCGCCATCGTTGGCTGTCGACAGGGAGATCCCTCGCCAAGTCCATTGGCGCCTTGTCGGTTGGTGTCTCGTTGATCTACTCATCCACGTCCAAGCCTGTCACACCCAAGCAGACAGAGGACCGCCAGGAGGTACTCCAAGGTGTGCTCAGTCAAGACGTCGATCGCAACGGCGTTGTCTCATTCAGCAAGCTCAAGGTGAGCGAGGTGTCCTCCAAGCATCTCCATCAATCATTCAGCCTCACCTTCACCCTGACCGAGACCATGCCCGACGGCCGATCCCATGTGATCACTCAGATCGTCTCCTCTCCATTCCACGTCTTGTCACGCTCCAACAAGCGCAAGAAGGAAGACGATCAGTCGGCCATCGACTCGGATCCCCAAGAGCCCTCGTCGCCCTCACACAACAAGTCCTCGCCAGGCAGCTACTCCTCGCCATCGTCACCATCCTCGCCATTCCAGTCGCAGTTCTTGCCAGGTGCCGTTGTGGTCGCTTCATCCAATGACGACCACGCCACCACATCAATGGTGCCATCCAGCGGATCGTCCTCCTCCACCACAACCGACCAGAACAACTACATTGACATCACTGAGTTGTTGGTCCTGCCACAGAAGGAAGCCGCCACCAAGCTTGGCATCTCTGAGTCCATGCTCTGCAAGCGCTTCAAGGAGTGCACCAGGAGAAAGTGGCCATATCGCTATCTGCGCAAGATCGACAAGGTCATCAAGATCTTGTCCTTCCAGAACGGCACTGAGATCCCCAAGGAGGACCGTGAGAAGCTTGACAAGCTCATGCAGGAACGTGAGGAGTGCCTCCGTCCCGTCAAGATCAGGATCACCGGCTGTCTCGAGAAGGATGACGACTCGAGCTCACCCACCGCCTGGTTCAAACAAGCCGTTGCCACGGTCAAGGCGAGTGGTTCATCCAACCAACTCGTCCCCCAGACGCCACAGAACAAGTGCGCCGCCCGCCTCCTCAATGATGATTCATCATCCGAGGCCGCCGCCACCCTTCTGTCTGGCAGTCAGTCCGTCGACAAGATGCACCTCGTTGTACCTGTCACCTCCCTTCATGCTGCTCACAAGGGAGATGCCACAGGCAGCTTGGAGAATATCTTGGAGACATTGGAGATGTTGAAACATACACGCCAGTAAGTGCGCACACACAATTAATTGTGTCCGCCATGGCCGACATGTGTTGCTCGCAGTTCACGAACTGCAGCAATGAATCAATCATCCATCCATCCATCATTATCATCATAATATCCCCCCTATTACTATTATTATTATCACACATAATATCAGTATACAACAACAACAACAAACTATATCACTACCTACCACCACTCAACAACCATTGTGGTGTCGAATATCGACACTACAACTCTCATCTATGCCTCGACATAGATTGAATCCAATGGAAGAACAGGTTAATGGAAAATCTATTTGTCTTAATTCTGCCATATAGTTTCAATCGACATCAAGGTTTCGATTGTACGATATATTATATATCGCACATCAACGACACCCTCCACGTCAGCTCCCCCTCACCCAACCCAACCCCCAGCCAAGGTCCTGATTGCATCAATCAATCCAGGCCTGGTATGTAAATTTATCAAAGTGTTATCCAATCCAAATCCAATCCAATCAATCAACCAACACCAATCAGTCAATCAGTCAATCACCAACAATCACCAATCAGCTTGTTTTAGAAAATAGTTATGTATTTATTCACATCAATCGATATACATATTATATAACATGATAGAAGTTCTTATCTTGGCTCCATCACAACCACGCCAATCTGGAGAAGAAGAAGAAGAAGAAGAGACCACCCGCCAATGCCACCTCAACTCAACCATCTCTTCAGCCCTCAACATCCCATCCAGTAACAACCTTACCAATCTCACTCGACTATTCATCCAGCACCAACACAAACATATACCCACACCACTCGAATAACTATGCAACCAACTCGCCATAGACATGCAATAATGCATGTCTATTGCACTTGGTAGAACCACTGTTGATTTTGTTGTAACGAAACTACAACCAGCGGTTCTATTTGGCTAGTACCAGAGTCGTCAAGACCTTACCGAGCCCCATAGTCATATCTTTTGATAGCCTCAACTCATACTCGCACTCGCATCATCGTCCCTGGACAACCAGTCCAGTCCCGTCCACCCAACGAATGCGACAGTCCAGTCAATCCAATCGCGCCGCCAGCCATCGCCCTCGCCCCATCCAGCCAGGCACTCGCGCGTGCGCAACATATAGAAGCTATCTCGCCATTCAAATTGTTTCAATGCTTACGAAGGAGCATTGCAACCATTTGGATCGGTCGAACTTGATACAAGTAGAAGAATACGACCATCGGAGGAAGTAACAATTGCCGCTCATACTTCCCATTGTGCTCTATTGCCATCCCGAAAATAGTACGGATACCAATAGCGTGCATCAAGTGAACCCACTCCAACCTCGTCGAATAAGAATAATCATCTGTCATATACTCCATATCATTTGGTATAACAATAAACTACCATAACAACAAACATACAAATGGGACATCTGTCAATCAATCAATCAAGGAAGCTAAGTTGAACACGTGATCACGGCTTTTTGTAAATTAATTAATGTCAGAACTCGTTCACATGTTCTCCGCCTACCCACAGCCCGATAAAAGCCCAGTTAGTGCCAATGGCAAAAACAACGATGCCTGGCATTGATACATCACGAATATGTCATGAGTTCATTTTGTTGTTGGTATTGATTAGTTGTACACATTTACGACGACGACGACGACTATTGACGATATTAACTTGTTCGCTAAACGACGAACATTACATAGAGCATTCTTCTTCTTGACACCACCAACCTGCCCGCACAGTCCTGATCAACCTCAAGATACCGCCCCCTTGATTCAATTCAATTCACCCCTTTGCTCATATATCCCGCCTCATTCCTCTTCTACACACTATACTATACCTTGTAGAGGCCACCCCCTGACTCACTCACGACTACTACTACACCCTAACTCAAACTAAGCCAATCACTCTTTATCACATTTGCTTTGATATCCTCCCCTTACTCGTGCGCCACTCCTGAACGGAAGAACATCAGTCAGTACGATCCAACAACAAGAACAACAACAACCAACTTCACCGACGATTGAACTCATTTGTTTGATGATCTTCCTTTAACTCTTCCTACTCCTACACCTGGAAACTCACGAACCATACCTTACTGCCAGCCCGCCATCCAGCCAAAGATGACCTACAACCATAACGTCTACCAAGCACAACTGCCAGGCCCTGAAGAGGACATAGCAGTTGAGTCCGATGACTACCAGAAGACCAGCCATGGCAAGGTTCAATGCACTGATAGTATACTGGAAGCCGAAGGAGTAAGTTTGAGTTTGTTGTTGGAGAAGAAGATGTCACATGACCAACATCACTCACACAAACTTCCAGAAATTCCTCCACTTTAGAACTCTTTGGGCATTCACCGGTCCTGGATTCTTGATGAGCATCGCCTATTTGGACCCGGGCAACCTTGAGTCTGATATACAAGCTGGCGCTGCTGGTGGGTACCAACTGCTTTGGGTCCTACTCTGGAGTACGATAGTCGGTCTTTGGCTTCAAATGTTGGCCTCCCGTCTTGGTACTGTCACTGGTATGCATCTGGCTGAGCACTGTCGTCAACACTACCCAAGGACTGCACGTATCCTCCTGTGGATCATGACTGAGCTTGCCATCATAGGATCCGATATCCAAGAGGTCATCGGTACATCCATCGCCATCAACATTCTGTCCAACGGCCATATCCCACTTTGGGCTGGTGTGTTGATCACTGCCGCCGACACTTTCACTTTCCTCATGCTAGAGAACTATGGTATCCGAAAGCTTGAGGCCTTCTTCTGCAGTCTGATAGCCATCATGGGCATCACGTTTGCCATCGAGTATGGCATCAGCAAGCCTGATCAGCTCAAGGTGCTTGAAGGTTGCATCATTCCGATGGTATCCAAACAGAACGTAACCATGGCCGTTGGTATCCTGGGCGCGGTCATCATGCCACACAACATCTATCTGCACTCTGCATTGGTCCAGTCTCGTGACTTTGACCGTTCAGACAAGCGCCAGATTCGTATTGCCAACAAGTACTTTGGTATCGAGAGTGCAATCGCCCTATTCATCTCATTCATTCTCAACCTTCTGGTCGTCTCGCTCTTTGCCGTGGGCTTCCAGGGTGTTGACAACATTGGTCTTTCGTCCGCTGCCACCTTCCTCGGTGAGAAGTATGGCCAGTTTGCTAAATATATTTGGGCCGTCGGACTGCTGGCAGCAGGCCAATGCTCTACAATGACAGGTACCTATGCCGGTCAGTTTGTTATGGAGGGTTTCTTGAACCTCAAGATCAGACCATGGAAGCGACTCCTCATCACTCGTTGTTCGGCCATCGTTCCAGCCATCTGTGTTGCCATCCTTTCACAAAACCATCTTGACTCACTTGACGAGTGGCTGAACGTTCTCCAAAGTGTCCAACTCCCATTTGCCATCCTTCCAGTTCTCTACTTCACATCAAGTAAGTAGTATTCAATCAAATCAATCATGGTACATAATACTAATCCATGGATACTAACACTCATTCAATCAATTAGGAGCGGATGTGATGGGAGAGGAATTTAAGAACCATTGGCTCAACAATATATTTGTTAGAGTCCTGTCCGTACTTATTATTGGTATCAACATCTACTTGATTGTTCAGGCAACTATCCAGTTGTCAACGGCATGGTGGATGATCACTATCCTGGTCATAGGATTCCTATTCTACTTTGCATTTATTATATACTTGGCACTTGGTCCAAGAAAGTCAGCTGAGCTGGCGCAGAGAGCCCGCGCTCTATTTGGAGTCAGTAGTGTTGGTCAGGACTCATCCTACGATCGTCTTGATGAGACATCCTCTCCAATCACCATCAACTCCACAATTTAATTAATTATATCAATCACAAGCATGCATTGCAATGTAATAAAACTTCCTCCTCCTCTTCTTTCCTAATCTATTCAATTATTATTATCTTTAATGATTATGATCATGGAATTACCTTGTCCAGTGCCTTCATTGTCATCTCGTACACTGTAAACATGGCAGCATTTGCTGGGAATGCACGCATGACTGTTAAGACATATCCACGATAGAGTCCACGTATTCCATCCTTTTGATAAATCTTCTTGAGTGTTGCCAACAGTGATGGTGTTGGTCCATTATCACTCACTTGTATACTTGACTTGGCTACATCAGCTGGATAGAATATACTCCCTATTTTGATTGTTTGGTGTCAGCGATTGGAATGTTTCCATGATTGATTGAATGAATGAATGAATGAACTTACAATATGCAATACCTCCAATGCCTCCAGACAATATAAGGTAACGAAGTGGAAGGTCTTCTTGACCAGTTTTGGTCCTAAAGTATCGTTTGAGACCTTCATATACACCAAAGAATGCCATGTTGCCAGGGATTTCACGCGCCAGTGTTGGAATGATACCTCTGTAGAGACCTGTCACACCATCCTCCTTCAATACCTTGACAAAGCAATCGAATGTGCCTTTGTACTTGGGTGGACCAGTCGTCTGGACTTGCAGACGACATTTGATCAGCTCGACAGGCGTCAGAACGAATGTCGCGGCAAAGCCAGCACTCGCACCACATAAACTATATTGCCACAACTCCAAAGGCTTGTTTGGGTCCTTCTGGAGCAACTTCTTCATTTGTCCGTAGCCAACAAAGAGTACGGCAGTCTCAAACATCATTCCAAACAAAGGGCTCGTCACACCCTTGTATAAAGCCGATGCGCCTTCCTTCTCTACAGTGTTCTTCAAGCATTCAATCATGCCCAACTTCGTTGTCGATGTCTGTAGACGCACTCTCAGCGTGTCAAAGGGGTGCCTTTATATGATGTGATTCATTCATAGATGGTTAATGACTGTATTGTTGATTGATTGATTGATGGGTCGTGAACATACCCTGTGAATAGACATGCAGCGCCAGCAACTGTTCCAGCTACACTATCTTTGATACCTTGTGATGCTGCTGAACCTGTCATATCTGTATGAAGTTGATAAGATGTTAAATATTATATTAGATTAATGATTACAACTACAAATACTGCAATTGGTCCACTTTAAAGCGTAAGATCATCGTCATTCACACCCCTGGTGATGTTGTTGTCAAGTTAGTTCTGAAACGAGTGAACCCTCCACAACCCATAAACGTTAGTTCAATTTGAGAGTTGTGAGCAAAGACAACCCTGGCACATCTGGGCAGATCTAATAAAATATTGTTACTAATAATTAATTATAATAAAGTAGTTATCAATATTAAGTAGGTGTTATTACTAATACTATTGTTGATGAGTATCACCATAGTGTAGTTGATGATGATGGTCTTCGAATGCCCAACAACAAGTCTTCGAAAGCTGTGTGTACCCTTTCGAATTGTTTAGACACCCCACATTCGAATTGTTCGAACATTGGTTGACCATTGACCATTCTTAGTTCTAATTATAATTATCCAAATATCTCTCTGTTCAAACAACTACTAACTCCTACTTTAGAATAAGAATCAGATATTATTACTTTATTCTTAAATCGATAATATGATTCTAAGCCCTCTATAAATATACAGCCTGTTCATCACTCTCTATATCATAATCATAATAATAATAATAATAATAACAAACAACAAATATATAACTAAACTAAACAAACTAATAATAATGTCCATTACTGATATTAAGAGAGCACTTATTGTAGTTGATGTACAGAATGAGTATGTTGACGGTGGATTGAAGATCCAGTATCCTGATATCAATCTATCTTTAAATAATATTGGAAGAACTATTGATGCTTCAAAGTCTGCTGGTATTCCTGTTGTGGCCGTCCAACATTTCTTCCCAAGTACCTTCCCAGTGTTTGCCCCCGATACACATGGAGTTGAACTACATCCTGTTGTTACCTCACGTGGCTACGACCATCTTGTAAAGAAGGGCAAGGCCAGCAGCTTCGTTGACACCGACCTCAAGGAGTACCTTCTGTCCAAGGGTGTCAACACAATCACCATCGTTGGATACATGACACATAACTGCAACACGGCCACTGCTCTACAAGCTGCCCATGAAGGTCTGTTCAATGTTGAGTTCATCTCTGATGCCTCTGGTTCATTGCCATACTCCAACTCTGCTGGATCTGCCACCGCTGAGGAGATCCACCGTGCCTTCACCGTTGTCCTACACTCTGCCTTTGCTGCCGTCATCACCACCGACCAATGGTTGTCCCTTGTCAGCTCCAAGCAAGCTGCCAAACCAGGAAACATCGTCGAGTCATACATGCAAGGAATGGCATTAGCATCCGGTTCAAGGAAGTAACTCGATTGATCGATAGATTGATTGATCGTGATGGTTTGTTTGAATAAATAAGTATTAAGGCATTGCCAATGAGCTTGCCCTGTTTAATTTAATTTAATCGTCTTGATGGCTACTGCTGCTGCTACTGCTGCTGTCGCTGTCACTATCACTGTCGCTGTGGTGAATGTCGATGGCGTTGTTGTTGTTGCTGTTGTTGTTGTCGTTGTTGTCCAATACTATGGATGATGCTGTTGGGTCTACATTTAAAATAACTTGACTATTGTTGTTGTTGTTGTTGTTTGGATCATTGATTGGAGTCGAGCTGCTACCTAGATCTAGATCTGGAACGCTTATGATTGCCGAGGTGCCGTTGATTGAGTTGTTGTCGAGACTGGAGAGCTCGATGGCATCGTCGCGATGTGCCTGAGATTCGATGCGGTGTTGGTTCATGATCTTGACAATCATCTCCTTGTTCCTCTCTTGCTGTGCCTTTAGCCATTCGCTCGAACTTGATATCACTCCACTACTGATTTGTGATGATGTCGTAGGTTTGGTTGATGACGATGACTCTGACGACGTTGACTTTGATCTACTACCGCTTCCCCTGAACTCCAAATACTTGTTGGCAAAGTATATAAATATCTTTGATTGACGTGCCAGTCTCTTGTTGGCAGGGTCCTAGGGTGGGGGTGGAATAGTTCCAGTGAGTGATTGTATGATTGGTTGATGGAATGATTCCAAATCAGGAATGGGAATAAACTTACAGTCATCATTGAAAGGAAACCAATCAGACCAAATCCACCAAAGAATATTGCGGTGGACATCTTGAGCTTGAAGTCTGGTGTGTAGAGATGGCAGAAAGAGATGTCGTCCTGATGTTTGGAGATACATAATAACCAATCGACGATCAACTTGATATACTCTTTCGATCTGCCATTCGAGTAGAACAGGAAGAATGTAACAAATGCCGAAGCGACAAATATGTAACACATCATTCCAAGCATTCTCAGCTATATTGTTTGATTGATTAGATGGATGGAGTTAGTGAGCGATTGGGATAGTTCCAGTGATTCATTGATTGTTGATTACATACATTAAACTTGAGCATCTTCTTATCTGTGTGCATGCGCAGAAGTATGGCCATTGATTGAATGATTGTGTGTGAGTGAGTGTGATTGGGATAGTTCCATTGAGTGATTGACATACCTTTGACTACGTTGTAGATCTTGAATACTCGGAAGATTACGTAGGTGACAAAGTAGAGAATGAGTACTAGACATATCCAGAATGGTACGAGGAATGATACATATTGGTAAACGTTTCCATCACTATTAAGTATCCAACATCCATTGGAACTAAGTATTGCTCCAACCTTGTTGAACATCAAAGGTATAGTGGACAACAATATAATGAATCCCCAAACAAAGAACTTGAATATATTGAAATGTTTGATCTTCTCTGTTGTTGGTTTGGATTGATGGATGGATGGATGGATGGATTAGTCAGTCACATGATTGATTGATTGATTGATTGATTGATTGAGTGGGTGAGTGAGTCAGACTTACGTATCTTGGTCGAGTTGTAAGCATCATAGGAAATGATTGTCCACCAAATGATTGAGGCCAATGCACCAATTTGGTAGAAGAGATAGCCAATGCCACAGTCTGCCTCTTTGGTGCCAAGCTTGTATCGTCCTGGAGGTCCAGCGCATGCGAATTGCTCCTGACGCGGATTCATCATGAACGAGCCAATCGATATCATCATGGTGGACAGAGAGAAGTAGAAGATGATCTCCATTCTATAGTTGAGCTTATTGGACACCAGCGCAAAGAAGAGCAGTGTCAAGACCGAGCCGACGAATGACACAGAGTTCATCACCACGTTGGTGATGTGCACGATGCGTCCCTCATCGGGAGAGAACACCATCGACGGACACGGCAGCGCACAACCCTTGTCATCGATAACAAAGTAGAGTCCCTCTTTACGTTCCTCTGGCGATACCATGACCAGTGGCTTCAGGCAGGTGGCGTTGGGGCGCACACCGCCCACCACCACGTCGCATTGGATTGGCGTTATCCAAGGTCCACCATAGTCTCGCAGTTCAAACAATGTTGATTGATTGGTGAATGTCGGGGTACCATGACTATCTGAACTGCAATTGATTGGTACATTATTCGCTTTGAACACATCATAGCATGATGTATTCAGTGATACTATGTTTGATTGATTGGAATGGGTGAGTGGAGGTGGGTGGGATGGTTCCAGGGGTCGGGGGTCAGTTCAGGTCAAGGTAAGTTCGTGATCAATCGTCAAGAGGAGTATTTACCGCACTCTGATAGGCATGCTGATGAGGGTAATTTGATTATCGGTGATGTTGTGTTGATGGTGTTACATTGTCTGAATGCCTGGATTTGATATATTGATTGATTGATTGAGTGGGGAGGGGCGAGGGTTAGGTGATGGTCTTGGCACATCTCATCATCAGGTCCTGAGTACTTACAATCAAACAGGTGATTGGAATGGCAACATCGGAACAAGATAGTGGTGTGAATGAAAGTAGAGTGATTGCGTTTGTGACGTTGGTCTCGATTTCCGATTGATTGGTTCCATATGGAAGGTATATAGAGTCGTATGGTAGATATGGCTTGCACTTTGAGTTTGGATCCAGTTGTTCACAAGTGGCACCAAAGTCAATTGGTAACTGTTGTGCACTTGTTTGAGTGATCATCATCGTCATCGACATGGTCATCACCATCAAAACAAAAACCAACACTTTTAATAGTGTAGCCATATTTTATAATATATTATTATCTCTGTATCACTGTATCTGTATATTATATATAATATTATTTGTATGATGGACTTAGTAATACAGTAGTTGTAATAATATTGATTACTTTACTATTACTGAGTGTCGCCAAGATCATCAATGATTGGGGGATCTGGTATGGACCTAGGACCCAATCCAATGCGACCCTGATCAAAGTTAGCGCCCTGCCCATCGTCAGACTATTGGTCTTCTCCCTAACGAGAGATTGATCAATCAGATTTCGTATTCACACACCATCAACAACCAGTCAAATCGATCATCATTATCACACACACTCATTCAAACACACAATCACACAAACAAACAAACAAACACACACAATTCATCTTTGCAACCACCGACTGATGTGAAGGTCTCTGCAGAGAACCTTGAGATAAAAATACCAAGGGCTTGAGATGGCCCTCGTGCTGGGGCTATTTGCGTGGTGTCCAAGAACAAGCAAAGTATAAATCCATCAACGCAGACACACATTACTTTTTGTTCATGGTTCGTCTTGTTGTGTTGTCCAACGCATTGTTCCAGGACTTGGGTATCTCTGAAACATGTGACACTTTGACTTGCACCACCACAAAGCAACGTTTACAACTTGTTTGCTTTTGATCACCGGGTATGGGCATGCGTGTGTCACTTTTGATCAATTTATTCATCGAGGAATCAAACTGCAACACGTGCTCTCGTGTGGGTCTTGCCTCTCATGAATGACTGGCCCGTTGAGTACGGATTCGTGTTTAATAATAGGCACAGCATGCCCTGTTGTTGGGCCATAGCACTGTCTAAGGTTCCATCTGGGTCAAGACACCCAATGGTCGATTAATGAGTGATACGCACCCATCACATTGATCGATCATGGTTCAACAACAACTAGGAACCCAACACTTTTTTCCCTAGTTGGATGTAGTGTTGGTGGGTATGAAGGACTCACAGAGTGATTCAAGTAACGCCCTAGTGCGGTCCCTCTCGGCCATCAGTTCCATGTGTTTGACCTTATCCGTGTAGGTCAACGGTTGATTGATATCTGTCACCACGTTGGTGGAGGATGTGACACGCGAATCCGCCAACATCGTCTTGATCATCTCCAACTGGACTTCCTCTGGCAGCAAGAGGAACTGTGACACCATATCTCCATCAATGATTGACTGCATCTCGACAAGTCCACAACGATACATGGCATGGTCGTTGCCCAACAGTGGCTGCGTCAATTTGAACAGACATAAAATATCCGTCAACATGCTCAGTATAAGATACTCTCGTTTGGTGATTCTGCTGATCGAATAAATGCCACCAAGCATACCAGAGCAAATCAAGTGATTGTTGTCAACCTATTATTTGGTGTAGGTTGTGTGCGTGTATGATTGGGGAGGAGTAGCCAGGTGGAGGTGGTTCGTCAGTATGGCATGGTTGGCGATCCAATCAATCAATCGAATCAATCAATCATATCAAACAATCCAATCCTGTCAATCTTAACATAACTTACCTTGAGTAGTTTGGTACATGACTCACTGATGAAGTAGCTGGCCACAGTGTTCAATGTATGAACACCTTGTTGTTGTTCGTCATCACCATAGGCCATAACAGTGAAGTTACCATATCGATCAATTGCTGCAAAACAATCATCAGACATGAATTGACAACTTGATGTCAACATTGGTGTCCTTTGACTGGAACATATTGTAGTCGATTGGATTGAGTGAGTGAGTGAGTCAGTCATGAATGAATGAATGGGTTATACTTACTGTCTCTTCTTTACACATGTTCTTGCTTTCTTGTCATACTCGTAGACTTCCAATCCTTTGCGGGGCGTCGCCAGTAGTATCCTACGATGTTGATAGGTAATGTCTACCACAGAGTTGAGATAGGGTATATTGATGGTAGACTCCATATTACTAAAGTTATTATAGTCTACGATTGTTGTGTCCCTGGATGTAGACATTATAAAGTAACTATCCTCTAAAGGATGCATTGAATGAACTGCATCCGTAAGTGGTATCTTCTTAAAGTCAAGGCATCCAATTTCCTATATTATTGATTGATTGAATGTTAGTGATTGGAATGGTTCCGCGAGTGGACTGAACTTGAGGTGAGATATATACATTATCCATCAATGATATGGACATGAAGTAGATGATACCGGCTTCATTTCCACCTTTTCCTCCAAACACTACCATGTTCTTTGACTTCCAAACTTGATAATAGTGATTGAATGAGCGTGGGTGAGTTGGTGATTGGAATGGTTCCATGATTGATCGGTTATAGTTACACTTGAGGAAGTTTGGAGTGCTAAGTTCATGCTTCTTTTGAATGATAACCTTCTTTGTATTTGGCTCCAGAAGTACTATCTCCTTGTCATATAGTATGGCCAGTACACCAAACTCTTTGATGAATACTAGTCGTCTTGGGTTCTAAATATGGATGTGATCAGTCAGTAGGATGATAGGATAGTTCCAGAGTTGTAGGATGTTCACATACTTGTAGATCCTGGGTCGGAAGTGGTGTGATTGATGTATTGTTGGAGAAGTCAATCGAGACCAGATTGATACCAACTGTTGGCTGCACTAGGGTCACTGTCGTGTCGTTATTGATGACACCACATGATACATCTTCAAAGGCGATCTTCTTGAATGTTGGATGACCCTTCATGAACGTGAGATAGTAGGTCTTGTTGGTCATGACCAGCGCACCATCATCCAGCGTCGTGCTCAGTTGAATATGTTGTTGCGACAGCTGCTTGCTGTAGGCATATATCGATTGGAATGGGTTGACATTGATGTTCTCCCATTCCCACTTGAGTAGTTGCCCCTCCTTGAAGCCGGCCACCACCTTGATGTGCGTGTCTCCCAGACGACACAACTTGATTGAGTGTGGCACGCTAACAAGATCGCTGACCTTGTACAATGTCGAGAGCGTCGCGTCCATGCGATTGATGTGTATCTCCCTCGTGTGCCATGTGCCAACCAGGAAGAGGTTGGACACCACGGCCTGCTCCTCCTTTGTGCAGTTGGCCAGAACGGTTGGGTTGGCCATCTCGAGGCACGAAATGTCGTGCTCATACAGGCGCTGAGCAGCCAGCTCAAACTGCCGGTTCGTAATGTTCAGCCGCAGATGAATGAGTGATTTGGAGCAGGAGATGATTATGTCGTTGCCTCGCGAGATCGCCTTGACAATGAATCCATGTTGCTCCTCATTTGGCATCCAGTCAATGAAGTCTCGCGAACTGACGAAGCGTACGCGACTCGATGTCACCTGGAGATAGCCAGAGGAGATAGTGTTGCTGTACAACGTGGACTCGTTGATCCTGAATTGATAGTCCATCGTGCTCTCTCTGATTGTGGCCACGTCGTCCAGTGTGAACACTCGAGTGATCTCGGCAAACTTGTCGCAGCCTACCACGATCAGCACCGACTTGGATTGCAGGCTGGTTGGGTAGCTCCACACGTCTGACGTGCGATCAATCTCGACGTAACCATAGTTGTTGATGGCCGGACAGTTCTCGAGCACCGACAGTGTGCCGTACATGTTGCCCCGGCTACTGCACATGTAGACCTGCATGAGGTCTGGAATCATGGATGAGGGTTCGGCGCTAAAGTCCACCACTGGCGCATAGTTGTTCTCCGTGGAGAAGTGTGTGGTGATCTTGCCATCAGCGGACACTTGTATCATCACTGAGGTATCCAAGTCACCGATCGCCAGTATATAATCGCGACGCAAGTCCACCAGATACTTGGTTTGATTGATTGGTTTGAGTTGTTCAATCATAATTGAGTGATGTCCAGATGTGCCAATGTCCATGTTGTCAATATCAATGTAATTGTTGTTGTTGTTGGCGTCATCGTCGCCAAATGTGAATGTTATCTTTAGGAAGTGTCCTTGTTCGGTGGAGAGCAGTAGTTGTTTGTTGTCATGTTTCCAACAATGTGATGTGACAATGTCATTTGAGTGCTCGTCATAGCGCGTTGGAATGGCCTTGTCTTTGAACAATGTTGTATTTACCAATGTTTGTATTTGATCACCTTTAATACCCATCATCACTATATGTTCATCTCTCTATTGTTGTTGTTGTGTGTTTGGAGGCGTTAGCATTGATTGATTGAATCGACCATGTTCCACAACAAACATACTGTGACAATGAGGAACTTGTTGGACGAGTGTGGAAGAGGGATGAACATGTCTGGACGGAGCTGTGTAGATTGTGAAGAGATACAGGTGGCAGTGGCATCAATGTGGCTGTATTGGTAGAGGTTGATGAATGTCTCTTTCTTTTGCTCAAAGGTGACGCACAGTATGCTGTGGGGGCGGTTGATATCGGTGGATGTTGTGAAGCCAATGGTAGTGATGGTGCCCTGATGTTCTATATCCTCACGCAAGTCCTTTGAGAACACAGCACTGGCGTATAATGGATTCTGACTGCGAAGCACAGGGAACAAAGACACCTTATTATTGCTGGCGGCCACAGCGACTACACGTCCACTATGAGTGAATGAGTGAAGGTGAGTGCGTGATGTGAATGATTGATTGATTGATGCTTACCATGTGGATACAACGATGCGACTGCCTAATGCTTTGGTGTCTTTGATCGTGAGGGATGGCGAGGGCGGAGCAATTTGAAGTTGTTGGAGCGCTACCAACTGTTTGTGATCGTCTGACCATCCAAGGACAGAGAGATATCCCGAGTCCGAGGTGACCAGAATTAGGTCGCGTGATCTAGCTCGTCCGGGAAGTCTGTACTTGTCCGCCGATAGCAATGGCGATTGTTGGTCCTTGTTTTTGAATAATGAGTGCAATGTCTTGTTACCTCCACTGGCCAAGCTGAGATGAGGTGTCTTGTTGTTGGCCAGATTGTTATTGTTGTTATTGTTGTTATTGTTGGAGTCTATTGTGGATAGCATTGCTGGGTCAACAGTCAGTGTTGAGCGTAATGGTGGTAGTGTTGCAATGTCGCGAACAGTAGAGAAGAGGTAGGTCTCGTCCACAGTGTTCATTCTAGTCGTGCCAACCAACTCTTGTATCTGAATAGTATTTCCCTTGATTGCAATAACATTAGGTGGTTCATTCGGATTGTCATTGCGTCTAACATTAGCTGTAGTGACATGAGTAATTGTACAAGGCCTTGATACATTCTTGCAGAAGAAGTAGTTGTTGGAGTCTATTCCCGACATGATATATATCCTTTATATGCTTGTATGAGTTGATGTATATAGAGTATATATGTATATGTATGAAAATGATTATAAAGATCTGAATAGATCAAAGAATGAATGAAAGAGCACGAATGAAGTGATTACATTTCATTTGAGTGAACTTCCAAGTTGTCAACAGGTGGTAACTTGTTTCCGCACCCACTGGTAACATTGGTAACAACAACAACTCAGTTGATTAGGTGAATACAAAGTGGTAGGTAGGTAGGTGTGGATAGATGTAGATGTGTATGTGTAGTACATCATCATACATATTACAATGTAAAGATAGATAGAGATATAACAATGAAGTGTAGTAACTTAATTGTAATCTTGGTAACAACTATATTGTTGTTGAATTTGTTACAAGTATCAGCCAACTATAACTATAATAATAACAAATATATTAGGATACAGAATACGGACAGAATCGGTATATATATATTAGTTGGACATTGTTATAATACAGAGATATATTATCATCAAGTTCCATTCGGTACATCATCAACAAGTTATAGAATATTAAATAGTACAACGATTGAATGGTCATTGTTTGTTGATAATGATTGTAGGATTGAGTCTACAACAGAGTTGATATCTGTGTCCAACAATCATTATTATCAATCATCTTATGGAGAGTTCACGTCTGGGGTGTATCAAGTCACAGAGCAGATCAACCTGCCAATGAACTCATTGATGTATGGCACAGAGCTGGATGGAAGATGCAATGCTAGAGTGATTGCATACTTCCCAACCAGGACCTGCTTCACCAATCCCGAGCTCTACCATATGCCCACGACCATAGAGTGTCCTGGCCGCTCTGGCCGCATCTTCTACACTATCTACAACGACGCCGACTGTACAGAACAAGGTGCAAGGTTCATTCTTAGAGAGACATCAATAGATGGAGATACATGTGACAAAGGATACATTCTTAGTTGTTAAAGATAGTTGAATAAACGTATGATTGGAACGAGTTTATTGTGTGGACTGGACTGGACTGGACTGGCTGACGACTTTAGAAGTCAACCTTCCATGAGGTGATGGCAACACTCTTCTGGTACCAAGTCTGCTTGGTGGTTCCCTCTTGGAAGGGGAGGTCGATGGAGAAGAGGAGTTCGGAACGAGAGTCGTTGAGGTAGACTGGGACGGTGAGCTTGTTGGCAAGGTTCTCGTTGAAGATTGGATCATCCTTGTCTCTCCAGGTGAGTGTTGTTGTTGGCACACCGGTGGTGAGCTCGACGGTGGGAGTCAATCTCTCATCCTTCCAGGAGGCACCCTCGAGGGTGAGACCCTTGACGGCGAAACCAGTGCCAGAGGTGGCACCCAACGAGTGGATGTGCAGACGCAGGTTCTCCAGTGACCATCCGTTCAGCTGAGCGGCAGATTGACGTGTGGCTGTGATGTAGGCCTCTGGGTTGAGCAGGCCACCGAGCCAGACTTGCACCGAGGCAAAGTCGGAGGCTTCAGAGATCTCATTGAGCTGTTGCATTCTCTTGAAGAAGTCGGCCATCCAGACGGACAGACTGACTGAGTCTGGCACTGAGTAGCTCTTCCACTCTTTGGGCACGATGCCCTTGGTGATGCTTGTGGTGATAGAGCGGAGATAGTTGGTCTGCTTGATGTTGCCATCGAGCATCTCGGTGATGTTGCCAAGGTCGTTGGTGATTCTCTTGATGAGCTTGATGCCAGTGGTGATCTCACGCTCGAAACAACGGAACAGCGGGTTCTTGATGTTCTGGGCCGTTCTCTTGAGTGGCTTGAGTGGCTTGGGCAGGGTCTTTTGCCACTCAGTGACGGTCTGTCTGAGCTTGGCCTTTGGCTTGTCCTCTTTGTCCTTGGATGACGACTCCTCTGAGCTGTTGTCCTCCTCAGACATCTGCATCTTCTGCAGGTCGTTGACCATCTTCTTAGCCTTGTTGGCGAGCAGAAGTGCCTCGGCGTTGTCCTGGAGACCGAGCCAGAGTGGGGTGGAGAGGTCGGGCAGAGCATCGATCCACTTGATAAAGTGGGCGCGGTTGGTACCCTCGGGCACGGTGAGTCCGATTGACTGCACCAGCACAAAGTCGTGGTTGAAGGAGGCGGGCGTGAACAGCTGCTCCAGGAACGAGTTGAGCAGACGCATGTCAAACTCATTGTCGACACGTCCTCCGTAAATGGTCTGGCCGAGAATGGTGCGCACAGCAACCCATGGGATCTTGTCGGGGTCGATGTTGCTGCGGCCCTTGGAGTAGAGGTCGACCCAGTAGTCGATGGCATCGAGGGCGCCACGAAGATCGGCGTCGTTGTACTCAAACACCTTGGTCCAGCCAATGGGGATGTAGCGCAGACGTTCCTGGATCAACGCGTGGAACCATGCCAGGAGGAAGTAGATACGCGAACGTTCGACGGGCTGGCGGTCCATTCTGGCGGCTGAGATGTTGTTGAACGTGTGCATCAAGTTGGCCTTGACTCCAGGTGGGTTCTCGTACGAGAAGATGTGCGACATACGCAGCAGGTTGGCGGGCAGGTTCGGGTGGATCTCGGACGTCATGAATAGACGGAAGTTGGGGTGTGGCGTGAGGCTGTGCAGCTTCTTCTCGAGTTGGACAAGCCATTGTGGCGCAAGATGGATGTTCTTGAGCAGCACCCACGAGCCGTTCTTGGTGGCGGCAAAAATGGACTTCTCAGCCAACTCAAAGCCCTCTGGGGAACCGATGGCCAGGGCCTTGTATGGCTTGCGCAGCTCGACGGCGAGGTCGTCAACGATGGAACTGGCGTCGTAACCTGGCACGGAGCAGAGCATCAGTGGGGCGACGGCCTTGCTCTCCTTCTCGACGATCGTGGCCATGTCGTACTGGTGCACCTGCAGGAAGTGCTCACCAAACACTGACGAGACAAACTGGTGAGTGAACTGCAGAGTCTTGTCGGCGTGGAAGGCCTTCATCAAGAGGATCTTTCTAAAGTTGGAGGTGATCTCAGTGTTCTTGGGGTTCAAGGACATCTGCACCTGGATCCAGGAGTCTGGAATGGTGGCAACGTTGTTGGTGGTCTCAAAGAACTGCTTCCAATCTTGACCATTCTGTTGAATGTGGTCGATCAGTCGCGAGCCAAATGATGGGAGACCACGAAGGGTGATCAACCACTTCTGTTGCAGGCTGTTGGTGATTGAGCTGATCTGGGGAAGGGTATCGCGGATCGTGCTGATGTTGTCACCTCCCTTGAGAAGGTAGTCCCACTCGTTGTCCTCAATCTCATCGCGAGTGCCACGCAGCGAAATGTTGGCCAGCTGCAGAGCAAAGGTGAGCTTGTCGTCGTTCAACAACGTGCGAGAGACACGAGAGTAGGCCAACGTGAAGATGTCACGCTGCAGGATGTTGAGACGCTCGGTCTGGTCCTTGACGCCGTCCAGGTTGCTGTTGGCGTTGAGCAACACGTAGAAGAGGTCGAGGAAGAAACGCAGGGAGAACTGGTAGAGGTGGAACTGCTGGGCCAGCTGCTCCATGGCAAAGTAGACGCGACTGCACGACAGGGCCATGGGGTTGTAGATGGCGCTGACGGCTGAGATCTCTTGCATGACCACATCGGTCTCCTCCACCTTGACGGCAATGTCGGCGGCCTCGCGCTTGAGTGTTTCAAGCGTGCCAATGATAGAGTCATCGTCGAGGATGTTGCCTTGTGCCTGACTGAGTGCGTTGAGTAGTGACTTCTCCAGAGTTCTCAACTTGACCTTGAACTCGCCCTGGATCTTGAGCAAGTCGGAGCGCTTCTTGTGGGTGTCGGGGCGCTCAGTCTTGAGCGTCTCGTGGAGACACTGCGACTGCAGCGACGATGGAGTGACGGTGAAGTTGACAAAGGTGACACGCGAGCACAGATCTGGTGTGAAGTGCGCGGTCGGGTCACGAGTGAACAAGAAGATCATGAACGATGGCGAGAAGTCAACGTCCTGATCTCCGAGACGGATAAGGATACGGCCTCCCTTCTTACGGATCTCCTTGTTGAGCACAGGGTTGAGAACTGGATCGATGTTCTCGACGTCCTGAACGAGCAATGGACAACCGAAACGCAGTGCCGACTCGAGGTTCTTCATGAATGAAGAGTCGAGGAAAGAGGTCTTGGTGATCTTCTTGTCGGCGTACTGGTTCATGAGGAACTCCATGGCCTGACCCGATGGATCGATGACCAACGGGTAACGGTTGAAACGTTTGAGCATGATGGCGTTCTCAATGCAGAGGTCGTCGGCGGGCAGCGAGTTGGCGTGCCATGCGAGACGCTCCTCGGGACGCGCCAGGAAGTCGGGCACGGACAGCTCGGCCTTGAACTTGATGCCAACGGACTCGAGTCGGTGCATCCACTTCTGCATGAGGTCGGCACGGAAGTGTTGGTCAAAGAAACCAATGTAGGCGAGGAAGGCACTTGCCAGGACGACGTCTCCGACAACGGTGGACATCTGGGTCTGGAAGTTCTCACTCTGCAGCTCCCAACGGCTGCGCTCTGACGACAGGTTGTCGATGAGGGCAATGGAACGGTCCACCTTGCTCTTGACCTTGGTCATCTCGGTCTTGATGAGCTCAGTGTCACGGATCAGAGTGGCGTACTCATCCTTGTAGGTGGCGATCGACTCATTGAGAGTGTCAATGGTCTTGACGATCTCGTCTTGCTTGGACTTGAGCTCGAGAGCGGCGTTCTCCAGCGCCTCGACCTCCTCACGCAGAGGCTTGACACGATCGAGGATCTCAGAGTAGGTGGCCTGGGCAGTGACCCACTTGACAAGGGGACCACAAGCCTTGCTTGCACGGTTGACAGCTTCGTAGTTGAAGTTGGGGTCCTCGAGGTACTCCTTCTTGACGGCCTCGCGAACCTTGGCGGTGAGACTCTTCTTGGTGTCAAAGTCGACAATCGATGAGATGAAGTTGGGCTCCATGATCTTCTTACGGATCTCGGCCCAGTCCAGCTTCTTGCCAGAGAGCATCAGACAGACGGCCTCCATGGCCAGCTTGACCGGCTGGGGTGGCTTGGGCAGCGCCTTGATCTCGTCCAGATGCTTCTTCTTGATGGTGGACACAGACTCCTGAGCCTCAATGATGGCGGGCTCGGCCTTCTCGAGGTCGGCGTAGGCCTTGACCTTCTGGACGTGGATCTCCTTGTTACGGATGTCCAGCTGTGATTGCAGGTCCAGTGCCTCCTTCTGCTTCTTCTCGGCGATGTTCTGGTCGGCAACCATCTGCTTGAGTTTGTTGTTGGCCTGCTCGTTCTTGGTCTCGAGCTCGTTCTTCTTCTGGGCCAGACTGACCTGGAGGTCCTTGACCTGCTGCTCAGTGTCACGCAGCTTCTTCAGACCAATGTTGAGATGGAGCTGCTCCTCCTCGAGTTGCTCACGCTTCTCGTTGATCAACAGCACGACCTGGTTGATAAAGTCGAGGTAGTGACGTGGTGTGACGTAGTTCTGGCGACCTTGGCGCTTGAGGAGACGTGCGTTGGCCTCGCCAATCGTCTGATGGATGTAGACGAGCGAGCTGACGACGGCGTCACGGTGGGTGGGTGGCGGTGTGATCATCATGTTGTTCTCGCACTCGTTGACAAACTCAGAGGTGGCGGCGTACTTGGGGTTCTCGAGGTCGAGGTTGCGAGTGAACTCTGAACCGACCTGGAAGAGTGCCTGAGGAGACCACTCTCCGAACCAGTCGAGCACACAACGATTGAACAAGGCAGGCGATGTGGCCGAACGGTTGTGGAAGTCTGGGCTGGCGGGGTTCATTGTGAAGACGACGTGCAGGTTGCGACGCACCTGGCCCGTGAAGTACTTGTAGAGCTCTTCCTCAGTGTCCATGATCAGGCCGTTGCGATTGGCCGTCTCCTTGCACTGGTGCATGAGGGCGGTGTACTCCTCACCCTCAAAGAGACCTGGGACCTCACCTCCGGCGAGCAGAGTGTTCATACGCTCCAAGAACGATGACTCCAACACGTTGGACTCATCAAAGATGAAACAGATCTTCTCTTCCTTGCATCCGGCACGCTTGAGCAGCATACGCAGATCATCGTCAAAGTCGGCGGCCTTGTAGTTGTTGTTCACCTTGATTGTGTAGATGGAAAGACCATTCATCCAGGCGACGAAACGCGACAGGACGGACTTGCCACCACCAGACACACCAATGAGCAGAGCGTGACCTTGAGGCTGGCGGAAGACACGGTCGATACGCAGGATGTGGTCGAGCACTTCGTTGAACAGAACGAGGGGCACATCCAGCTCCTCCTCATAGAAGACCTTTAGACGGGCCTTGACGTACTCGCGCAGCTCGTTACGCTCGACGGGCACGTAGTCCTTGGACAGCCAGTTGCTGTACAGGATTGGACGCTTGAGAGAGTCGTGGCTGATGTTGGGGAAGTACTTCATGGCGACCTCATCAATCATCTTGTCGGTCCAGTCACGCTCCTCCTGCTCCACGAGACGATCCTGGAACAGACGCAGACCCTCGTGGGCCCACAGACGGACGAGTCCATCGAGAGTGCAGCCCTCCATTGTCTGGATGGCTTCGAGCAAGGCGCGAACCCAACGCGAGAGCTCACGTGGTGAGTAGATGTAGTGAGCCTGCATGTCTGGCGTGAATCTCTTTTGGGATGCGGCGTAGAACTCCACCATGGCGTCAGTGAGAGCGTCGGCAAATGATCGCAAGTTGGGCAGTAGCTTCATGAGCGAGCGGTTGAATGTACCATAGATCTGTGTGAGCGATGAGGCGGATGGGAAATCGACCAACAGGATTGGTGCGTGACGCAGGAAACGATGGGACAGTGGCACACGACCAGCATCGGTGGGTGGGTTGCATGCACCGACGAACTGGATCTTCTCCAGACGGATCCAGGTGTGATCAGATGTTCTCCAGAATCCTCCCATCTCGACCAGCTGGCGGAGGAAGGTGATGACACGCTGAGTACCGTACTTGTCGGTGGCGGGCAGGTTGATCTCATCACAGAACACGACGAGCCACTTGCCAATGGCGACGGGGCGAAGCACGGTGTCACCTTGGGGTGTACGCTTGTACTCGCAGTGATGGTCGAATGTCTTGAGGATCAGCTCTGGCGATGTGGCCGATGAGAAATTGAGCGAGATTACCTCAAAGTCGGGGAAGGCACGCAGGGTGCTTGTCAGGGTCATGGTCTTGCCAGAGCCTGGTGGACCACAGAGCAACAGTGGACGATGCTCAGAGAGCCAGGCGTGCAGGACGTCGACGTGTCTTGTGGTATCGACTGTTGGGATGACCACGTCTGGTGAGGCGACCTTGTGAGTCTCGACCTCGACTGATGGCACCTTGTTCTTCCACATGCTCCACTGACCATCGTCGACGTTGACAGCGTAGTCGAGCAGGGGGATGGTGCCAGGTGGCATGGGTGTGATGGCAATAGACTGGATGTACTTGCTGAAGTTCTCGCGCTCCGCCAGACCCATGGAACCACCAAGACCCCACATGAGGGAGTAGTAGAGGCGGTTGGTGATGTAGGTGGACACATTCTCTGGTGACATTGGGAAGTCTGGATGAGACTGGTTGTACTCGACAACGTTGGCGATTGAACGGTTGAGCAACGAGAAGAATGAGTTGAGCACACGCAGACGGGTGAAGTCCATGATGTGTGGACGCTGAGCGGCGTCCTCGAGCACCTTGTGTACCAATGCGCCTGGCTCAAAGTATTGGGTGAGCACGGCGGCGCACTCCTTTTGTACGCGCAGACCGGGGGTGATGAGGGGAGCGGCAGACTTCTCATTGCGACGCTGTTGCTCGCGCTCAACCTCGTCAAAGGCCTCGTGCTCCAGGGTACGCAGATAGTTCTCAAAGATCATCTGCGTGGTGAGGATCTCCTCCGAGAACCAGACCATTCCACAACGAGAGATGGTGGCCAGAGTGGCGTACTTGAGGTCCTGGACTTCGAACACAATGCGGACATTGTTTGGCAGTGCCAGACGCTCTCCGTTGGGCAGAGTGAACAGTTTGTTGTCGTCGAGCAGCGAGTTAAGGTTCTCAACCCACTCGGGATCGACATCACCGTCAAAGATGATCCAGTGACGCTTGCTGCTCTCACCACGAACGTTGTCAATGATACGACGCAGGGTGGCGGTGAAGAGACCGTCGGTCCACTCACGGGTGGTACCATCGAGCGAACCAAACAATTGATCCTTTGTGATGGCCTTGGGATCCATGACGTGCGACTCGGACTTGATGTGGTCGATGGCTTCGATAGCCTCCAGGTAGGTCTTCCAGGCGGCGGACTTGCCACTGCCACTGGGACCGACCATCATCAGACCGTGATTGATGTTCTGGATCTGATGCAGCTGGAGCATCTTCTCGACCCACTCGACCTTGTAGACGAGGTGGCGCTCTTGACAAATTCGCTTGATCTCCTCGCGCAGACCGGCAACGTTGATTGGCTCCATCTCGCTGCCTGGGAACACATCGAGCAACAGACTCTGAATGAGTGGGATATCGTCGGCCACCAACTTGGGAATCATGGTATCGGAGATACTGCTGAGCAAGACGCTGATCTCGTACTTGGTGTAGATGGTGTCAAAGTCTTGGGCGTCAGGGGCACGGGTTGGGGCCACCATCTTACGCTTGAGGCCTCCAGCACTGACCAGCACACTCTTGAGTGCGCGCAGACCAAAGTCGTAGTGAGACTGAGCAGAGAGCTGCTCCTGGCAGAGCTTGAAGAGGGGCACAATCTTTCCGGCAAGCACCTCGGCAGTCTTGAAGCCCTGTGAGTAGAGCATGACCTGAGCAATCATCTCACGGTCTGGACGAATCATGGCCATGCTACGGAACAGTTGCTTGAGGTTGTCTGGCAGGTTGGAACGTCCGGCGTAACCAGGGTTCATTGTAACAAAGATACCCATGTCTGGGTGGATCTTGACAGACTTGCCAATGAGCTCCACCTCCTTGGCCTTCTCCTTGAGGGCCACCTGGATGGTCTGGATCTGCTGGGAGACGGCTGAGAGAATGCGCTCCTCCAGACGGTTGAACTCGTCGAAACATCCCCAGGCACCACACTGGCACAGACCGACAAAGATACGACTCATAGCTTGGAAGTCGAATCCTTCGTCACAACAGAAGACCAGGACGAAACGGCCGAGCTGGTTGCCCAGCGCCTTGACTGTCTCAGTCTTTCCAGTACCGGCTGGTCCGAATGGGTTGCCACCCATACGACTCTCAAGTGCTTGGGTCAGGGTCAGGTAGCAGCGGTCAGTGAGCTGGGTCTGCACGAGACGCTCGCCAATGCCTAGGTACTCAAAGCCGTAGAAGAAGACGGCGTTGGCCATGTGGATGGTGAGCTTCTGCAACATGTTCTCTTGGGCGTTGTCGTAGTAGAAACGCATGTTGTATAGCCAGTCAAAGTCCTTGTTGGAGGAGATGCGCGACTTGACCAGTTGACGGATGACGTCACGCTGGTGAACGAGCTCGGTGATGAGATGCTCGTACTTCTTACGCGTCTGTGGGTCGAGGTCTTGAAGGACGGCATCGGCCAGGTTGTTGAGCACGCTTTGCACCTGCTTCTCTTGTGCGTCGAGCTGGCCGTTGGTGGCACCGCTCTCTTGCAGTAGCTTGTCGACCATCTGTGACCAGACGATCTGCGAGCAAAGGATGACCAGTTGGGTGGGATAGTCGGCGACCCATGTGCTGAATGCCTTCATATCGTTGGTGTTGAATGATTGGTAACGCTTGAGTGCTTCGTCGAGCAGGACGGCCAGGGTGCTGCGCATCTCATTCTCGACCATCGTGAGCCACTCGTGGATCTTGGGACCGTTGGCGATGGACACGGTCTTCTTGAACATCACGACCTCACCCTCAGAGGAGGTCATTCCGAGAATGGTGGTCTTCTCGTCGTCCAGGATCAGGTTGGCAAGTCCGGCAAACATCTTCTTGAAGTGCTTCTGGATCTTGACTATGTCCTTGCTGTTACCGATGATCTCCAGCAGGTCTTCGTCTCCAACAAAGTAGAAACGGGCAAAGGCAGCTCTCTGGCGCTCGAGATACTCACCAAGTGCCTTCTGGATCTTGCCCAGAAGCTCGGCAAGACGCTCCATTGTGAACTGGATGCGCTCAATGTTGAGAACCTCCAGGACCAGTGGGTTCTGGCTAACCTTCTTCATGAGATTGATAAACTCGCTGTTGATGCTCTTGAAACGTGCACTCTCGGCGGGGAGCAGTTGGTTGATGTCACCACTGCCAGAGAAGATGCCCTCCAGGTAGACCCAGCGACGCTGAACGTCGATCCAGACGTCGAGCAACGAGCGAACACGGTTCAGCTTGTCGTCCCAGGCGTTGGCCTCCTCCTCAAACACCTTGAAGAAGGGCGACATCTTCATGGCTGACACACTGTTAAGATGCTCGGCCAGCTTGGAGAACAGGTCGTCCCAGCCACGGATCAGCTTGCACTTGCGCTGGTAGTTGACCATGTCCAGCTCGAGTGCTGACCAGTACTCGCGCACTGATTTGAGGAACTCCTCAAGGGCAATCTCACCTTGGGCAGCTGTGATGACCTCGCGGTACACAAACTCATTGCGGACAAGATCAGAGTCCCAGATGTGGCCCAGAGTGAGCTCGGTGAAGATCCAGTTGGTGTTGAGACGCTTCTTGAGAGTCTTCCAATGACGCTCCTTGATGGCCTCGGAATGGAGGTCTGTGATGATGGCATTGGCCTTGAGCAGTGCCTTCATTGTGTTCTGGGCGTGTTCAAAGGCAGAGTACATACGGATGCGGTTGGGCAAGTTCTTGAGTTTCTGCAAAGTGTCCTCCAATGACTTGCGGACCTTGCGTGGCACCACTGCGGACCAGGAAGTCTCGCGCAGGTTGTCAATCTCGTGCCATGTGGCAGCCAACTCGACCCAAACAGCCTTGAGGTCTTGCATCTCCTCTTCGACGGGTGCCAGACGGTCGTCTTCGCCTGCTGGTCCTTGCTCGAGGTCCAGTGCAGCCTTGGCCTTGCGCAGACGGTCGTGCTCCTCTCTCAAACGCACAAGACGTCCCTCGAAGATCTTGATGGTCTCGAGCGCCGTAGAGTGCTTGATGTTGCCTTGCAGAGGCTTGGAGTTGGTCCAATCGTCCACAAACTCCTTGATTCTGTCCGAGATCGACTTGCTCTCGGCAAGGATCTTGGCCTGCAGGTGGGGGATGGCCTCGCCCAACGAGGCGTTCTTGCGGTTCAGAATCTCGTTGAATGCGTTCCACTCGGTCTCGACCATGTCGCACTCGAGCCAATCGTTGGGGAAGGTGAAACGCTGGCGCAGGAGCAGGTCCTGGCCGCTGCGGAAGTAGCGAAGCTCGCCCTCCCATGTGTTGAGACGACGCTTCATCTCTTGCAATTGGATGATGAAGGCGACGGCCTCCTCGGTGGAGGCAGTCTCGGCTGAGAGCTTCTCCAGGTCGCCACGGGCGTCATAGATAGTCTGGTAGAAGGTGCGCATGTTCTCGCTGAGCTTGGAGCCAAAGTGAGAGAGGATGTCCTTGTGCCAGAAGTCGTACTTGTTGCTGACACTCGACTGTACTTGAGCATAGTCGACGACCAATGGGCCAAACACCTTCTGCGAGGACGAGTTGTCAAAGGTGGCACGCGACTTCTTGAGTTGGGCAAGCATCTGCTGCCACTTGTTGAGGTCGTCGCCGAGACGGGAGTAGACAAATGACGACTCCATGTCCCAGAGTGCCTGGTACTGAAGCCACACCTGGACGTACTGCTGCACCTTGTCCAGCTTGGACTGGATGGTCTGGTAGGCAGTCTCGAGGGTCTCCTTTGGCAACTTGGTGAGCATGTCACGGAAGGTCTTGCGCGAGCGTGAGTCGTCGCGATGAGAGATACTCTCGTCGTATCTCGAAGCCTGGATGCGTGGCAGGTCGCACACAATGTTGAGCCATTGGTGAAGTTGCGAGATCCAGTTGACACGGGCAAACTCCAGGGGTGGGTCGAGGTAGAGGATCTGGTTCCTGATGACGATCTCGTGGATAGATGGCTCGAGGGTTGGCTTGACGGTGCTCTGCGAGGGCACGACAGCAGTGGATGATGTGGAAGCTCCCTGTCCCTCGTCCTTGATGGCACGGTTGCGCGAGGCGTAGACCAGGCGACCGTGTGACTGAGTTGAGTCGCCAGATCCACTGGTAATGGTCTCCTCGCGGCCCTCAATCAAAGCGATCCAGGAGTGGATGGCGTCCTTCAAACGCTCAATCAGAACAGCCTCAACCATAGTGTCGAGTTGGCCGACCCACAGTGAGAGGTTGGAGTAGTTGGCCAAGTTGAGCTCGTCCACCAACTTCTGGATGTTCTTGAGAGTGTCGACGAATGACTCGTGCTTGAATGGTGAGTACTTGATGGCGTCCAACAACTTGGCGATCTCGGCGTACTTGACGAGCAGGTCGTCCACCTTGTCACGGAAGATGTTGACAGAAGTGCTAAGCTTGCGCACGTATGGGTCGAGCTGGGGCAATGACTCCCACTTGAGCTTGAATCCCTCGTTGATCAGAAGCTGCACGTCGCGCTTGTACGAGGCGACCAATGTGGCAATCTCAGGGGTGATCTTGCCACACGTCTGGGTGTAGGTGCGCAGTGTCTCCTTGAGCGAGACGGCGAATGGATAGACCTGTTTGGCACCGCTCGAGATGAAAGAGATGTTGAGCTGCACACGGAAGCCCAGCCATTGCAGATTCCTGACCTCCTTGAACAACATGATGATGTGTGGATCAAAGTTGATGTCCAACGAGTACTTGGCGCCCTTCTTGACGACAGTGAGGATCTTGCCCGACACCTCAAAGCTGCGAGACAATGTGTCCTGCTCCCACTTCTTGAAGATGTGGTCGGTGTTGAGCTTGGAGCGGAACTGGTCCGACTCTGCCTTGAGCTTCTGGCCCTCGGCATCTGACTCCCAGCTCTCACCAAGCACGTCCTCGACACGGCGCATGTAAGTGTCCAATTGGCGCTCGATCTGACGAGCCCAGATGATGGCTCCAGACACTGGAGGCAAATCACGCAAGTTGCTCATGTGGAATGCCTCTGAGTTGCTGTACTGCTGCTTGAACTTCTCGTGCAGTCCCTTGATATCCTCCTTCACACGCTCAATCAATTGAGTTTGATACTCTTGAATGGCTGCTCTGATCTGTGAATGTGATGGATGTGTGAGTGGATGAGTGCATGTGCGCATGAATCAGTGATGATGACTACATACTCTTGGTCTAAAGAAGAGAACGTTGAACTTGGAGAAGACACGGAACATTTCGTTGGCATTCTTGGCTGTGGCCAGACGATCACGCAACTTGGTGGTGATGTAGGACTCGACACGATCGATACGGTTGTTGTAACGCTTCATGGCGTTGGCCCAGAGGTCCTCGCCTTCCTGTGTGAGCAACAGGACGTCAATGTCCTTGATCTCGTCGTAGGCCTCGTTGATCTCCTTGATGGCATTGATCTCTCCCTGCTTGTCGCCTGCGCCAGCGCTGCCACCAGACTGCTGGGGCAACACGGTGGAGATGACGTTCTTGAGCTCGTCGTGTTGACGACGGAACTTGCGGATCTTGAGGACACGATCGAGCAAACGACGGTTGTCGACGTTGACCAAGAGTGGCACACGGTCGCTGCCTCTCTTCTTGGCAATGTCACGCAGGGTCTCACGGAACTGGGCAAATTGATCGTCCCAGAGTGTGAAGAGAGCGCGGAATGATGCGGTGGCGCGCTCAAAGTCCAGGTACTCAATGAGCATCAGGTTCTTCTGGCGCAGGATTTGGAGCACGCGGTTGCACATGTCCTTGCCAATGGCCTCAAGCAGAGCCAGGTAACGCTCGATGGGGTATGGCGAGTTCTTGGACTTCTTCAAGTGCGAGTAGATCTGCAAGATAGCCTGCGAGACCGACTCGACATCAGTGCCTGTCATCAGGGGAGTGATTGGGAAGTCCTTGATGAGAGTCTTGTAGCTCTGCACCTTCTCGGCCGTCTTCTTGAGGCCGACGTTGTCAGTGTCAAAGCTGGCCGTGGCCAGGAAACGCTTGGCCTGCTTGAGTACGGCGAGTGTGACCTCGAACTCTGGCGAGCGCTTCTGCTCCTCGATGTTCTGCAGCGACACCTCGAGCTGCAGCCAAAAGTTGATCTCTTGCGATGTGGTCGACTCGGGCAGGAACTCCTCGATGGCCTTCAACTTGGTGACCTTTTGGATGTCCTTGACCCACTGGCCAACGCCAGCTTGGAGCGCGTTGAGCAGCTCCTGGCTGACCTCGCCCATGTCCTCCACCTTCATGGCGCGGCCGGCGTCGCGGCATCGCTTGGAGACGGCCATGATCTCGGGGTGGAAAACGAGTACCACCTCGGGTATCTGCATCTGCTGCTTGCAGTTGAACAGCGACAGCTCGAGCTCGGCGATCTTCTGGTTGACAGCGCCAATGCCCATCTTGCTGTCCTTCTCGGGTGTGGCCTTTTGCGACTTGGCCGAGAACGATCGGATGAATGGTGCCACAGAGTTGTGGATGTAGTTGTGCAGTGTATCGAATGGGCTGCCCTCTCCGAGGTTGATAGCCTGCAACTGTGATGACACTGACTTGCTCGAGTCCAATGCAGTCTCTGGCACACGCTTGGTGATCACCAAACTAGTTGTCTTGTCTCCTCCGAATCTGACCTCAACCTCGAATGTATAAGACTCTGAATCATCATCATCGTTGAACGATGTAGTTAGTATCAACTGATTGATTGTTTGAACGCGATCACCAATACCAACCTGTAGAGGATTCATCATCTTGGGAATGCTTTTGAATGAGGAACACTGGTTGCTTCGAGTCGGTGATGAACTTGCGAAGCTTGTTCAGTGCCTCTGGGGCAGTGAGCTGGGTTTGGAATGTTGTAGCATCGCCATCGAGCAGTGGAGGTACTATTTTACATAAGTATTTACATGTATCGTCCAACAATGTCTCGTTGACTGGGTAGGTGGTGGGCGACGTTGGTGGATTGCCACTTGTAGTGACACCGCTTTCAGAGCCCTCCATCTTTTGTTATCTCTCTAATCTAATCTAATCTTGATCGACTGTTTTTTTGTTGATTGATTGATTGACTGATTGATTGATTGATAAACTTTATATTTGTATGTTTGTGTTATTATTATAATTACAACAATGACAATGAATCGATGACGATGATGAAGTTGTTTGAGTAGATTTGGACTTTGAAAAGTTCAAGAGAAACACACTATGAAGCATCCTTCTCTGGCGCAAAAAGTGTGCCATGCTATGATGATTTTCAAAAGTCGAACAAGAGCTGGACGCTACTAGATTTTGGAACTTCCAAATAGTTATTCTGCCAATCTAGAATATCAAACTCAATTAAAGAACTTCAACATGTTTCGTAAAATACTTTTATGGATTTCCTTTGATGGAAAGAGATAATTGTAGTGGATGAACAGAATTGTACAATGTTTACCAGGTACAATGGATTGATCGATCTGAAATTTCTGTCTTTCCTGGAGTGTAGAGTTGAACAACTGGGGAAGACATTCGAAGGTGTCTAGTCCTGGTGATTGGTGTTCAAGATGGAACGACAAGTTATTGTTGTTGACCGTCCAAGTAGAAACTATCATACTGAGGGGACTGGGATATGAATAACACCACGATGCCATCAAGTAAAATATCTGGTCACTCGGAGTGATTGGACTTTTTAAGGTATCCAAGGCCTTGTGGACCCACCCCCAATAACTAAGATGGAGTCAAATTTGAAATATCACCAGTGTAAGATATTTATTATTACGGAGGCGTTAAGCCCCCTCTCTGATCAAATTGTTTGTTTGATTGATTGTGTGTGTGGTTGAGCAGGTGTCCAGCCCCGCCAGTCTGGAACCAACAACAACATAAAGTTACAAACATTCATCATCCATCTTCCTATTATTAATCAATCTCTATCCGTAACAACAATCAAACAAATAATGAAGATTGTTATATTATTGGTTGTATTGCTCGGCATGTTGTCTAGCACTACTTTGGCCGCCACATCTTGCAAGGTCAATGGAAATGCTGGCACATGCCAATACACATCGGACTGCAGTGGTGAGTCATACCCAGGATTCTGTCCAGGCTCTGTGGACGTCGAGTGTTGCATCCACCTTACATCATGCTCGGTCAATGGAATTGCCGGCACCTGCAAGGACCCATCATCATGCTCTGGTCACTCCGAGGGCAACTACTGCACTGGCTCTGGCGAGTGCTGCATCCCCGAGTCGCCCAGCGACGTCTGCTACGTGTTTGGCGAGAAGGGCGAGTGCAAGTCGAGCTCGTCGTGCACCGGCCACGTCGTCGCCGGCCACTGTTCCGGATCGAGCAGCAATGAGTGTTGTCTCGAGGAAGCACCAGGCAACGATGTCAACTACACCAAGGTCATCGAGCAGGCTCGTTCAAGAGTCGCTGCCCTCTGGCCCTACGTCTGGGGCGGTGGCCACAACCCATATGCTGGTCCATCGATCGGAACCTGTGATGGCTACACCGGAATCATCCAGCCATGTCCCGCCGACAGCACCGTCGGACTGGACTGCTCGGGTCTTGTCAGAGACGCCTTCTACTATGGCGCTGGCATCGACTATGGTGATGGAGGTGGCACGAACCAACAGGAGCCAAGCAAGTACAGCCACTTCATCACGTACGAGGAGCGCCAGCCAGGTGATGTCCAGTTCTTTGGTCCACGCGGCGACACCTACCACGTCATCCTCTACGTTGGCAAGATCCATGGCGAGGACTACATGATTGAGGCCGAGGAGACCGGCACAACCGTCCACGAGGTCCCATTGAGGACTGGCGGTACCTGGGTGCGTGTATACTAATCGTATTAATAATAAACATCCAACATGTCGACTCTTTGTCGACGTCCCTTCCCAAATAATGATCATTGATTGAACGAGTGATTGAATGAGTGATTGAAGGGATTGGGAAGGATGGAATAGTCTATCTAGTGCATGGGGGGGGATGCATCTTTATTGTTATGTCATTGGTAGTAAGGTACTGGTGGACAATGGATTGATTGGATGGACGACTACCATCCATGTGGAGGGAAGTTGGCCTTCTCTGCGGAAGGACTGGTAAGGGGGATGGATGGACGGACGGGTTTGATTTACAATGGACATCATCAATGATGAGCATAAATGCCCTCATGAATGAATGGATGGATGAGCTTCTTCGTTAGGTTTGCTCGTTGTACAAACGGCACACTGGTGTAACATTGTTTGGGAACAGGTCATAGAGGTCTACACAACCAAGATGAGTTCACACAAGTTAGGTCTCTGGTGCACAGTAGAATGCATTGGAAGAAGAGTGAATATAGTTGGAGAAGGTCTGGTCCACGCGACGCGGACACAGAATGCGCACTTGCCAATGGCGAGGCAAGGCTTGATAAGGTTAGGCTCCAAAGAGCCCGGCTCGGTGATTGATATCGATTAGCGGCGACGGCGAAGGCGGCCGCTTAGTTGAGGATGGAGACAACCTTCATCGATTCCTTTGGCTGCTGCAGGACGTTGGAGTGGTTCATGGTCTCCCTCTTAAGGTTCTTGGCATAGTGGAGTCCACAGGCATTGCATAGAGACTTGGTTCCATCTGGTCCCTTACGCCACTCCGGTGTGTCAGTAGTGCCACAGTTCTTGCAAACGTTGTTCAACAACATAGTGGCCTCTCTTCTCTTCTTCTGTTTGATTCGTAAAGGTGATCACAGATGTTAGTGTCGATGTAATTGAATGATTGATGAACTAACTTACTCTCTTCTCGGCATTCTTATCAGACTCCTTCTTCTTCCTCTTGAGTGTCTCGTCGTTCTTGAGATGGTCGGCCTTCTCGGTCATCATGTTGATCAGGCTGCCAATGTTCTCAAACTCCTTCTGGAAGGTGGTGACGTACTCGACGAGCGTGTACTCTGACTTGGTGGCTTGCTTGGTGATCTTGGTCAACTCTTGGCTGATATCCTTTGCCTTCTTCCACAGGTCGCGCAGGGCTTCGTAGTCCTCGTGGGTGTCGGAGCCGGCCGACATGGACTGGCATGGTGAGCTGGGAGGGTTGTCCTCATTGGGCGATGATGATGGGCTGCCCGAGTCGGATGAGTTGAGTAGATTGGAAAGCTTGCTGCTACTGCTGTTGTTGATCATATAGTTCTGTTGTTGCTGGAGTTGTTGCTGTTGCTGTTGCTGTTGTTGGAGTGGAAGCAACTGCAATGGAGGTGGCGATGAATACTGAGTGGGAGTCGTCGAGTTGGAACTTGTGTTACATTGATTGATTGATGAGAGTGATGGTGATGCCGGTGACGACTTGAACGAAGGTGAACCATTGCTTGATGACTTTAATGATGATGATCTGGCACTGTGAATCGATGACAACGACATTGATGGATAATAAACAGTACCTTTTGGCTTTTGTTGTTGTTGTAATTGTTGCTGTTGTTGCTGTTGATGCATCTGTTGTTGCTGTAACTGTAATTGTTGTTGTTGCTGTTGATTTTGATGCTGTAATTGCTGTTGAAGATGTGGATAGTATGTGAATGGATTTGTGGCCGAGTGTGATGAACCCTGTGGCAGCAAAGATGGGGAAATCTTTGCTCCTTCATTATTATTATTGCCATTATAATAGTATGATGATGATCCCTCCATTGACGTCCTATTGTTGTTATTATTTGTATACATTGGTGGTGCCAACAAGTCAACAGGTGATGACGATTGAGAACCGCCGCTGATATATTGGAAACTATATTGATTCATTTTCGTTTGACTAGTCTATATAAATCTGTTTCTTTGTTTGATTCTTTCTTTGATTGATATTATTATTATTTACAAATTATTTAATTAATTAATTAAAAAAGACGAATATATATATATTAAGTTTATAAAACTATCATATGATTGATTGATTAATATTATATTATTATTATTATATTATATTACTATTATTATTACTAATATACAATACACACACATAAAAGTAAGTAAAGTACGATGTATCTGTATTATCTAAGTTATGTGAATAAACTAAAACTAGCTGACTAGCTGTATTGTTTCAGATCGATTAATACCAGAATCACAAACACAAGGTGTGTGGATGAGAAGTTGGAAGTATGTATGGGAGTGAATGAATGAGCGGAGTGGAGCAAATACAAATAAGGATGGAAGGGAAGCAGCAACAGTGTGCTAATGGTGTAGCGCATTCACTCACACACTCACACTCTCATACACACCTCCCTTATGAGTGGATGAGGGGTTGTGGTATTTTATTTTAATTCTATTTTTTTGGGATTATAATTGGTTGTTTTGGGGGTCACCACTTAGGGCGTGTCTAACCTCCACTCCAACAACACTAACACACTCAGAGGAAACGCCTATCAGCTGATTGGAGGGGGGATCGAAGTTGATGAGAGTGAGCATCTTCCAACAACCAAACATCGATATTTCTGCGAACCAATTTCTACATGTGGACGTTCGTCTTCATGGTGGCGACAGCACACTAGCCCGATAAAGTAATGTTGTTCTATCATCTGGCCAAGGAACACTCCCATAAGCATCCAAACACCACACTCTGGATCTTTGTTTGTTTGATTGCTCACGCCTGCCTGCCAATTGCGATATGGACGACAAGGTTTGTCGTTGCGTCCTGTCACCCACCTGCCTGCGCTTCAACCCCAACATTATGATGCCTCTCACCCCTTCATAACCTTCCAATGGACCTCCCTGGGTTATTGCTTGTTGTATCCAATCGAGTTGATTCATCGTGTGTGTGATTGATTAATTGATTGATTGGATTGATTGATTGATTGATGAGTGATGACACCCACATACACCAACACTATTGTTAACAGATGTCACACACACGCCGCTCACTGACTGGTTGAATGATCGATGGTTTGTTCGTTTTGTTTACTCCAAAGGGGACGCGACTAAATCTGAAACACTCATGAGTGTTGATTGATTCTCATATTCATCTTCTACACGGCCATTACGTGTCCATCCAATGGAGACTGTTGACCAATACTGCCGCTGCCACTGCCACTGCCACTACCACTGTTGCTGTTGCTAATGTTGTTGTTGTTGAAGTTGTACAGAGTCTCTTTTTTGATATTCTTGGCGTAGTGGAGGCCACATGCGTTGCACAACCTAACATAGTTTGTTTGTTTGAACAACAACCGTCCGTCCATCCGTCAGAAGACGTTCGAACGAACATAGAGGTGGGGCAAGATATTATTGTTAGTTACTGTTGTTGTTGTTCAATCCAACACACGCGGGACATGTCCGGGCCCGGACAACAACAAAGATCTGATCGCTATCCTTCTTTTCACCTTTCGACACAGACGCGCGCACAAAACGCGACACACGACAAACACCAACATCAAACAGTTGCGCACGTGCACACTCCTGATGTACTATCTACACCTTGTTATCGCCCAACAAAGTTGTCGTAATAACCTACGTTTTGTGACCACCCGGTCCCTTCCTCCATTCCGGAGTCTCCATCGTTCCACAGAAGTAACAGTAGTTGCCCTTACTCTTGGGCGTCGTAACGAATGTCCTCTGATAAATCAATGAATGAGATGGTATGAATGTTTGATTGATTGAATGATGTAAGTATGCACGCCAGACCGCTTGTCCAAGCCACCACACATATCCATCTTACCAACCTTGATCGCGTTTGGGTCTTGTTGGAGTCTCTCTGCTTTGGTGGCTCTCTTCTTCCTTGATCTAGTCTGTGGAGGTAGTCTGTAGGTATCTACACGTTAGAGAAGTACATCCCGACAAAGTACACAACATCAACTTACGTCTTGTATATGTTGTTCGTGATCTCTATCTCTTGGACCGCATTGGTGAGCTCCTGGAACTTGTTGTTCAATGTTGGTATGTTGCCAAAGTCTTTGTTTCGCATGGTGTCTGCAATGAATGTGTTCAGGTGGTTGGAGTAGTACTCTAACTTCCTCCAGAGATGCGGTGATTGTTTGGGATAGGGCAGCTCATCGTCTTGGTTGCCAGGCGTCAAAGGACGACTGAGTGATGGTGAGTGATCAGACATTGATCGTGGACTTGATCTGGGTGTGCTGCTGAGAGGTGACAGAGATGCTGGTGACATTGAACTAAGCTCAAATAGGGAATCCGAGGAGCTGGGTGAGTTGGAGGCATGAGATGTAGTCTTGGCTTTGTCTGGTGAGGAGCTGGCGTAGTTCCTCAAGTTGAGTAGAGGCACAACATCTCTGTCGAGCGCGGACCAGTTGACTGGATTGAGTGGAGGAGGTGGAGGTGGGGAGGACATGATCCTCTGGCTATTGACATTGCCATTGCCATAACTCTGATCTTGTGGAGGGACATTGTGTGAACGTGGCTTTGGCAAAGTGTAGACAGAAGCGGCAGTAGTTTGAATAGGCGAGTGGAGTCCATGATGTGAAGGTTGATACAAGGGTTGGGGGGGTGAGTTGGTGACATCGCCGTCCATCTCGGAAATGGTGGGCAATGAGATTCTTGGCAACTGATGAACGGGCGTGGTTGGTACACAGTCCATTGATGATTCATTGAAGTTGTAGAAGATGGGATTGAGGTGACTGGCATGTCTGGTAGCAGCTCTCGGTTGAACTACTGACATGGACGATGGCGACGAGACGGCTGTCAATGACCTTGGTAAAGCGTTCTGATGACCGTGGCCTGGACCATGAGGTGAGGTTGTCAAAGGTGTCTTTGGTACTGTTTGATAAGACATTGTATACTACTATAAAGGTATGGTGATAGGTATCAAGATGATGATGATGATGATGATGTAGGGAGAGTAAGTGAATGAGTGAGTGAGGTAAGAGTCACTTCACTCTCAATCAATCGTGTTGATGACTACCATTCCACATCACTACAACACACTGATCATCCATCCATCCATCCAAAGGCAGTACATTGCCTAACATAGTAATGTTTATGTAGGTGTAAGTAGTATTGATCTAACAAGATGTCTGAATATGGTTATGTTAACCATGTTAGGCGACCAACTCAACAACTTGATATCATTGATTGGATGTGTGAGTGAATGATTGAATGTATGAGTGAATGAGAGAGTAGGAGTAGATAGAATCAATGTTAATGATTGACTTTATAAAGTCATAGCATTATTTCCTGATGTAGTAATGATTACCAAGTCAGGAATGAATGAATAAAAGGTTGAGTGAGTGGTTGTGTTGGTGTTGGGCAAACTTCAAGCACACAATAGACTTCTGTTCATCAATTCGTTACTAAATGTATTCAGTTGGTTGATTCAATCAATCAATTAAATAAATATAATGTAATATTATATTGTTCCAAACGTTACTATCATCTTCTTCTTTGTCTTGATATTATTATAGTAGGAAGGAGGTCTAACGTATTCATTGATGGAGATATCAATCAAATTCAAGTGTAACTGGTATGTCGTAGTAGTATACTACACCACTTCAGTTGGATTGATGGATCAGGTATCGATTTGATTGGGTAAAGGAAGTGGAGTAAAGGTGAGTATTATTCAAGGAATGAACAATCTCAATAACTATGGATTGCAATTGGTCATTTAAAGAAAACAATATTAATGTTAACCATTTAAGGAGTTAAGTAATATTATTGTTATTAAATGTAAATGAAGTAAAGGAGTAGGTTGGTTGATTGATTGATTCAGGTCTGAATCGATTGTTCAACCCTGTTTCGTGTATCTTCTCGTTGTTCAAACGGCAACCAGTTGCTCCTTATCCAACTTAGTGAGTGAGTAAGTTCGAAGTTGGTCCTTTCATCTCAGCGTTGAATATCCTCACTTTGAGGCCAAACACACACATTAATAATGTTACTAATTAGTTCATGTGACTGACCAATAGGCACCAATGTTTGGCAGTTGGAAGGACCAAGTGTATTCGTAATGTACCACCCCGATTGTGTGTGATGCAAGTCTGCAATTCAATTGCAACTCACTCACTCATTTGAACTGGAGTTGAGTGGTGTTGAGTGGTCTTCTTCGACACCCACTCGGAAACGACGAGATGTAGATGTGATACCAAGGTGTTTGAATGAGTGTGTACCTGTGTGAATGGATCTTGTAAGAGATGAGAGCCTTAAAGGGAGAGAGAGAGAGAGGTGTTTGTTTGAAGAGACAAAGGATGCTGGATGGATGGATGGGAGGGGGGTTGAGGCCATCCAACAGGCCTTGAGGACCACGACTAATTCTCAAAGTTCGACCAGCAAACCATCCAGCCAACCAGGACGCACCTTATTAGTTTAACTGCCCAAAGGTGTTAATCGTCCAATTAGATGTTGTTGCTCTTCCAATGCGGATCAAGCAAATCCAAGTCAGTGAGTGAGCAGGTGAGTGAGTGGAGGGAATGAATGAGCGCAGGTCAGAGGAGAGCACTGCTACCATCCCCTTGAAAGGCGGAGCATTCGCCAATGTGACGTTCACATCGCTAAACGTCCTTGACCAAGAAGGTGAGTTATTACCTACAACTACAACTGCTCTCACCGTCCTCTCTCTCTCTATGTCAATCACTATACTATACTTAATTAATTAGCAATCATTGTCCGCATATGGTGTTGATGTCATCCAACTGCTGAGCATCGTTGTTAAAGTACGCCACTCAGCGACTGCGACAATGACTGTCTGTCGTGTGGCAAAACGGGATGGCCCACTCATATTCGCTGTTCAGCGGCTACGAGTTGGTAACACCAGCAACTGCGTACAGGGGTGGTCTCCCATCCGTGTGTGTGTCTGTATAAGTGAGTGTTTGTGTTCGTGTGATAGAGGGACCCAGCGAGAGAGAGTATCTTTGCTACCTACTGCACAGTGTTTGAGAGAGACTTTAGCGTAGGGGCACATCAATTCCCAACCAACTCTCGATGCCATCATCCCGATCGAATCGTTGCCATTCCCTTCCCTGTCTACTCCTAAATCCTACAACAAAACTTAACAACTCACAACATCACCAATCCATCTTCAACAGTTCATCATCATTACACAAATATCATTCCACCAACAGACACACACACATACTTATATACTTATATACTTATATACTTAATCATTCATAATCTGACTTTGATATCTGTGTTGTTGCCTGTATCCACTATTCTGACTTACACCCTACCTACTCATCTTCCCTTATTTAATTAATTATTATTAATTATTACTAATTTAATATTATTAATAATAATAATAATTTAGACCTAATATAATATATTATATATTAATATAATAGATAATTGATTTGTGACTTTATCCAAGTCCATCTCATTAATTATCCATTTGACCAAGTCATTCAACTAAGGACGTGTCTTCACATGTAGGTAATCATACAATCATATAATCACCATCATTCCACCATCACCGCACCATCATTAATCATAAGTCCATCAATCCAATCTTTCATGGATCTACTTTATGACTCATCCACTCACTTACTCGCTTCACCTACTTGCCATCTCAATTTAGCATCCATAACACTCGTGGACATTGATTGCCGCAACGACGCGCGTTAGAGGGCAATACAAACACACACAGGAATTTCAAACAAAGAGTTAGAGATCTCCAGACCAAAGCTAGCCAAGCCAACCTTATATTTGCATCGCGTCTCTGCCACTTACCCTAGTGCCAGTCCCCCCTTGCAATAAGCCTTTTAAAGGTGGGTAATAGTTCGCGAACCACTTAATACTCAATCCTCTTTCCACTTCTTGTTTGTTGTTGTTGTGATTGCTCCGTTCTCCACAATATTGGGGGAGATGGATGGGATGGCCGGTCAATGGGACTGCCTCCCCGCCTCCCTGACCAGTCTCATCCACCAATCAATCATTCATACATTACATTACGTTACATTTTAAAATATTTTATAATCATACAATCTATCCGATCAAATCATCTCATATGATATCCAACCATCCATCCATCAATCCATCTTCAACAATCACGTTTGCTTTTATATTTGCTGCCTTTTTCTTTATCCAGACCTGATCTGGTGGCCATCACCATCCATTATGCTCAACCAATCCAAATATCGCCAACACTCATACATTATTCGTTCAAACACGACTCAAACAAACAAAGAAACTTGATGTTTGATGTGACCCCCTTTGACCGTGATCACGCTTAGCCTCACACCAACCCGCCTTGGGACAACCCCAAAGCCACAGTCAAGGCAGGGGCGTGCCCTTACACCTCATCATCCCCGGCCCACAATCAGTTTTGCCCCTGATAAATGAGTTATAGACTCACGCCAAACCACATTCAACCATTCACTCATGAGTGTACATTCATTTATTCATTCATGCCAAGTCCGTCCCTATTCAATTTAAAGGCCTCGACCAGGGGCACCGCAACCACCACATCGCATCACGCTCTCTCCTCTCGAGTCATGAGCTCCCCATATATCTCGCAAATATCTTGTATTTGTGCTCCCACCTCTCCCCTCTAGCACACCATACCCATTCATTTATTCCTTCACTCAATCACTCATGTGTTGTTGTTGTTGTGTTTAGGTCAGTCTGACTTACTGTTCTTGTTCTAAATCATAACAATCACATGTGTTCGATTAGTGATTGAATGGGTGAGGGCATAGTTAGACCACCCGATGTGCGCGGTGGGGTGGCCAGCTGTCTGGGAAGGAGGAATCGTGTTGCGCATTGTGGCTCGCTCCGACATTCATTGCATCACCTCGAACAAACGGTTGTGGATCAACCTTTCAATCAATCCTCGCCATTCGCATCACTTCAAGTCTGCACTGTCGCCGGACACACACAAACAAATCAATCAAACAACAAATCTACCACAAATAGACATATATGTAAATATTTCTCCAACTCCAACTCCCAAGTCCAACTCCAACTCCTTCTCCAGGAGTGTCTACATGTCACGCATGTGTATATATGACAATCCACTCCATTAGTCAGTTATTGTCCTGATGTTGATGTCATCTTTGGTATCCAACTACCTTGACACTCAATCACTCTCTCGCTCACTCATCAAACCAATCATACATCCAACCACCTCAACAACGCTCTTCAAACCATCCATCCAATCAATCCAATCCAATCTATATATCGTTCATCCGTAACAAAGTCCAGATTGGGACTTGACACGTCTTCTCAACCCAACCATGCACTATCCAATCAAGTTCAATTGTGTTATACGAGTTTGTGTTTTATTATTGGACGTCCGCGGTTGCCTCAATGAGATCAGCATACTTGTCATTCATTCTCGACATAGAGGCCTTTGGTTGTGGTTGTGTTTGTTGGCCTGGCCCAGCCTTGCCTGGGTCCACTCACTCACTCAATCAAAACCAAAAGTGGACGGACCACCGAGTCTGGCAATCTTATTGTCCAAAGATGGAAGTGTCTACAACGACTGCCCACAACCACCACAACAAGTGTGTTCATTCTCGGAGGTCATTCACCAATTGGACCTTTCTTCGCCTTGATGGGCATCCATCTATCCATCCCTATCCATCTCCCTACTTCCTTTTATATTTTTAATTAATAGTTAATTATTGTGTCTGCGTACTTGCTCGTTCGTTCATTCGTGCATCTCCCATTACAATTATAATATACACCATCCATCCTTCCATCCATCGACGAACCAACCAACCGCCAACCGCAAGTCCGTCGATCCACCCTCACGCACCCACACACCCACCTTCCCACACACTCAACCAATTTCTCGAAGAACAAACCTTTCCCCTTCCACCTTCATTCACGCACATCGTCTACTCACGGCCAATACTCTACTCCACCCACTTTGGTCATTTGAACACGGCAACGACCTCACATGGACCACTCATAAGGTGCACCTTGTCCAAAAGACAACTGAGTTCCTTTAGCGATCCAGTGTCTGTTGATCGTTTGTTGTTGACGACAACCTTTCAAGTACTTGACCACCAGTAGTACGCACCTACCTATCTACCTACCTACTACTGGCCTTTAAGTGAAGTGCCTCGCCCTCATTGTTGTTGTGTTTGCTGCGGCTCTCTTACACCAACTCATTCCACTCAATCTCTCTCATACTCTCATACTGTGTCACCCGATCACTCAACTAATACTTAATACTCTCTCTGGATCTCCAATTCACTCAATTATAGTCTATCTAACACTTTAACTATATCACTAAATACTTGAACAAAGTATATCTAACCATTTGGTATCAATCCTAAATAGAGGTAGAGGTTAGTAGAGAGGGATAATACACCTCCATCCATCCATCAAAGTCTATCCATCATATCGTATCATAATAACTTAGTTTTGTAAAGGTATGTATTGGCGACTATAGACAACAACAACAACAAAGACATCCAACTAACATATCAATCAATAATGAAAGACATAATACTAGTAATAATATATTAATAATTGTACAAAGATATCAATAACCTCGATAACAACATTATCATACATTAACAACAACAACAACAATCAAACAATCAAAGAATGAAGGATAAGATCTCCATTGTAATCCCAACTGTTAACTTGACCAGCTTGGCCAACAACAATAACAACAACAACCACAACCACAACAATACATCCACACCAACAACACCAACTTCCAGCTCACCAACGGCAAGCGGACATAGCAAGCCAAACCAATCACATTTTGAATACGATGGCTGCCAGCTGTGCGTCAATGGCACACCCTGCTGTCTGCAGAAGCGTCGTGCAACCTGGACACTAAAGCTGCGCGTGGCCCTTTACTGCCTCAGCGTGCTCCACCCCGAGAAGAAGTACTTCAACCTCAAGAAGGACATCTACACCTACGTCGATAGCCACTGGGACCTTCTCTCTGTCAACACCGCCAAGTCGGACCGCTGGAGAAAGCAGGTACAGGATTCGCTGAGCCATTGCCGCCACTTTGAATCCGGCTGGGATGCCATGGGCTGTAACGGTCACTGGCGTTTGATCCAGCCACTCAACCCATGGACCTTCCCACCAGAGCGTGAGGCAATCATCGATGAGGAGGAGACCACCATCATGTCGTCCGAGGCCGCCCTGTCGCCACGCGCCATGCCAGCCAAGAGCCCTCGCGAGGACCCCCTGTACAGGAACTTCCCCAAGCGTAAGGACTCGCTGGACGAGAGTGAGTGCCGCAAGAGAAAGGTCACCGACATGGAGATGTACAACAACTCCAGTCTGGAGGAGGACCTGCTCAACCTCAAGTACTCGCCAATGATATTCTCGTCATCGTCCGAGACGCCATCGCCAAAGTGTCGCACGCCAAACAAGTTCACCACCAGCCCATCAATCGTTGGCAACAGTCCAATGATGACATCAACCAACAGCGCCTTCTTCTCGCTGTCCAACTTCAACAACAACCTCAATCTAAACACATCGGCCAACGGTGTTAACCACAACCACAGCATGGTCGGACAGACACCTACGATGGTGGCCACTGCCCAGCTCGCCAATCCAAGCATCACGGTGCTGGACTTTGATTCACAACACACGTCACCCGTGTCCAGTCCCATTATGTACAGCGAACAGCTGTCCATGACCATGCTGACGACCAACCCACCAATCCCTGCCCTGCCCTTTTCATGGAAGAGCAACTCGACCTCATCCTCACCATACGCACAATCATCCCCGGTCAAGCAGCCACAGCAGGCTCAGCAACAGGTTCCATCTGCCGCTGCCGCCTCTGCCGCTGCCGCCGCCGCCACTGTCGACGTCCCAGAGAAGTTCACCACGCTGCCAAATCCATTTGCCGCACCACCCTCTCCCAAGTTCTCGACGCCATCGCCCAACTTCTTCACACTGGGGGCCACCACTGGCCACATCAAGCATCCCAAGCCACTGTCTCTGGCTACCGCACCAATAATGCCAGGACCAATCTCCAAGATTGAACAACAAAACCTGATATTGAACTGTACATTTTAAACAACAACAACAACATTTAGATTATACAGTCAATTAGTTCCAAAGTCTTGCCCTGCCCCCTGGCTGAAGATGTCTTGCCTGCCTGTCCAACCCAACCAACCAACCCAACCAATCACTCACCTCACTCACTCACATCAAACGCACAACCTACCATCCTTCGAACGATAACCAAACAGATATACTCTTATATATACTTATATATACACCATCGATGTAATATAGACAATCCATCCATATCGGATGGTCTGTCAACAAACGTTGTATAATTATAGAACATTCCTAAACTACCCTTTATTACGCGCAATAAACTCAAGTACAAACTACACCATCGTGTGCAGTCGTATTAGTGATTTCCAATTACACTCTCCAGTCTCATTGATTATTAATAAATAAGGTTTGGGTCTTTATATTACTATGTACATTAGCCAAGGACTCGTGTGGATGACTACCTTAGACTCCTGCTAATATTAGAGGGTTTTGGGATGCCGACAGCGGACTTGAGGACTCGGACGATGATCCTTTGCTTGAGCGTAGGTTACCTTGTGATAGTCGACTGGCCACTAACCATCTCTTGACAGAACCGTATTTACTTCGGAAGTGTAACAGTGTACCAATGACAACTACCATGAGCACCAGTCCAACGAATCCAAATATCAGACCATACATGAGTGGAAGGTTACTTGTACTGAATATCCTTGGGGTGCCTACTTGGCTACTACTACTGTCATCACTGTACTTGGTCAGCAATGCGAATGATGTAAAATGGTTGGTAAAAGTAGTGACCTGGCCATTAACTATTGAGTTTACAGCACCATCAATGCACTTCCATTGATTGTCCATCACATCAATATATCCCAAACAAACATTATTCACGTCAACCTATATAATGTTGATGTTTAGTTAGTATCATGTTTGAATATGTGTTAGCTGATTGATTGATTGACTTACCTGGAGCATGTTTAGAGAGAGAAGGTTGAATAGGAGTCTGACAGGTTTTTCGAATTGAGTTTGGGGCGTGCTCTGGAAGGTGGCAGTGATGTTGATCACCGGTGATAGGAGATACTTTGGATACTCCAAATAGGTCATATAACTTTGAGTATTGATTGATCCTACGTATGAATCAGCCACTGCATGAACCATAAATGTTGTGTTGACAGGGAATGTCTCGGGCTCAATGAATATATCCATCAGCTTTGTCAATGGTGAAGAATAGTTCAATGGTTGACTATAAGTGTTTACTGGTATCATAGTCTGAAGATCATGACTCTGAATAGATGTTTGAATTGATATTGGTTTGTAATAGAATGGTGGCTAATTATGGTATTGGTTAATCAATCTATCCTAATACTAGGATTAATTAAAGTAAACTTACATTTGGGCAAGGTGATGTACATGTTCCATCGAAGCACATGAATGATCCATCATTACATCTTTCACAAACTTGTTCATCCTTTACACAATTACCATTTGGACACTGGAGGAGTTGATAATTAGACAAAAGTTCCAATGACTTAAATCAGAAGTTGTATAAATAAGTTTGATAACTTACTTGGTATGGTGAATCAGATGGACATCCATCAAAGTCGGGACATGGGGCACATTGTCCATTGGGACAATATACTTGACAGACTTGCTTGGGTTTATCACAAATTGTAATGTTGATTCTACATTGTCCATCATCACATCTAAAAGGTGTCTCTGAGGGACATCTCTGTATGATTCCATTTGTTTCATTTGCACATTGATTTGATTGAGTGACACATTTGCCATTCGGACATAGTATTCCAACACATAATACTTGGTCTACAAAAGTCTGAGTTCCATCAACATTTGATACTGTTCCATTTGGAGCTGGATGTGGCTGAGATGAACCAATTGTGGCAACCAGTGGTGGTCCAGATGTGATTGTAAGTCCACCCAAGATTCCAGTGAGTGTTGCATTAGCTGAACCTGTAGAGTTGTCCAATGTTGGTGTAGGCCCACCAGTGAGTAATCCAGTTGTTGTATTATTTATCAGTGAACCAAGTAATGATGAACTATTCTCTGTTGATGTCACTATTCCAGCCAACAATCCACTTCCATAAGATGGTTCAACATTGGAAATAATCAACAATCCAATAAATATGGATAATATAATCTGTCTTGAGTCCATATTAATAAAAATATAAATATAGTTTAGTTAACTCAATGGATTGATTGATATGATTGATTGATTGATTGAATGAGTTGATGGTATGGCCATGTGAGGTTGGTGATGTTGAAAGTGTTGTTTTCTTCTTCTTCCTCTCTAAGTTGTTATAATAGAATTGACCCAATATTGTTAAGTGTCAACACAATCCATCAACCAGGCTACAGTTGGTGTTGATGGGATAGTGTGTGCAGGTGGCAGGTTGATTGATTGTTGATGTTATGACACATCTAACCCATTTCCATTACCATCGTCCATCCCCATTCAACCTTATTAAGCAACAACAGTCAACATCACATCGTATCACTATTCATCACCATCACCATAATCAGCTGATGATGTATGAGGAGGCAGTCAGCTGACTTGCATTGATTGAGTGTTTGAGTGAGTGTTGATATTATAAAGGAAAGGAATGGTATCGTGTGTGACACCCCATGTTGACCTCTTTAAATATTGACAGTACCCATTAGAACACTCCAACTCTATTATAACATCCAACCATACACACAACTTCCAACAGACACATAATAACACAAGTTTATCTGATCAAACACACACACACTAACACTTTTTGATCAGTCGATAGATCATTTGAGCGTAAATGTGTGTGTTTGATCAGATAAGTGCTTGTTGGTATTGAAGGACCTTGTACATCGCACACACCACATGACCTATCGTTAGGCTAACGGACAGGACGAGTTAACTTAACCAAACTAATAAACTAAACAAACTAGACCACATTCATTGGAAAGGCCATTCCTTTCTAACCTTTATTGTTATTGAGCCAGACTTGAATTGCCAATTCCTGATTGATTTATAATATAATGCGCTCTCTGGAGTGTGGATCGCATGTGGACAAGGGGGGAAGATGATCGGATGAGGATGGTCTATACCAAGCGGCTTCACGCTTACAAGTTTCCTCTCTTCTCCTGCTCTCTCTCGATAGCCTCAAACAGTGCCTTGAAGTTGCCAGCGCCGAATCCCTGATGGTTGTTACGTTGGATGACCTCGAAGAAGACGGTTGGTCTGTCCTCGACGTTCTTGGTGAAGATCTGCAACAAGTATCCCTTGTCATCGTAGTCGATGAGGATCTGGAGCTCCTCCAACTTGTCGAGGTCCTCTTTAACGGTGATTGGGGCGTGGGCCAACTTCTCCTTGAGGGAGATGTAGTAGGACTTTGGAACAGAGAGGAACTGAACTCCACGCTGTCTCAAGTTGGTGATCGAGGTGATGATGTCCTCAGTGCGCAGGGCAATGTGCTGGACACCAGCGCCGGCGTAGAAGTCGACGTACTCCTGGATCTGACTCTTCTTCTTGCCGTTGGCGGGCTCGTTGATTGGCATCTTGACACGCTCGTTCTCGTCAGTGACGACGATCGATCGCAGCGATGAGTACTCGGTGTGGATGGTCTTGTCGTCGACGGACCAGAATCTGTGGAACTTGAGAACGTTCTCGTACCACTCGACAACTGGGGTCATCTCGAGATCTGGCTGGTTGCTCACGATGTGATCGATGTGGAGAAGACCAGCGGCAGGTGTGATGGTTGAGAATGGGTCCTTGAGGACAGAGGTAGAGTATCCTGGCAAGAAGACTCCCTTGTAGTTGGATCTGTCGATGAAGGTGTGGGTGGTGTTGCCGTACTGTGAGGGAGTAGATGTTAGTTTGTGTCGGCGTGTCGTGTCTGTGCCGGTCTTAGTTCAATACTTACTGGACTGGCAATGGTGGCAATGGTGAGTGAACCATTCTCGTCAGAGATGACCTCTGGCTCTCTGATTGGCTTGGCACCAGCGGTGACAGCCTGCTTGAAGATGCCCTGGACATCAGAGACGTTGAAGGCGACATCCTTGACACCGTCACCGTGGAGCTTCATGTGCTCGGCAAACTCCTCATCGTTGGTGGTGAGTGGTGAGACGAAAGCCATCATGATCTTGTCCTGCTTGATGACGTGGGTGACGTACTTGCGATCGCCAGTCTCCAGACCTCTGTAGGCGATGTTCTGGAAACCGAAGCGAGCATTATACCAACCGGCGGCTTGCAAAGCGTTACCGACCCAGAAAGTAATGTGATCGAATCCAAAGTATTGTTGAGCTGGCTCCTGTTTCGTCGTCATTGTTTGTTTGTTTGTTATAAAGTTATAGTAGTTATATTGTATGTTAGTATATGTATGTATTGTGTTTGAACGATGAGATGTTGTATTATTTGTGTTTGTTGTGACTAACACCAACACGCTACACACATCGGACAAGATAGTGGTGACTGACTTGTATGTGTGTGCGTGTGTGTTATGATGTTCGCGAAGAGATGCCTTGACTTACCATTATTTATATATTGTATAAGTATAAGTATAGTTGTATCGTGCGAGATTAAGACTGGTCTTGTCAGACATGAAGTGATCCTTCTTTTTGAATTTGGAACTGCACGTGGGTGAGAGAGGTAGCGCAGGCGGAACTCCTACAATACAAAGCATCATCGCCAAAGATACTCACCACATTGTTCCTCAAACAATTCCAAATTAAAATGAAAACAAATGTTTGTTTGCTAAGTTAACGACCCCCATCATGGGAAACTGGTCATGACCCAATAATGACAAACGATTGTCCAAACAATCTATCCTATTTCGGAAATTGAATGCAGTTTTACACACATATGGAACATTCTATCCTCTTCCGCCCATTTTTCAAACACATTGTAGAATCTGTGTTGGTGAGCTTGAGAGAGTGTCAAAGAGATATAGAATGTGTGTGTTGTTGAATGTTATAATAATTATGTGTATCTATGTATCTATATCATTGTGTTAGAGTGTTTGTGAGTGTGTGAAGGGTGATATGCGTGTTCAACATTCATGTCGACAAAGACAAGACCTTCCAGGAATCTAGATCTCTTACGATGTGAATGTAACTCACATTGTATTGAGTACATCATGATGTTATTGTCATTATTATTATTGTGATATCAACAACAAATAATGATATATAATGACAATAACATAACACAAATACTAATGTTTATCTTTTAATTTTATAGGTTTTGATTGAATGTTATAATAAAGATATATTATAACAAGCAAACAAATAGAAAAATTGGTCGCCGAGGGAGAGAGGGTTCTAGTCTCCCATCCCTATGACACGGTCCAGGTTTAACTTCGCTGGACAATGAAGGTTCCTGAAGACCTTTGACAGTCGACAGTTCAGAAACATGTAGATGTTTTAAAGTGTTCCAGCATTGATAGGCTCCCTAAGCGGTCATTGCATACCAAAACACACCTCTGACACAGAACCAATGTGCGATTCTTAAAGAAAAAAAAAAGGTCGACAACTGGCGCCATCCCTCATTTACCGTCACATTATCATCACCTCGTTTATGGTTGTGCGATGGCGAGCAAAATTGCTTGATTTTTTATTAATTGTGTATCTTCCACCCGATGAACGATCAAGAGGCGTTCATCCCCCAAACATCCGCAATGAAACATCACCACCAACCTACAACGTGTCAACAGTTCCTGTGGGGCTGATCAGTCGACTAGCCTGGCCTGCCTTGCTTTACTTTGGTGTCCATTCCCGGCACCATCGCAAATGCGTTACTTCCTCACGATGGATTGGTTAATGGATGACACACACGCGCGGTTGTTGTTGTAATGTGTTGTGTATCATGTCTAACCCCCAGCCCGAGGCATGGTCGTGACCTCGGACCTGATTCTCTATCCCACGGCCGAAATACAAAGTGTTGACACGCCCCAAGATACTATCAATCAATCCAAACATAAGTGTCAACATTAATTAGATGAGCTAGCCAATCTCAACTCAACGATGTATATATATTTATATCGAGCCCATTTGTAACTTATACATACATATTTACATACACATAATAAATATTACACTTTATATATTATTTATTCATTCATTTAGTATTATAATATAAGAAGAGGTAGTTATAGCTTATGCATCTTCAAAGACCCTCTCACCCTTTGCATCATGATCGATCACAGTCAAACAAACAAACAAACAAACAAACAAACATACACACACACGACTTGTTGAGTGTTTTCTGATCGATCAGGGTCCACTCTAGAGTGTGAGCGGGTCTCATCACCTCGACTCACGACTCAATGCACACACTGTCCATTCATCCCAACTACACACTGCCAATGCTCCCAATATGAGAGAGTTAGATTAGAGAGGCAAGCAGTCGACACAGGCAATCAATCCAGTCGTCATCATTGCCCGTTGAGAAGTGCAGTGGACATGCTTAAAAGTCCGCCTCTCGTCAATTGACCCATCCTAACAGTCAATGTTGTTGAACGATTGATTGATTGTTTGTTGCCCCTTGCCAGTGCGCGCCTTCCTCTTTGTTTGTTTATGTTTGTGTCTTCAAGTGTCTCCCTCTCTCTCGTCTGTCAATCAATCAATCAATCAATCAATCAATCAACCTATTTAGAATACGCGCCATCCCATCTCATCTCAACTCAACTCAATTCCTCTCGACTTTGATTTCCACTCCACTTCACTAATCAAACAAACACTTCCATCTCACTTCAATTACCAATACCTCAATATCTCAACTTCCACTCAACTTTATGATCATAGTATTAACAACAACAATTGATTACCATCACACCACAGGTGTATCCTCACACATGAAATGCAGTATGTCAATGGGCTGGATATAGCGTCCGAGACACTGGAACAGATTGTCCAGATGGACAGGGCCCCCGATTGGGACCTGATCCACCCTTCACCCGAGACCACAGTATATTCACGCGAGGATCGTGCCGGTCAACTCAACTTCAAAAGTGTTGGTGAGCTTGATTGTCCAGCCGAGATCATCTGGAACGTTCTCTATCGGGGAGAACTAATGGAGAAATGGGATAACTTTTGTGTTAGGGTAAGTCCCCAAGATTCTTTGGAATCATTCCAATCACCAAATCACTGATCACTAATGCTCTCTGATCAGTCCAAGACACTCCAACAGTTGGACCCACTCAACTTTATAGACTTTATGGCCTTTGCATCACCACTTGGAGGCATTATTAGGAACTTTTGTTTGTTCAAGTCCTGCTCGATGGACTTGTCAAACAGACGTTTCATCATATCTTATCGATCGATATATCATAGGGACGCTGAGCGTGAGGTGGCAATAGTGGCTAATGGTACAACGGGCACGCTGTCCGAGGCACTGCCATGTGGCTTCATCATTCAGGAGATCAAGGATACGGGAAGGTCAAGCGTATCGTACATCACACAGATCAGTAACTCAAACCTGGAAGTCTTCTCTGAGGAGTCGCGAGAGTACATCCGAGAACTATATCGCAAGTCTGGTCTGCATTGCCTGCACCGAGTCAACTCACTTCGCAAGTTTATGCAGCAGTGCGTGGAGCACACTCGCAACGAGGGCACACAGCTTATCAATCAGGATCGATTCTTCATCTCTACGGCCTCGGTGCACCTGTTTAAGGCCGTGTCTGAGACCATCGCTCAACTCGAGTCGGCATCGGCCGCATGGAACATATTTCACCAGGACAAGGACGAGGAGTTCTACTTCCGCGAGACTCCTGCCAATGTGCGCACACGTCTTGGAGCCATCACTGGCGAGCATTTGTGTTTGGACGTGTTGGGAAGTGGCGTCATCAAGATCGACGCAACCCCCGAGGTCATCGAGGCCTTTGTCATGGCCACGGACGAGTCCAACGATATTCACTACCGCATGGTCAATCAACTCAGTGACCAATCGTCCATAGTTGAGATCCACTCGCGGTCTCTACACCAGGCACTCAAAGACACACCTCACCTCCTTGTCAAGCAGAAGCAAGTACTACCCTACAACATCACATTCATTGGTTTCCAATCACTTGATACACTGGCCAACTCGACTAAAGTGTGGATCCAGCCATCAGGATACTACATTGTACCACTGGCCAAAGGAAGTTGCTCACTTCGCTACCTCATCAACACCACTCTCAAGTGTTCTGTCAATGTGTCTGTCGATAGTGTAAGTCATTCCATTCTCTCAATCAATCATTCAATCACTCACTCACTCATACCATATTCCACAGATTGTTGAGACACTCTCTGGAAGGATAAAGAATACCATTCATTCATTCCATGAGGCCATCGTCAGACAGAGTACACCAGAGGATCCAATGGTCGACACTAGTGTTGATGACGAAGTATTGGACCTATTATATAACATTGCCATTGATGAGGTTAACAGGAATACTCACGACTCTATCAATCACAAGAGGAAGTACAATGATTTGGAATCAAATAACGAAGAGTCATCTGTAAGTACTGATCTGATTGCGATCCAATGAGTGCCAGGACTGACACCCAATCATTCAAATAGATCCAAGCCAATGACTTGTCACTCAGGTCTCCATTACCATTCACACCCAATTGGGAACGATTCATCAAACGAAAGCGATTCATGTTGGTCAGGTCACAGGACAACAGTCTTTGCACTCCATCATTCTATGCTGGCATCACATTCACTCTCCTTCCACAAGAGATCATCGAACATATATTCTCCTATCTCGACTCCCAATCACTGGCACGCGTATCATCCACCTGTACCCTATTCAATCTAACGGGCAACAAGAACTTCCTCTGGCGCTCACTCTATGACAACACCTATAGCAATAGTAGTAGTGGCAGTAGCGCGGCAAGTGACTTGGAGTGCTGGCGAAGATTATACATGGACAGACATTGTATATATACCAATTGGAGAGTGGCCAGGGCAAAGGTGACGGCGTTGTCTGGACACAAGACAAAGATCACGGGCATATATATGGGACAGGACATGGCCATCACAGGCTCGCGTGACAAGGAGTTCCAGGTGTGGCACCTCAAGTCCATGGCATACAGCTCGATTGCCAAACAATCAAGTTGTAGTGTGATCACATTCGAGAGCGGTGCCAGTGATCGTCGCTTTATCCGCGCTGGACATTCAAACGGACTCATCTCGCACATTGACCTCGAGCATCGATCAATCTCAACTGATCAGAGGTTCGTTTTCTTGGCCGATGGCTTCATTTTTGACAATCACAATGTATACATATGGGAGACCAATGCGGTCCAGCTCTGGGATGGCGAGTACTCCACCCGCACCACAAAGGTGTCCCTCGACGCGCGGGCAAAGATCAACCAGGCAAGACTGGGCAAGAACCCAAACACCCTTTTTACATGCTGCCGCGACAAGACAGCCAAGATGTGGGACTTGTCTGCGCAACCTTCAGCGCCGTCGATCGTCCTGCAAGGACACACGACAGGTGTCAATTGCATTGACGTGTACGGCGAGTTCAATATCCTGACTGGCTCCAACGACCGCTCGATACGCGTTTGGGACATACGCAAGCCGTCCAGCGCGATCACCGTGCTCAAGCCACCCAACAACACCTCTCCAATCCGATTCATCAAGTCAGTTTCCAACGACCGGTTTGTCTCTGGTAGTGACAAGATGTTACATGTGTGGACCACTGGAGGCCAGGGCCAAGGCCAGGGACAGTCCACAACCAATGATCTTTTTTCTTCAAGTATACTCGATAATGGCCACGTCAATAACATGTCGGCGATGGCAGCCAACGACTCAATGGTCATCTCCAGCTTCATTGATGGAGTGGTCAAGCATTACGATTTCTCGCGACCTACTTGGCGTGCGCAACAAGCACCAACGCCAGCACCAGCCATCCCATAACATATTACATTTATATTTATAAATAGTTCTCATGAGCTATGGCGTTGCTTTGACAGCACGTCCTACTCTCCTTGTTATTCATACACTTACTTTGGCCACATGTGGAGGGTAGTCCTGTTAGTCTGTATCCAGATGGGAGCTGTAAAATGATTGATTTATTGGACAAGATGAGTGCAGGTACTGAGGTGGACCAACAAGTCCTTGGGGATATGACATCTCACTTTGGTAACATCTTTGATGATGTTGTTGATGTATTAGATGTAGTTGATATTTTTGGCAGAATAGAACAGAATAGATTACATTACATCTTCCATCATACTATTATTGGAGTAGGTAGTTGAGGTTGGGTTAGTGAGTGATCACCTTAAGGATGACGTTGGAGTTTAGGTAGGATACATACGCAAACTGCTCCTCCTGAAGCAACTTCTTCTCTGATGAGACCAAACGCTTCAAGTAGGCCTGGCTGACTGAGAACTTCTCATCCATGGCTCTCAATCTACCATCAAGAGCAAACACACTCTTCACCTGATGATCCAACTCATTCAGAATCTTGTGTCCACTGTATGACTCTGGATTCTCGTGGAAGGTAACCATTCCATCCTTCTGACTGATCGTGGCAAAGATCTCTCCATCCTCAATCTAAATGTTGTTTGATTCATGTACATGTTAATATGATTGATTGAGCAGTGGCGGAGTGATTGATCATTACCATCTTCAAAACGATTGCTTCGGCTTCAGTTGGAGTGAGCTTGACATGCTCGGCAATGTTCTGAATTGAAAGGGTCATATAGGTTTGAGTGAGCTTCTTGATGTTCCTGCGATGTATTGACTTGATTGCCAGCTTGACAAGTCCCATGTTGTTATCCTAATGAATCAAAGATGTTAGTTTGATTGAATGAATGAATGAATGAATGAACCGATATAACATACCTTTGAGAAGGTCTCAGCGTTGGATGAAGCCTTGGCATGTATCTCATTGATGTTGCCATTGATGATGGATGTACCAAACTCAGAGTAGGCCTTGCAGTGGTTCTTGATGGCACGCTGCACAACGATTGGAGTGTAGTTGGGGAATCCTGGTGTGGTACCGTTCATCATGAGGAAGACCAAGTAGTACTTCTTGTAGGCCTCGATGGCGATGGCCGATATGGCGGTGGCAGGCGCCGTCCACACCTGTCTGAAGGCGTCCAGGGCCTGTCTGTACATCTTGAGAGTGCTAAACACGATGCCAGCATAGTAGAAGTAGCAGAGAACGTCGCGGATTGTGATGCTGGTCTGGTCGGGGTTGACATCTGTGATCGACTGTGACACGACGGGCAATGCCATGTGGTAGCACTTGGACAGGATGCACAGCTGAAGGAAGTCAGCGTGTACCGGTGTCAACTGTGTTGAGCTTGTAATGAGCATACCAAGTGCGCGTCTCAAAGGCAGCACTCCTCTGCTTGGTTGTCTGACCTGGAACAGCAGATCAGTGTAATGTCTGCAGACCTGACAGACTATAATGTTTCAGTGATTGGATTGGAGTAAGTGAGTGAGGAATGATTGCGTGATTGATCACTTGTTGTTTGATTCATACATTGAGTAGGAGCAGCCTGAACAAACTCAGCATTGCAGGCTGACAAGAATGTAGTGACCTGTGCGATATAACTCTGAGGATTCTTTCTCTGATCATTGATCTTTGCCTTCCTGTTTGATTGATTGATTGATTGACATGTCAGCATCAATGTGTTGTTACTTCTTGTAGTGACTCACTTACAATACAAAGAGGTAACCTAGGGAGTGTGCTCTTGGGTCCAATACGAGAAGTACCTGATCAAGGTTGTGTAGATTGTTTGACAATGTATCCTCAAAGTGAGTCAAGTTTGTCTTCATTGTCTTTGGGTTTGTCTCCCTTCTGGCCTCAGTTACAAAGCTGTCCATGATTGTGATTGATTGAATGAATACAAATATAACAAAGAGAGATATAAACTAGTTTATATTAATTGATTGATTGAATGAATGAATGAAGTTGAGATCAACAAAGATCCACTCCTCTTTTTTTCTTGAAATTGAGGGCTTTTTGATGTGAGGGTAAGTCGACAGCCAAGGTCAAGGGTTCGTCTTGTCTGTTCATTCATGTGAATGACCAAGGCGACTGGCAACAACACCAACAAAGAATGACTAGTACTTGGTCATGATCTGGATAGTCGATGAATGTAGTCGACCATGTATTGGACAGGTGTCACTTGACCATTATCAACTTGATGACTTTGATAAATAGCTCTCCTCATTGAACAAAGGATGTACAGGTGCATTATAATGCTGTTTGTTGTACATTACGAATGACTTTTCTTTGTCTCTAATCTATATAATAAGTTTCGCAAGTCAATCGAATGATCAATCAATGTTAACAACTTGGTTGGACATGACTTGGATGTTTGGATCTGATGAATAACAACATACCAACTTTACAGCTCCATTGTCACCTACTGATGTGATCGGACTGGTGTAGATTGTCATCATACCATATAGATTGCCAAAGAGTATGTCGGTGAGGAATCGATCACCAACCATGATGATGCGTGATGGTTCAGTGTCGTTGAAATGTTTGATCACAGCTTCAATGCCTTCAGGCTTCTTCGTGCCATGCTTGATGACAGGTATGCACAACTCTCGTTCCAGACGTGTAGCCTCGACAAAGTCGTGATCGTCACTAGATCCAGCACTGTTTGATAACACGGCGATGCCCTTTGGTCCAAACACCCGTCGGGCATGCTCCAATGCCTCGCTGAATGGCGCATAGACGTGGTCGGCATAAGGCTCTGTCAGGGTGTTGTCTTTATCAAACAGTACTGCATCGAAGCCCATACTACGCAGTCGGGCAAAGTCAATTGATCTAACATCCTGCAGCATCAAGTGCGGGATGACCAAGCTGCGATTGTAGAACACCTTTCCAAGCGATCGCATTGCCGCAAAGTTGAAGCTCTGTACCATCTTATTATCGTATGTATGATTAGTATAACTATGTTGTCAATGTGAATGATCAGAAGACGAATGATAACTTGTCAAAGTGTATTGGAGGAGCCCAAAAAGGACATGTGGGTTGCTTTAATTGGTAATTTATGGGACGGAATAATCCCACTAATCAATCAAAATCTAATCAATAAAACACATCTCCTCCCTTCACTCAATCACTCATCTTAATCATAAACAGATATATATATATATATATATATATATATACAATCTACTTCTGTTCCGGTGATCACTCACTCGACGATCTATCAAATTAATGGACCACCATACTCAATCACAATCATCAACACCTGATGATCAGAAGACATCATTATTCAAGAGTTTACTTAACAATATAGTATTGATAAGATTGATTATGTCATGTATACATACTATAAGTGATCATTTGTATTATGAACAAAGAGTGAGGGATGCAAAGAATGGAGATATAAAGGATGGACCTGATGAATATAGATCAAAGTATAGACATTGGACTGATCTATATGTTATACTAAGACATCAACATATTGGCCTGTTAAAAGATCGTATCAAACGACGACTACACATCAGTGCACTACCAATTGGATACGCTGCCAACAAGGTGAACTTTATATCATGCTATTCCCAAATGGACTTGGACACTTTCAAGTACCTCAGCCTGCATTTCCCCAGTCAATTCAATCCCCAATCGATCATAATGGATGTGATCAAGTCTGGCAACATCGATATATTCAATGAGCTTGCCAATCAATCACCGCTCATCAATCATCATCTACTGCTTGACGCCATCGACTATCAAAGATTGCCCATGTTGGTGATGTTCTTGCGCGAAGGATTGCTCTCCAACACATTCATGATGACCCAGTCCAAGGACATTGCACGACGTCTATACTCAACTCGCTCATCGGTCATGATCAGAGCAGTGTTGGCACCCAACTTCCTGCCGTCCGTCGAGCTGGCCAACATCATCAGATCTCATGCCGATAAATCAATCTTTGAACTCTTGATGACCGAGGATCAGGCACTTATCGATGAACTACTACCACTGCCATCATTTAATCTCAAATACAATTCAAATGACCAACTATTGATCAATGCATCAGCGGAGAGACAATGGGCACATATCCAACGAATGATGACCTATGGAATCTTTCCATTTTACCAACCTGATGACTTCCAACTCAAAGCGGACTTAGCCATAGGACAATCAATTGAACATATCAAGTCATTGTCAACAACAACATCACATCATGATGTCATGGATGATGGCCAGAGACTGCTGTACATGAGGCTTGTGATGGCTTTGGAGAATTATGGTGGTAGTGCAATGGACGACACCTTGGGCCAATACATCTCAACGGGTGACATCACACTCATACCTGCATTCATGACAGTATTGGAAAGGAAGAGATACATGGTGTTCAATCAAATTGTTCAATGTGGTACATTGGATCAGGCCAGGTTGGCGATGGGATTCATCAGTCCATCCGATCAATCATCATCGCCAACAAACTTTGATTGTGACAAGCTGATCAAACATTTCACGAGTCCACATACCAACGTCGATAGACTTGGCATACTGATGTATCTCAATAGTAATGGAGTTGTCCTGACCGAGTCACAATTCTCTCCCAGTATCATCTATGATGGACCATTGGATACACTCACATTCATTCTATCGGACAACAACAAGATTATACCAAGACTACCTGGTCATTGGATGTTCATCGACTCTACTCACTTTGAGTTGGCACTCAACAATAGACCCGATATGATCTATGTCGACAAACAAGAGAGATTGGCCATCAAGTTTGGAAACATGGCAATTGAGCAACGTTTGTTGAATAGGTATCGCGACACCAATGATTGTGGTACTATGGACGCACTCAAACAATCAATATCAGGTCGTGTTCAAGTGGATATGTTCAAATACCTCATTGATCATATTAGGGGCGAGGTCTTTGATGGTGGACTTTGGAACATGCTTGGAAAGATTGGCGATGTCGAGTTGGTGGAGTTGGCCATCATCAAGCTCAATCCAGATCAATATCGATGCAACCTATTGATGTGTGGCGCGATCATTCAAGATCAGGTCGATCTTGTCAGACACATGTGCGCACATCATTCCAACATTGTCCGCAATGTTGACAACATCGTTCAACATTCAACAGCACTCAATGTTGGAGATACTGAAGTGATGGACATCATATTCAAACAGGATCCAATCATCATTGACTGGGAGTACTTTGAGAACAATGGTGGTGGTGAAGATGGTGAGAGGATGGTTGAACTCGTGTACATCGACGGTCTAAAGGCACCATCACGTATCCTCGATCTTTTAAGGAATGTAATATGTAGCAAACCTGGAAATATACAACAACTTGATCAACTAATTGGATATGTGTCAGGTGATGATGATGGTCAAACATTGAACAAAATCAAACAATTAGTGTTACCAATGCTTACAAAGACGTTGGTACTCAATTATGATGATGTAACACTTCAACATCTTGTTGATATTCGAGTAAAGTTGCGAGTGGACAGTTCAATCACCAATTTATCCGGTTACCAAAATGAACCCATCAAATCAATATTTAAACAAAACAATAAAATATGACAGAAAGTTGAGATTGGGGCTGGAATTGTTCCAACAAAGGTCTAGGGAAAGTTTATTATTTTCGGGTGGTCGGGTGATCGACTTGGTGAAATAGATGATTGAATCTGGAACTGGATACACGGACTGATTTAAAGCTCGCGAACCAAGTGTGATTGCCATGGGCACCATCTGTTGCCTGGGAGGAGAGCACCACCAACCTCGTTGAGGTGGTTCTCGACGTAGTCAATGGAAGCGTCACAGACCTCGGCGGCCATATCGAAGAAGGAGATGGTGGCTGGGTCGAGGTAGTATGACCACTGCCAGTTGTAGAAGGTGTCTCCGCGCTTGATGATTCCCATCACTCCGCGTCCTTCCTCGGTTCTGTTGGCAATCAGGTCACGGGCATGCTGGATCAAAGTTGGGTTGGTGAGCTTGATGGTGAACTCGTTGGTGTTATCGGAGAAGACAAAGTAGGCGTTTCTGGCGTAGGCCAAGGTCACGGTGACCAGCATCAATGCGGCAATAATTTGGAATGACTTCATTGTTATGATTATTATTATATAGTTGTTAGAGATAATTGGATTGATGATTAATTAATGTCAATTGAAATGTCTATTTATTCTTTTACTTGATAACTACATGTAATATCAGTAAAGTACTATAACCCCATTATTTGCAGGGTTGATAGCTATCAATTTTGATCACTTTTTTTCAAAGTAGGTGACATCCAATCAAAACACGTAATGAGCATCACAATCGACCAAAGGACACGGTTTGTAACCAAGTATGGGACAATAGCCCGACCTACCAGAAGGCGGGATAGGCCTTAGGAGGTAGATTTTAGAACCTTTGTACAAGTCAAACTTTTATCAATAATTTACTTCTCTTTTAGTATAAGGTTATTATTATCTCTTTGAATAATTATATCTCTCAATAGTTAATTATTTGAACAAACTTCAACACATTGACTGACTTAATTTTACATCTCTAACTCCAATTCCAACATTTAAACAAACTTGAAATATTCTACCATTAAGAAGGGAAGATTTATTTTGGTTGATCTACTTGTTTGTGAGCAGGAACAATAACATCAATTTATAGAATGAATCTTATTTCCATCTTTTAATGGGTACTTACTTGATTTTTTTAAAAGAAGTATTATTTATTTTTGTAATTGTCTTAAGTTTGATACCCATAAATGTCATTATTGCCATTCTCCAGGAGTATTTATTTAGGAATTTGGAAGTTGGGGCCTTTGTATACTCCGGCGTCCTTAAAATCGAACTGGTACGATGCCATTAGAACAAACTGTAATAGAACTAACATTGAAAATATAGTTATTCTATTCATTGTTTAATTATTTTTATTATTATTCTAATATTTAAGTATAGAAGAAGTTATTTCAACAAATATAAGAATATTAAGTTATAACCGTAATTATATTTATATGGTAAAGTTAACCATGAATCGTAAGAGTTACTATTGATGGTAGGTAACAAACACCAGAACTAGGAGAAGTTATTAATAATTAGCATGAGTGGTGTTTCTTAACACACACTAGACGCGATCAATTAATAAATCATTGCCCCTCATTGTATTACAATACTGTCGATCTGTTATATCTTGTTGTGAATTGAGACACAAAGTATTAGAACTTGATATTTATTATTATTATCGATTTATATTTTCCAGTGATTGATTCACCCATAATTCTATGAATAAGTTGTGTAGATTCCGTTGACCCCATACTACACCGATTCAAATACCATTACCATTATCAAAACATTACCTTTACATCTACATCCCAGTTCCATTGTTCTTTGTACATACAACTTGATGTATCCTTAGTTTTATTGATTCCTACTTTGAAATGAAGGGAGTTTTATTGATTGAGAATGGTTCTAAAAAACGATGATTTGATCATTTTACTCAAACAAGCAATAACTTCTGAAGAGATAAAGATATATATATAAATACATAGTTGTACATTAAAAGATGTTGTCATTTAGAACTGCTACATCATTGCTCACAAGCAGAGTCTCAACCATGAGATTCACTAGATTATACTCTTCATCTGCAGTTGCCAACAACGATTCAAGGTAAGGGCAGCAGACAACAGACCAGACATTGCTTGTGAATGTTCTAACAGGCTCATGATGATACAGCTATTTGGAATCATTGAACAAGCCAAACCTGACAAAGAAGTCATTAGATGAGGTGTTTGCAAAGGTTAACCAAGTGGTTGGCGCACCAGTGTACGACACATTGATTCAGAGATACAACGCACTTGGTGAGGTGATGGCATGCGTCTCAGTGGCCAACTTTGCAAAGATCAACAACATCACTCTGTCAGAGTCATCCTATGACATTATCCAGGAGCACGTCGAGGACAAGAACGTCAAGCAGGAGGACGACACAGACTTCTCAAAGCTCAATCACATCTACGACGACTTCCTCAAATACAAGGAGGCCAACACCCGACGACCATGGTTGAACCAACCAAGATCTTAATATAGCGAGCGATCATCATCACTATATAGCGAGATAGATGGATAGAGTTGTCGATCGATTAAATAGCAACTAAACTTACACATGTTAACAACAACAACAACGATCACATGATGATCAACGCGATGATAGATAGTTAGATAGAGAGATCAACAGTCTGATGATGTTTATTTGAGTGCGAGCGAGTTATCACAAGGAGTAGGGCTCTTGATCTGGACTCTGGTCATTGATCAGATCACTTGATCAGTGGACGACAGGTGAGGAGGGGGGAGGGTAGGTTGTGGCTTGTTCCCAAACGATGAAACACATCGGAGGAGAGAGAGAGTGGCAGGACCGAGCAGGGCATTACTCTGCACATGGACGTTGGTTGGTAGCCACAGGACACAAGCTAAGGGGTATGTGTGTGTTTGCGCGCTTCAAAGGATCATACGTCACGGCGATGATGATACGGTGTGTGTTGCCGCTTAGGGATGGGTGTGTTGCTGCTGTTGCTTATGGAATGATTGGCGAAAGCAACATGCACGCATGCATATCCAATATGTATGTCAGAGATGGATGTCTAGAATATGTTCTCCTTGCTGCGGAGGTTGATGTTGCCCGACTCCTACATGTGGACAAAGAGAGAGTTAGTATTTGATTACATGCCAATACATCCATGGATGATGCGCAACAACTCACCTGAGACATCTCGTTCAAGCTCATTGGGAATGATTGACTCATAAAGTATCCGCCACTCTGGGATGACTCTTGTGATGCTGATTGCTGGCTGAATCCATTGACTGACTGCGAGCCATCCATGCGTTGCGACAAGTCGACCGTGGCCATCGAGTTGGTGATTCTGGACATGGTGTATGGGTTGCCGCCAAGACCAGAGAAGCCGCGGTACGTCTGAGGTGAGTAACGATTGTTGTTGTTGTTGTTGTCATAGTACTTTGGTGGACGCTGGCCATACACCATGCTGGAGGCCAATGCAGGATCGACTGGTCCGCGCTGATCTGGATAGCTGAAGCCTGTAGGCTGTGCTCCAGCCACTGGCAACTTGCCCTCTCCATACAGCTTCCTTGGCTTTTGCAACTGTACCGAACTTGGCTTCAAGTTGGACAATGTTCCATCGACCAACAAGTTCTTCTCCTTGATATGACAGATCAAGTTGTTCCAGAGTTGATCCTATTTTAATTAATTGATGATTGATTGTGAGTTAGTGAACGAACGAACGATTGAATGAGATTGATTGATTGAGTATACATACCCTTGAAAGGACCTTGGCATTTCCACAAATGATTAGACCATAACGTGCACGGGTCAAGGCGACGTTAAGACGACGAGGGTCCTGGAGGAAACCAATACCTTGGTACTCGTTGGAACGGACACAGGACAGGATGATAAAGTCCTTCTCACGTCCTTGGAACGAGTCAACACTAGCCACCTCAATGTCTTTGTAGAACTCAATGTTGAGCTTGCCAGTCTTGATCATGACATTGACGAGGTAGGAACGCTGTCCTTCGTAGGGCGTGATGATACCAATCTGCTGTGGCTTGGTACCGAGCTCCAAGAACTTGGTGACGATCTTCTCAATCAATGATGCCTCTGTACGATTGATGAATGATGTACCCGAAGAGCTGATCTCTTCTGGTCCAGTGCAGTTGTAGAAGAACATTGGGTCGTGTGACGAGGGCCAAGGGAACTTGATCTCATTGTAGACGCGGTCCTTGTAGGACAGCTCATTGACGAGCTGGCCTTCGTAGAATGTGCTTGAGGGGAACTCAGAGAGCGAAGGATGCATACGATACTGTGTGGTGAGACGGAATGGGATGAATCCGAGATTGATCATACGCTCAAACAAGGACTTGGACAGACCTGCCTCGATGACCTTCTTGGCCATCAGCACTGGACCGAGCTGGCAGTGGTCGCCCACCAGGACGACCTGGCGTGCGCCGAGCATCATTGGGATAAGACACTCGGGCTCGCTGGCCTGCGTGGACTCATCGATGAGCACGTAGGGGAACTTGAAGCTGGCAAGACGGGGGTCGCCGGCACCAACACACGTGGTGCAGATCACGTCGGCCTCCTTGAGGATTGTGATCTCGGCGGCACGCTTCAGCGACCAGTACATCTTCTCATCCTTTGCGCTCAGCTCACCTTGATCGTCCTTGAGCTCCTTGAACTTCTTGAGATTGTTCTTGTGCTTGTGATCCAGCTGCCAGACCTGTTGGTGCAGCGTGAGATGCTGGACGGGCGAGGCCACCTCCTCCCTGAGCTTGGAGCAGAGTCTGACCACCTTGAGACCAATTGAATGCAGCTTGCCTGCGAGTTGATCGATAGCCACGTTGGATGGTGCACACACCAACACCTTTTCATTCTTCTTGATAACCTGTGTGACAAAGTGATGAACGAGGAATGATGACACCACGGTCTTGCCAGTGCCAGGTGGACCCTGGATCAGGGACAGCGGACTCTTGAGCACCTGTTGCGCCGCAGCGATCTGTGACTTGTTGAGAGCGGGCAGATTCTTGATGGCGTATGTCTTGGGCAGGGGCACGTTGGTCTTGGGCATCACGCGATCGTGTCCAAGCAGTGCGTGATAGAGGTGATCGGATATCGAGTCCTTGGACACGGCGAATGCCTTGAGTGCCGCTTGCATTCTGTCAAATGAGGTCGACCTCCACACCATGTCGATCTTGAAGCGTCCACTGGCCTTGACGGGCGCGTTGTGTGAGTTGTAGATCTCGAGAGACACCTCGAACGATGCCTCACCCTCGTCGTTGATCTTGGTGACACGGCCCACTGATTCCCAGTCGGGTGACTCTCGGTCGCCCTTGTACTGTAGCTTGAGCTCATCGCCTGGCATCACCTTGAACTCAAAGTCCGATCTACTGAAGCTGAAGAAGGCTGTCCACTTCTTGCTCAGACCCTGCTCCCAGCGCAACTGCACATTGTCCTGCGACAGCGCCTCGCGCAGCACCTTCTCGTGCTCCGACTCCAGTCTGATGAGCGGTGTGATGATCTCTTGGTACTGATAGGCGTCCTCGTAACGCAACAGAGTGGGCAGTGGCGCGCTCTCGTCGGCCATCATCTCTGGGCCACCGCCATGCTTCTCGACGACCACCGCGTTGGGGTTGGTCTTCCAGTCCTCCTCGAGCTTGAGGATCTGCTTGGTGGTGATCTGGCGCACACGCTGCTGGTCCTCGTCTGAGGGCACCTTGACCAGCCAGCTGAGGAAGCTACGCTCGCTGTTGATCAGTGGCTGCCAGTTGGACAGGTCCCAGTTGGTCGTCTCCTTGCTGCCTCCCATTGCGCAGGGGTCACGACAGAGCAGCACGACAAACTGCTCCTTCTTGGCCGTGATGAAGCCCAGCAGAAAGATGTTCTTGCAGCCGCAGTTGTAGCACTCGAGCACAGTCTCACCAAACTGCGAGTCGGCATGCAGCGAGATCTCGTTGTGGCGCGTCTTGACGAGATGAGTGACGATGTGTGACGAGTTGGTCTTGCCCTTGCCATTGCAGAACCATTTGCCGCAGGAGCAGCGCACGACGGTCGAAGGGTCGTGCAGACCGCAGTAGCCGCAAGCGTAGTCGGGCAGATTGATCTTGATGCTGTCCATGTCCTCGGGGTCCTCAAAGTTCAGCTGTGAGTTGTCAAGTAGTAGCGCGTCGTTCTGTGAAGACATGAAGTCCTGCGATTCAAAGTCATTGCGGCCAGAGTTGGTCGGTGAGTGAGTATGATTGTGATTGTGATTGTGACTGTGATGATGATGATGATGTTGCTCGTCATGTTGTATCTGTTGTTGTTGTGTACGACCAGCACCTATGTTGTTGCCACTCTGATTCCTGTTGTTGTTGTTGTTGTTTCTGGGCGCAGAGTGTTTCACGACCCGTTGTGATGGGTCGTTTGGTGAGGGGAAGCCATTGGATGCAACACCTAATGAGTTGTTGTTATTGTTATTGTTGTTGTTGTGTTCGAATGGTGCAGACAGAGTGTAGTCATCCTGTGTATTGCTGTCGGCAAAGTCAAAGTAATTGAAGTCTGTTTGGCTCGTTGCCGATTGCGAGCTATTGTCGAGTCCTGTCCCTCGAGAGTTCACATCTTGTGAGAGTCCATACATGTTTGTCTGTCTGTCTTCTCTCTTTATAATATTTGTTGATGTTGTTTGGTAAATGAACTAACTCATTGGTCTCAATTTGATTTTTTCTTCACTATTCCATGAGAATGACAAAAAACAAGGGACTTTGATTAATTAATTTAATTTGTATTATTTAACCATTAAATAAAGAGTTTGCAATCAATAATTATTATAGAATTAAAGCATTATAATGACTTCTCCAAAGGTTGTTCCTCCCTCCAGTATATTTCTAACATAAATGATTTACATTGAATCTAATAATGCGCAATCTAACAGCACAACGAGAACGAATACGCATACAACGACCGAATAGATGAAGGCAGACATAGAGTCACCTCACCCCAAGAGAATATCTTTGGTATTCATTGATATTTAGAGGATTAATCACATATTTTTGATATTATAGTGGAGACGACTAGAGCAAAAGCTATTATAATATATATTTATTGTAGAGTTCAATGATTGATTATAATTATTTGTAGTAATTTCAAACTAGTATGAGTTGTACAACTCAATATTATAGAGATAAAGTAATGATAATGTTGGGAATTATTGATCTACAAATTGTTGTGTCAAGGAGAAAAACGAAACTTTTGTTGATTGATAAATTTTTGTACAAGGGTCTTTACACTTTGTGCCCAAAAGCCTTATCTTTGATGGGGTTGTTTGGTTGCTGGGTTATTGGGTAGTGTAAATAGTCTGTTGGTCCTTCCCGTAGGAGACAGTGCCCTTCCTTTGTGTGTGTATTCAATTGAATAAGCACTACTAATCGACCACCTGGTTGGTTGGATGATTGATCGCAACATTGATCAGCTCCAACGGGCGCCCTACCCTTACACAACAACACACCTCTCTCTCCTCCCTTGCAACAAAGTGAACAGACGTCTCGTCTATAAAATATCCAAGTATTTATTAATAACTATTTATCCACTCTTGGGTACCCGAATGTTTGCCTCATAGTACTAAGCAATGATCATTCTTGTACACAACACAAATAGTTTGAACAAACAATCAACGTTGCTACTTGCTACTTCCTCTTTGGTCAAACTCATATCTCTCTATATCTCTCTATCTTTCTCCTCAAATATAAATATAAAGTCACCAGGTGACACTTTAAATCATTCGATCAAACAACTAATCAATTAATTTATAAATTAATTAATTAATATTAATATTAGAATTAGAGATAGAACATAGATAGAAATGAAATATATATTATTTGGATTATTGTTAGTATTTACATTGACATTGGTCTCAGTGGATTGTGCTCCATTGACCAAACAATGTGTGACATGTCGTAAGGCCAACCAGAATTGTTCTGTTGATGGTGATTTGTGTCCATCTGGCTACCAATGTGTCCAGAAGCCAGACACCTCCTACTCAGTTTGCACTCCAAAGTTAACCATCGGCTCACTTAACTGTTCGGATGCTCGCAAGTGCCAGGACTACCTCTCCTGTGAGACCGTCGCCAGCACCACCAAATGTCTAATCGTTGCCAACAAAGGGTATGTACATTATATTTATGATCATGATCAATCATGTATGGTATGACACTTATTGACAATCTCTAACTTTAAATTATATGACACAGATTGGGTGAGAGTTGTGACACTGATCGTGATTGTGATCCAAGTTTGAAATGTGATGGTACAAATTTGACCTGTATCAATCCAAGCAATCCAAACTGTACCGATGACAATCATTGTAAGGCATCTGAGAGATGTTATGATAAGAAGTGTATGACTTCATTCCCAGATGGAAAGGCATGTAACTCTTCAAGTCAATGTCTGAGATACTCCAACTGTGAGATCACCACCCAGTCCCAGAACTACACCGTCTGCAATGGATTGTTCACTCTATCCGAGGGTCTAGCATGTACCAACATGTTATCTTGTGATCTGACTCAAGGATTAACTGTATGTATATATATATATATATACCTACTTGCACCATCATTAATGTACCAGTACTAACTAACTCTGCATTGGTTATATCATCATAGTGTTACAACGATTTCTGTACAAAGAGACCTGCCAACAGTAATTGTACTCTTCCCTTTATGGCCAAGTGTAACAGTATGCAGTCTTGTACTTGTGAGGGAGAGACATGGGCTGGTACCTGTAGAGATATCATACCCCAGAACTCAAAGTCCCAACAGTTCATACTCAACTTTGTCGACTGTATCTACAAGTCTACATGTCCAATGGTTCTACTTGACAAGCCCAACAGTTGTCTTACTCAACAATGTGGATTCCTGGTTACCAACACATCACTCTATGTCGACCAGTGTGCTCCAAGTCAACCAACTACCACAACAACTACTACTACTACTCCGGCTACTACTGCTACCACTTTAGTCACTACATCGCCAGCCACCACCTCGGCCACAACATCAACATCTGCTACTACCACTACTACCATGACCTCTACGACCACTGGTGGACATCCAAACAATGCCATGTCATTGATTGTTGCGCCAACAATGATTCTCATGACCATCATCATATCTTTGTTGTTACTCTAGTCACTAGACTTTAACTTATAAAATAATCTACCTTCATATTGTATGAATGAATGAACAACAATCATTATTATTTAATTTATTTTTTCAATCACTCATCAAATGCAAAAACGATCGTTTTTGACGAGTCGACCGAACACTTTACAATCAATCATTCATTATACATACTTACAAAAATATATAAACACTTATAAATACAAGAATGAGTGACGACGAACAATCAAGAGAGAGTACATTGCTGAGCAAAGATTACAAGCTTGACAAACGATCACCCTTGACCATCAGCACATTGAACAAGAAGAGTGATCAGCTATGGCTGTTCAAGCTTCCAAGAAATGTAAGAGTTATCACGATTGAAGGAAAGAAGGAATGAATGGTATTGACAATCAATCAATCAATCAATCAATAATAGTTTGATATAAACTCATTGGATGACAAGTCTATTGATATTAAGAATATCGAGTCGATTGAATGCAGTGATATCAAGGTGGATGGAAGATCAAATAAGTATAGATTGAGACAGGCTAATGTTAATGAGGTTTCGTCATTGGTTAATATGTGGGCCAGTGACGAGCAGGATGGTACAATGAAGTTGGGTGTACCATTCAGCAAGTACATCTGTATCGAAGAGGTCTTCAAAGTGCCAACGACCAATGTAACACTGCCACCAACCAAGCAAGCACAACAACCAGATGGTATCAAGGGCATGTTCTTCCCACCAGGTTCAGCTCAATGTAAGTGTTGGTATTGTTCTTGGTATCGAGGACACATACACTAATACATTATCAATCAATCAACATATGAACAGTCAAGAAGAACTTGAATGAACAGTCGACAAGAGATGAGATACTGAAGAAAGTAAAGGATTCAAAGTCCAAGAAGAATAAGTCTAGCACTGTCACAAGCACAAGCACAAACATCAACACAACTAGCAGCAGTAGCAAGAAGAAGAGCGTTGAGGAGCCAGAGAAGAACACCAACAAGAAGAACAAGAAGGTGGATGAGGATGAAGTTATGGAGGATGCCAATGATGACGACAACAACAACACCAAGATATCAAAGTCAAAAGAGTCGTCCAAGGACTCCTCAAAGGACAAGAAGTCAAAGTCAAAGAAGCAAGACTCTGACGATGAAGAGGAAGAGGAAGAGGAGAAAAAGACAAAGAGCAGCAAGAAGAGCAAGAAGAGCAAGAAGGCAGAGTCTGATGATGATGAGGAAGAGGAGGAGGAGGAAGTCAAGACACCATCAAAGAAGAACAAGAAGAGCAAGAAGGCAGAGTCTGATGACGATGATGATGAAGAGGAAGACGAGAAGAAGAGCAAGAAATCAAAGTCCAAGTCAAAGGATGACAGCAGCAGCAGTAAAAAGAGAAAGTCAGTCGAGCCAGACAGCAGCGAAGACGACGAAGACAAGAAGAGCAAGAAGAAGAAGAAGCAGAAGTGATGACCTCCTCCAACAGGGGAGCACACACAGCAAGCAGCCTTCATCCATTCATTCTCATCACTCAGCTAAAGACAGTCGACAACAAATAAAAGGTGGCGTGATGAAGGCCGCCAGCAATTTGAACAGCAACATTAGACTGATGGATAGATAGGTAGACGGGGCTCGTCTACCACCTCCCGAGTTGGTGAGTGATCGGCGGAGGAGCACATCACATACCGACACCCACCACTTCACTTCGATCACTCTAATCACGACCTTGATTGGGGTGGGGGCAAGGGTTGATTGAGAGGTTGGGGTCGTGTGTGTGGACGGGTTGTGTGTGATTGGATGGTGATGGATGAAGGTATGTTAAACACTTCTAATACAGGTACTACTTACTTATTCAATCATTCATTCATTAACTAAGTGGACCATCCATCATAATATATTTATAAATATATACTGATCATCAATCAAACTAATTTCCAGTACGATCAACTTGATGGGCATACAGTTAAGCAAGAACAGAAGATTACCAAAGTATAAAAGGAGGTCCTTGTCAAGACATGCCACTGGACAGAGAAGCGATGACGATGATTTGAATGAGGACTTGCCAATCGATTCAACATTAGCCTCAACGACAACAACAGATATAATCAATCAAGATTGTTCATCAATACCTGGAAAGAATGGAATGAACCAACAACAACATCAACATCACCAGTTCAAAGTGTTATATAGAGTGTTGGAATTGATCGATGGCCTGGACTTCCAAAAGGATGGCAAACAATTTGATAGCGCACCCAACGATCAATTCTCATCGATGGCACTAGAGTTGCTGTCTCATATTGTATCCTACCTCAATGTTCGCGACCTCGCCACACTGCAGTCGGTCAGCCGGTTCTTCTACGTGGTGGGCCGCAACAACCAAGTGTGGCGCTCACTGATCATTCGTGATATGATGCTCTGGATGAACATACAAAATGTACGAACACTGGTGGCCAAGCACGAGCACACCAAGATGATCAAGTGGAAGAAGATCTATTGCGATCTGTGGCGACAGAGGTACTGTCGGAAGTGCCATCGCGTGTACCGTCAGTGTTGGAATCACAGCGCCATATGCAAGGTGCACACGGACATCCGAGACATTGTGGAGAACAGAGGTGTACCTTCAGGTGTCTATTGGCTATGTTGTCTGGCAAAGAGTAGGGATGCGCCAGGGTGTTCATCATCATTCCATTGCGAAGAAGAAGAGACACTTCATCCATGTTATATATAAACCCTTACGCTTACCCTTACACTGACGCTGAAGCTTTGGAAATAACGTTGTTTATAAATAATGATGATTGTGAGTGTATTGCAATTGTGATCGGCTGACCTATCAGCCCATCATAATAATTGCCAGTAATTATGGGATTGTTGTTGTACATGGAGTCGTTGGTATCTTATATTCGGTCACTCATTCAATCAATTGATCATTGATCATTGAGTATATTCTTGATGTCAAAGTTTGATGATGTTGATGAAGTAGTTGTAGTATTTACAGTTGATGGTCGGTTGTCATATGACTGGTTGTTGGTGGAGATGGAGATGGAGGATGATGGGCTATTACAGTCCACCCATGTATCACCTTGACCTTCGAGACATTCTTGTTTCCTGTTGAATGATAGTTTCGGGATGTCTGGCTTGCTGACGTTGTGAGGGCGTGGCGGTGAATCGTTCTGGAGTAGGAATGGTGCCAACTTCTTGGATGGTGATATTTTCAGGGTTGATGGCCCAGGGATAATATGATTGTGATTGTAGTTAAATGGCACCATTGTTGTCGTAGTTGAATTGTGATTGTTGTTATTGTTGTTGAAATGGTGGATATCATTGAATGGATATCCAGTTGGTTTGACATGGAATTGGTGTGTATTGAATGCAGATGTTCCATTAAGTCCGTATGATGAATTGTGATTGTTGTTGTTGTTGTTCCTCGATTGATGATGAAGGTCGAATATATCTATTGGTATGTTTGTTAGTCACATTCATTCATTCATTCATCAATCAAAGTATACATACCTCTGTCATCAGGACGTAATAGTGGACTGTTATCACAGGATGATGGCACTTGATCAATCACCTCGATGTGTCGCGAGTCTGGTGATAGCCTCTCCTCAATGACTGTTTGAAATGGTGTTGATGGTTTATATGGTCCATTCGATCCATATGGATGATAATGTGGACTGGAGTGGCCACCCTTCAATCCACGTGGTGATATCTGATTGCCACTACTTCCACTTCCACTGCCAATGCCATTGCCACTGCCACTACCACAACGATACGGTGTTGGTCTTTGTATTGTGTCATAGTAACCATTCAATGATGTCGATGGTCTATACTTGTTGCCTATGCCATTGTAGTTGTTGTTGTTTGAGATTGAGTTGTCCGATGAGCTCAAACGAAGGGGTGGAGGCAGTTGTGGACTGGCATACTCTCGAGGTGATGTCATTGTTGAACTTGAGTTGTCGTACCCATTGTCTAAGAAATCTCCAAATAATGATGACGAACTGGACGATTGTGTCAAGTATGAATATTGAGTGGTTGGAGATGACTGGGGAGAGTAGTCGGTAGTCATGAGGCCTGGAGACTGCCCTCCTCCACCATTGCTGAATGATAGTGCGGGTGTCCTTTGATAGAATGGCAGTGAGCCCATCATACCAACATTGCCAGATGCGTTCATGCCGTAGACGTGTAGGTCCTCCTTCTGCTCCACCACGATGGACAATACGTCACCGACTCGACGGTAAGGTATTTGACACTTTTGAAAGTTCTCAATGATGATGTTGATGTGTGTGCCCAATCGATCATAGTTGGCCGCGATCCATTCAGATAGTGCAATGTTGACCAATTTGAAGTGATTCAGTGCCACCAGGCCATGGAGAGGTGAACTGCCTGCCGATGTTGTGGTCGTAGTGGAAGTCGTTGGGGTCTTGGTAGTTGTCGCAGAGTTCAAAGTTGGAGAGGCAGCTGGAGATAGAGTGTACGGAGTTGGAAGCGGGGACAGGTCGTCACTATTGTTGGACAGGGATGTTGGAGGAGACACTATGAGGCCGGTGGATGAGGAGGAGGACGAGCCAGAGATACTTGGTCGCTTGCCCCAGTTGATATAGTGGTAGGTGGATAGACGGGTCTTGGACTTCTCACTGATGAGCACACGATGCCCATTGTAGATTGGGTCTTTGGTCAGACGATTGAATCGTCCGCGCAATGTGGACAGATTGCAGTGGAATAGGGCGGCCAGGGTGCGATCGGGGAAGTATATTGGTTCGTTGACACCGTTGATAAAGTATTGAACAGAGGTTGGTTCCTTGGTACCGGCAAGCGTAACATCGAATTCACGTACATAATACTCTCGTCTGAGGTCTGGTCCGGATGATGATGATGATGATGATTGATTGATTGATTGTGATAGGTGATGTTGTTGATGTACATTGTTGTTGTTGGACATATACACTGGTGATGACAATGCACTTGAGTTGTTATGTTGATGTTGATGATTGTAATCCATCTTTAACAATATTGTAATATTATTATGATCAATCAACAAATAATTAATTATTAATATTTATATATGTATGTGCACAATGACAGGCAAGATGTTGGTAACAATAAACAGTTATGAAGGTAGGTGTTGTTGTTGTTGTTGATGATGTTGTTGGCAACAAATAAAAAAACAGATTGTAGATGTGATGTAATATAATAATAATAATAATAATTAAAATAAATATTTAAACAAATATAAAGTGTAACAGATCCAAGTCAGTTAAGTTGTTGTTGTTGTTGTTGTAGATTATAATTTGAATTGAACAGACACTTATAGATGTATACGAAATGTGATTGATTGATTGAACAAGCCCCAAGGGCAATGGACCATGAGACCACTTGAACTTGGGAGAGTGAGTGGTACGGTGGGGTATTTGGCGCGCCCTGGATTGATTGCAATCAATCAATCAATCAATCGGCCGGGTAAGTAAGTGTAAGTGTTAACAATAACACTGTGGTAATTATGATGATCAAGTCGTTGTTGTTGTTGTTGTTGTCAAAGTGGCGGGAATATAAATATTAATTGTTTGAATTATAATGTGATTGATTGATTGAATGATTGAATGAATGAATGATTGATTGATTGGTTGGTTTGGTTGGTTGGTTGGTTGATTGACAAGGAAGAAGACTTTGGATGATGATTGAGTGTTGGTGCTGTTGTCGTTGATGTGTGGAGGCAAGAAAGTTATTGTTGGTTTCGATTAATGTCTGATGCCTGATGCATGATGGAAGTGATGTTGTTGTAGATGTGTGGGATGACTGACGACTGCCCTCTTCTCCATTAAAACACTGCTGCGACGTTGTTAGGCCCAGCCAACTGTTACATTATCAGACAACAACATCTGCTCACCATAGCCACCCACGCGAGAGAGTCGACTCCCGGTAGTGTGTACCTTTCCAATTAAAGTCATTGGCAATGAACAGATGATACCTTGACTCTAGGTGTGTGGTCGGTACTCGCTTGGATCTCAAGTGTTACGCTTTGAACATTATCATCATCATCACATCTGACTTGAGGATACAGCGATCATCATACTGCCTTGGAGCGGATGATGGATGGATGGTGGTTGACATCTAACATCTTTGCAGTAAACTTGTACATAAATAGGCATTGGATTATTAAACAATCACATTCCACCTTCTTGTTTGTCTGTCTGTCTGGCAGGCATGAGGTAGTCATTAACAAGTTACCCAAGTTAGGTAGAGATCATGTCAGGTAGTATAACTATTGGTTAGGGCAAGGGTGATTGATTGATTGAATGATTGATTGATGATCAACAACACTAGTCGAGATAATGTAATGATGTGATGTTGAGGTAATTGATGTGAAAGAATGCATGAATGGTTGGTTGAAGTTCATTTGATTGTTGTGATTGATTGGTTGAATGTTTGGTTCAGTTGAACTATTATCTTGAAGTAGGGTAGGGTTGTACTTATTCAATCAACTTGATCATGTAGTATCTCTTGTTGTACCTTCATGCATTACACTAGTCTAGGAATGACAAAATTAGTACACCTCAGATCACTTGCAGGCCTTGGTCAGCCCATTAATTGATGTCCAAAGACATGATTTGTCAACAACATCAAATCTGTCCAACCCACCTCTCTCGTTTGTCTGTTGAGACGAAGCGTTGTGCCCAACTGGACACAAACAACTACATGTTCAAGCTTTACATTACTTAAGTTACATTTGTAGTATGTCCACTCAGGTGGCATAGTTGTATTTATCGTTACGACAATTACCTCCCTTTAGTCATGTCAATGTAGTAACGTGAGTGAGTGAAGTAGTCAGTTAACTAGTTCAATCAGTTCAATAAGTAACAAACAAACAAACAAACAAACAATGAATATTAATAACTTAAAGTTAATGCTATCATCCAATAGGTTGGATGATCGTGTAAAGGCTTCAACAGACTTTTTCAAGTTGTTTGTTGATAAGGATTACTCTACTGAGCTGTACGCTCTGTTGGAGCAGACTGCTGCTTCAGGCCCAAGTCTGATGAACATCTTGTTCAACATTGCTCTGGGTGCCGTCTACTGTATACCAGAGATTGGTAACTTTGTGGCGTTGGGCATGGCCACCATCTGGACCGTGTTGCAAGAGGTCTCCAAGAAAGAGAGCAACACGTCAGAGTTGGTTACCACCTTCAAGAAGCAAATCCAGGCCATGGTTGACAGGTCCATCAACATCTATGACTCTGAGACACTCCTTGCCCAGTACAAGCACTGCTCCACATACGTGGTCAAGTATGCCGCCGACGTCAGGAATGTAAGTGGTCCATGTAGTACTCCAACTCTCGATCAATATCACTCACGCTCACTCATTCAATATATAGCTCAAGAAGAAACCAGCTGATGCAAAGTTGAGAACTGAGCTGAGGGAGACAATCAAGTTGGCACTGGACAACCTCCAACAAGGTATTGAGTTGTCTTCGAAACAATCGTCCGCCCAGTCAGAGTTGTACATGTACACTTTGATGGCCACAACTCGTTTGTTGTTGTTGCGTGACTTGGTGGCCAATGGCACGTCATGGGACATACCAGCTGCGTCAATCACCAGCAGCTACAAGCCCGAGCTCAAGTCTTGTATCCTAAACTACACAAAGTGGTGCGTTAACACCTACACATCTGGCATTGACAAGGTCAAGGCTGGTGTCGCTGACGATGTCAACTTGTTCAACCGTCTCCAACAGTATCGCAACTGGATGATCACCAACGTCTTTGACGTTGTCTCGTTCTGGCAGTATCTGGACAGCACCAAGTTCCCAAAGGGTGTGGTAATCTCGGAGAAGACTCGTCTGCTCCTCAGTGACACAGTGGGCTGCCCAGTCAACACACCCGGCGGCGTCAACTATGATTACTACACGGCTACGTGCACTAATCTACTGGCTAATCTTGCCACCAACAAGTACTACATCTTCCGTGGCGAGCATGAGAACCTCTACTTGACCAAGGACGAGGTCAAGCATCGATTTGTCACCATCTCCAACGGCTTCCGCAAGAATGTCAACCTTCAAACCATCACCAAGGACTCCACTGTCACCAACCCAACGGCGGTAAACACTGAGGACAAGGTGGGCTCGAGTGAGTCTGAGGAGAAGGTCACCATCCGCTACGACATCATACCCAAGTCGATCGAGATGAGTATCGCCGGTTCGATCAAATGTGTCGATGACATCAACTGCGCGTCGTGGGACAGTGGCTCGCTAGTCAAGAAGTGCCAGGCCGAGTTCTCGTGGCATCGTCGCATGAACCAGTTCAAATTTCCCAACATCGATCACAGCAAGGATTACTTCATGGTCACGGAGGCCTATGCCGGCGGTCGCTCTGGCAACGAAGCTCGCTACAACTACGTCAAGAACCTCCCATACAACCAAAACTCGGCCAGCACACTCTCACAGCCGTACCACAAGGTTCAGGCCATCTGGTCTTGGGGCGTCAACATGGATCAAAACGTGCGCGCGGCAGGCACTGTCGACTCGGCCTTTGTTTCATTCGCACCAGTCGAGCTCTTCATGAGGAACTGGATCTATTACCAGGCACCAGCGCACGCCTTTGACGCTGTCAAATATGATTATCTGAATGGCTCAATGGAGCAGGAGTACTTTGGACCAGGCATGGCAGCGCTCTGTCTAAAGACAGGCAACAATGCAACCTACAACTTTATGCCAACCAAATGGGTCAGTGGCAAGAAGATCAGATATTACATCCGATTCGTGGTCAAGAGTGTTGGGGCTGGATCATACCAGATCCAAACAACGACCCAGGTTGGAGTAACCACCACAGTCGCAGTTGCAGCCAAGGAGGATGCATCCGATGTCAAGGTCGCTGGCGGTACTCTCTGTCCGATCATTATAGATGGTTCGACGGAGGTTGCCATCAACATTATCAACAATGGAACTGTGCCGCTCTACATCCGTTCGATTCTCCTTGTTAAGGATAAGGAGGTGACTACTGCAGCCTAGGCAAGGTGGTGCGTGGTGCCTCGACGACGTCACGCTTTGTCTTTCCTGGGTCGCCCAGTTCAAAACTCAAACCCGAAGAACCATCACTTCACCACTCATTCATCCACCCACCACTCATTCATTCATACATTCGTCTTATGACTCTTAACATAATAAATAACATATAATATTATATATAATTAATATATTATTTATATATATTATATATAAATACTGTAAGATGCAGTTTCAAGCACTTAGACTCTTTGAGAGAGCATACAAGCGTGTGCCTTTGATCAGATTCCCAAATAGACATGGTAAGGGTTGATCCGATATGTGATGTCTCCACCAATCATAGTGTCATTCAGAGGATACACTAACATTGAATGCGTTATCATGTATCATACATTACAGCTGGTGAGACACATGTCAATCTGTCTACTCCAAAGACAACAACTACAACTACTACAGCCACTCCAACAGCTGCACCAACACCATCATCATCAACAAAGAAAGGCAACTTTGTGTATATTACAGCTGCCCAAGCACCAAAGAGACTAAAGCTGTCCACTACTGAGATGGATCTTGTTTCAGTATGTAGTACCCTAACTCTCAACGACGTCAGTCGCGACTAACCAATACTAACTAACATCCCTACTACGACAGCTTGGTGGTGCCATCGAGGTTGCCAAGCCAGCAAAGTCAGGCAAGCCAGCAAAGAAATAAACTCAATCGGACGACATACATAGATTATATTATACATAGATTAGATTAGATAAGAGAATCATCATTGGTACACATCTCATTCATTCATTCAACCATTCATTCATTTAAGGATTGGTAAATTTACCAAAGATCTTGATGGTACCTGCGTCCTTTGTTTGATCCTTATCATCACTGGCGAATGCAATCAATGGCTCACTTGGATGCCATGCTATCGAGTTCTACAATGTTGGAGGAATGACAACAGGGGTGGTAGGTCAGTAACAGCATCACTCTACTCTCTTGACACTCAACAACTTACAAGTCCTGTTTCAACGGGTATCTGGAAGATTGATTGGCCACTCTCAACATGTCCAATCTCAATGAATGGCTCCTCGGAGGAGTAGGCCAGGAATTGACCGTCGCTGCTAAAGCCCATCGTTCGGACGGGTGCGTTGAGTTTGGTGAATGAGCGCAGACAGTACATCTCGTTGATGTCCCACAGCGAGACGACAGAGTCTGCCGAGCCAATCGCAAAGTAGCGGCCCAGCGGGTCCATCTCGATCGTGTACAGATTGGCCGTGTGTCCATTGATCGTATGCAGGGGAGTGTACTTCTTGCTGTCGGGGTGCCAGAGCATCACGTCGAGGAGGCCCGTGCCCGTCGTCATGAAGAACAGCTGACCAGTCGTGTCCCAAATGATCTCATTGATCTCCTGCTGATACTTGTTCGTGCGGATGATAGGGTCGTCCGGTCGCTTCAGATCGATGATGCTGATGTTGTCCTCCTTGTTGCCGACGGCCAGCAGTGAGCCATCGACGTACCAACACAGATTGATGTTCTCTCCGCTCGTTGCTATTGACATTGTGCACTTGCCACTGCGTGTGTCCCATATCTTTACAGTCTTGTCCGATGATGCTGTCGCCAGTACATCAGGTGCAGTGGGGCTGTATCTCAATTGCTCAATGCTCTCACTATGTCCGCGTAGTTCTAATTCCTTTTGTTTCTGTTTCAATCAAAGGTCCATGTACATTGGTTAGTGTCGCGCGTGTTGGTGATGTTCGAGTTGATGGTTGAACATACAGGGTTCTCTATGTTCCATATCCTTGCAGTTTGATCCCAACTTCCACTTGCCAATCTCTTTCCATCGCAACTCCATGATACTGAGTTGACCTGATTGAGTGATTGATTTAGTGATTGATTGATTGGGTGAGTGAAAAGGATCGCGAATCATGATCATGTTACACAAGTTACCAACCTTCTTCTTATGACCTTGTAGCTCCTTGACTGTACACTCTGTGAAATACTTTGTCGCAGTCTCCAAACTAAACAAGTGATTGGATTGTTAGCGCACAATGAATGAATGAGTGACTCGTGACATGACATGTTACCTCTTAAACTGAGTGTATGGTACTGTGTTTGCCTTGACCTGTGCTGCCGCTGCTCCGCTAGTTGATGATGTAGATGTGTTTGATGAAGATGAGGTCGATGTTGATGATGAGCTCGAACTGCCGCTGCCACTGCCACTACCACCTCCACTACCACCACCGCCACCGCCACCGCCACCGCTACCGCCTGTTGTGAATACAGCAGGCTGTATACCAACTGGTGGAGGTTGTGATGTGTATGGTTGTTGCTGTTGTTGCTGTTGAGTCATTATCATCTGTGGAGCAAATGGATAGTTGAATGCATTGTGACCCATTCCATGATGACCCATAACATTGCCTATATTAGGCTGTACGAATTGGAAGTTACCTCTGCCAACCTGCTAGCATGTCATGTTAGTACTCAGTTAGTATCTTATCAGCATCTTGTGAGTTTGGTTGATTGATTGATCGATCATTCATACATACCATAGGCATGAACATTGATGAGTTTGGATTGAGTCTTGATGACATTGTTTGATTGCTAGTACTAAAGTTGTTATTACTCTTATCTCTATCTATTTATATATTACAATGAACAACGAAACAATGCAAACTATGACACTTGATCATTCATTTCAAAAGTTCAACTTCACTTCTGTTGTGCCACTTTGAAACTTTGGACTTTTCCTCAAAGAGATAACAAACAAATAATAATACAACATTCTGTCCGTCCATACTATTGACTAAACATCAGAATGGAATGGAACGAACCTCCATCCACCGACATATCCACGTGCTCGCGAGTGTGTGTCTGTGTGTATGTGTGTTCGTGAACGAACAGTGTTGTTGGTGATTACTGATCACTGGTGTATCATTCTTAATCTTGGTAACAAACTAACAAGAGTCAACTTGGATATCTAAAAGATGTTGTCTCTTCAGAATAATAATATATTAGTGATTGTTATTATCATATCATTGTTATTCATATCAACAACAAGATCGACAGATGTCTTGGATTCAGATGAATTCAATCCAGTTGTACCATACGATGAATATTATGGCGATGTACCGAGTTACTATTGTAATCAACGAGCATGTGTAGATAAAGGCCAACGATGTGATGATGAATATCCTTTCACGTATGTTCCATTCCAAATAATTGATTGATCGATGGACCGACAAGTCACTCACTCACTCAACCAATCAATCAATCTATCAAGTGGACCAAAATGTTACAGACCTTATAGATGTAATCAGGGAGTATGCAAGGAACCTGTTCCAGAGGGAGAGGTATGCATGAGTAATGATGACTGTGACAAGTATAGAGGATATATGTGTATTGTCGATGACACTCCACAGCAAGGCAGGTGTCGTCTATCATTCTACAAACACTTTGGTGATGAGTGTAGAAACACTTATGACTGCGTACTCGGTTTGGTCTGCTCTTTGAATGGAGATGGCGGTACAGGATGGAGATGTGGCGCTCCACACACTGGATGTATAGTCGACTTCCAATGTCCAGAACGTCAGATCTGTTTGTCCAATGGTACTTGTGTGCCGGCCAACCTCAAACCTGGCGAATGCATCCTCTTCTCCAAGCTGGACATGTGCAACCTCTCGACTATCTGCTCTCCCGTTTCCACCGACCTTGGGCACAGGTTTGGTGTCTGTAAAGGTTGGTCCGAGGTTGGCGACCTATGTATCGTTGGCGGCTACACCTGTAATCTCTACAAGGCACTCTACGTACGTAGTGTAGTGTACAGGGAGGGGACCAGCAACATATACTAACTGCCTCGCCTACAACATTCACTTAGTGCCGTCCATTAAAGTTTGGAAGTAGGATAGGTAGATGTAACAGGGCAGAGGCACCAACACTGCGTCCTTGTTACCAGAACACTGATTGCGAGTCGCCAGAGTTCTGCAAGTGTGATACACAGGCATCGATAGGGTACTGTACTCATTCGTATAGGTTGCCCGCGGGATGTACTGCCATCGTCTGGCAATACGCACGTTGTGCCCAGAGCCACAATTGCTCCGGTTTGAAATACGACGTTGGACCAATGTCTTGTATTAACAAACATTGTACGTTGGAGTTGAACTGTTTCCGACGATTCTGTTTGGAGCCACTCATAGTCATTGCCGACTGCAGCAAATCACGAGAGGAGCGATGTGACAACGAAGTCATATTCGAAGCGGTACAAAGTGGTAAATTCAAAGAGGTAGTTGATCCCAGACTGACAGTGATCACATCATCATCAATCAAGTACTTTATGGACAATCCAATTGAATGGATGAATGGTCCAAGTAGTGTCGACACTACTATTCCTGGAATTGGACATTCATTCGAATCAACACAACATCTCACAACAAGCTGAGCTTTCGACTTCAGCAACACCTCATTTTGACAACTTCACTCACTTTGCAAACAAAGTCAACATTACATTACACCATTCATTGTTATATTATACAACATATACACTTAGAGAGATAATGATGAACTCAATACTTAGATGTGTAACAAGTCGATCGATATTTAACACTACAAACATAACAACAGCCACAAAATGGAATAGTTCCACCACAACTAGATTGTTCATGGGTCATCAACAACCTCATCAACAGATGCTCTTTCTATCTTCAAAGTCAAAGAGTATGTAAAATGATATATCTGTAACCCTTAACTTGATTACATCACTTACTCAATCAATCAATCAATCAATCAATCATTTTCAGAAAAGGCTGCTGCTGCTGCCGCTGCCGCAAAGGAAGCAGCTGAAGATATGGATGATGATAATGGAGAGACGACAAAGAAATCAAAGAAGGAACAATCTGCTGGAGGACAATTGGAGAATACAATGAAGGAGATTGAAAAGACTTTTGGAAAGGGAACATTGATGAGACTTGGTACATCATTCGCCACACAAAAGGTTGACGTCATATCATCTGGATCACTAGGTCTTGACATTGCACTTGGTATTGGTGGTCTTCCAAAGGGTAGAATAACAGAGATATTTGGTCCAGAGAGTTCTGGAAAGGTATGAACAACATCATCATCATCATCACATTGATCAGAAGGACCCTGTACTAACTCACACTCACTCCATATCAGACCACTCTTGCACTACACGTCATTGCACAAGCACAAAAGGCAGGAGGCAACTGTACATTTATTGACGCTGAGCACGCTCTCAACCCATCATGGGCCGAACAACTGGGTGTCAACCTCGATGAGTTATACATCTCACAACCAGACTCTGGAGAACAGGCATTGGAAATTGTAGACACACTGTTGCGCTCAAAGACCATGCAGGTGATTGTTGTGGACAGTGTGGCGGCCTTGGTACCACGCGTTGAACTGGACGGAGAGATGGGTGACTCGCACGTTGGTGTACACGCGCGTCTGATGAGCCAGGCACTCAGAAAGCTGTCACCAAACCTCAGCGACTCCAACTGTGTACTGATCTTTATCAATCAGATCAGAATGAAGATTGGTGTTATGTTTGGCAACCCCGAGACTACAACAGGTGGTAATGCACTCAAGTTCTTCTCGTCCATCCGTTTGGACATTCGCAAGACTGGCGCGCTAAAGAATGGCGATCAGGCCTTTGCCACACAGGTCAAGGTCAAGGTGGCCAAGAACAAGCTGGCGCCACCATTCCGCGAGGCTCAATTCGACATTGACTTTAAGTCGGGCATCAACAAGACTGGCGAGATCATAGACTTTGGTGTATCGGAGGGCATCCTCGAGAAGGGTGGTTCATGGTACAGTTACAGTGGCACACAACTTGGACAGGGTCGTGAGAAGACCAAGCAATATCTAGAGGACAACAGACAGATACTGGAAGAGATTGAACAAAAGGTTAGACAAAAGTTGGTGTCTACAACTGTTCGTGTATTGGATGATGATGATGCAGCAGCTCAAACATTGGCAATGGATGAGTTACATGATACTCAAGTTGAAGAAGAAGAGGCAGCATCAACCAAACAATAACAACATAGAGAGATATATTTATCTGTAATTTATTTATTTATTGCTCTGATGATACCTTTACGACTAACTTTCCAAAGTTCTTACCCTCAAACAGACCGATGAGTGCCTCTGGTGCATGTTCCAAACCATCGATCATTTGTTCCAAGTACTTGATCTTGCCTTGTTGAACCCAAGCACTCATAGCCTCGTAAAACTCGTTGTACCTGTGTCCATAGTCATCGTAGATCATGTATCCTTGCATTCTTAGACGCATTCGATGAATGGTTGATTCGAGCATTGGCACACGGTCTGGTCCCTTGGGTGGTTCGGACGAGTTGTAGTTGGAGATCACTCCACAGACTGGAATGCGACCCTTTGTGTTGATCAGGGGTAGTACTGTGTCAAAGACCTTGCCACCAACACTTTCAAAGTAGACATCAATTCCTTTTGGACAGGCCTTGTGGATCAACTCGGCAAAGTTTGGATCAGTATGATCTACACAGTCATCGAATCCATTCGACTTGGCATAGTCACACTTCTCTTTGCCTCCAGCTATTCCAACGGCACGACATCCCTTGAGCTTGGCGATCTGGCCGACGGTGGCGCCAACTGGACCTGTGGCAGCACCAACCACCACTGTCTCTCCAGGCTGTGGATTGCCAATGTCGAGCAGACCCATGTAGGCAGTGAATCCAGTCAGTCCAAGGATGCCCAGGGCGTAGGATGGGTTGACAGGGTTCTGGCCCAGGTTGACAAAGAGGTCATGGTCTTTGGGTGTAGTGACAGAGTACTGTTGCCATCCACAGTTACATACTACCCAATCACCTGGTACGTAGCCGGGTAACTTGGAATCGATCACCTTGACCACTGTTCCACCAATCATTACAGAGTCTAGTGGTACTGATGCACCAGCGAATGATGCCTTTCCTTCATTCATTCTTCCTCTTAGGTATGGATCCAGTGACAAGTATATCACTTGTACCAACACCTCTCCATCCTTAAGTACCGTTGACAATTGAGAATTATTCTCCAACTTAAAATTGTCAGGTGTTGCCTTTCCAGATGGTCTAGATACTAATAATATTCTTTTGTTTGTTATCATTATTATATATGTATTTGTATGAGTATATATGAATATGAATTTGTTGGATACCCGGTCGACCGGGTATTTATATTAATGTCAATAGATGGAATACCATCCAAAAAGAGAAATGTTTATCGTTTTTGGAATAGCATTCGAGTGGTCGGTCGGACATCCGTCTGTTGGTTTGACATGTGTTGACATGTGGGGTGAGATATGATCCAATCAAACACTTGGTCCAATTTTGTTGATCTTGCAATGTCCTTGTATTACTGATCCTTGACAAGATACCTGTTTTGTTCAACTATTTGATCTTTGCATGTTGGATAGAACATTCGAGTGCTTTCTTCAAACCAAGTATATTATAGTAGATAACGGCACAAGGAGGGTTATGTGTTTATATATAAATAAAATTTATTACATCATCATCTCAACTTTATCAACATCATAATGATTGATTGTTTGATTGATAAAACAGAGTTGTGGGTGTTTGTAAAGAATGGAACGGAATGCGCTCTTGCATTCTGATCGAGAATACAAGTTAAAATTAGGTCGAGCTGTTGAGTCAACAATGCCCAAAAATAAAATAAAATTATTTATTTAAACTCATGTTTGAGAGTGGTGAACATACACATACACACAAATTCAATCATTCACATAAACATTGTACATACATACAACAACTTTATTCATTCATTCATTCATAACTTATTCTCTATCTCTTTCTATCTACATATAATATAAACAATTATTAAATAATGGTATACGCTGAACCAAACAACACATCTGAACTCACCGAAGCACTCCAGGGAGGTGGCAAGCAGCTCGTTTACTTGACCGCTACATGGTGCGGTCCATGCAGACAGATTGCTCCACACTTTACAAAGGCCTCTGATGATGCCGCTAATGCTTCAATCAAGTTTTTCAAGGTCGACATTGATAAGTGCAATGTATGTATATATATATGTAATGAACGAAAGATTGATTCATCAATTGATCACTAACATGTAAACATTTACAAATACATAGGATCACCCAATCGTCAAGGATGTCACTGGTGTACCAACATTCATTGCCCTCCACAATGGAACACAGATTGATGTCTTCTCTGGTGCCAACCTAACAAGACTGAACACTTTGGTTGCCAAGCTGGTTGCTGCTTAAATCATCGTCAGCAACAAACAGGCTCTATTCCTATTCACTGACAGGCTCCTTTTTATTATACTGTGGGCCACACAATCAATCATCTAGTAGTTATAGAATGTGAATAAATATATATATATCGCTATTAGTCGTAATAATACAAACAACTCATTTTTAATGAACAAAGGCTCATTGATTGACACCATCGTTTGTTTGTTTTTGAGTAAGTGATTGAAGGATGGAAGGAGGGATGAAGGAAGGAATGTATCCTAGAGACTAGACTGGGACACCTGACTCTAGCTAACTCCTCCTAGTTGAATATGTGTGCAAATCCATCAAACAAGTGATGGTGAACACACATACCCACTGTTTCCTGAAAAGGAAATAATGATTGACTGGACTTGGATTATTTGATTGACTGGATCAACTTTAATGATTTTATAGGTTTGTACTCTTATATATACTCAATATCAATCAAACTCTCAATGACTTAATCAATCATTTAATCAAACATGTATAGTAAAGTAAAGAAGACTAACCAATCAATCAAGAGGAAGACGACCACTCCAATTGGAGAAAAGAAGAACTCTCTTAAACAATCAATGATCAAGATTGATAGTTTATCAGAGATGATTGACCAAGACGATGAGAATAAGATAGAGAATATTCAAGTCCTCATTAGATCCATGATTGAGGAGGACGGGTATATAAACTGGAAGAAGGAAGGTGTACATTACCAAATATCCAATATTGAGACTTCAACTCTTTATTGTGAGAAGTGTAACCAATCATTCCAACGTCTATCATATATAAATCTATGTAATCAATGTCTGTAAGTATATCAATCCTTGTTAGGTAGATAAACATATATACCTAATATATTAATACTACATATAGGAATGATTATTATCAAACAGATATCAATCAATACTTTGATCAAAAGGTGATGTTGATCAAATATGGATACAATCATTCCAAACGACAACTTTCAATGTTGATTGATAAGGAGTGTCTAGGTATTACATTTCTCCATAGACAATCAAGTAGATGTTTCATCACAGGAATACCTATGGTATGTGGAATCAATGTCAATTGGGCAGCCTCTATAGCCAAGGTCAATGACAATGTTGGATACACTAAAGACAATGTTCAAATCATCATACTTGAACTCAATAATCTCTACAGATTTAATCAAGAACAAATGTCCTCAATAGTATTGAACGATCAAATAGAAGAGAGATCAAAGTGGAAAGAACCATTCTACAAGTTGGAGTGAATATTTGAGGTGGAGAGAGTCAAGACAACATTATATACATTACTCTATACTATGAGGAATGAGAATAATCTACTTGGACCAAGACAACTGGACGATACTATTACAATTGATACATTGGTGGTAAGATGGAAACATCAATTGGGTCTATGTCACTACTCTGGTTTCCCAATGATATCAATGGGTACCAATGAGTATGACAAGTGCTTCCAAATGTCAATTGAACGTTTGGATACAAGATATGGATATACTGTAGAGAATATAGTATTGGTATGTCTTGGTCTAAACTCATTGTCACATAGAAGAAGTAATATGGATTATGGACATTGTTATTGGACAATAGAGAAGTTTGACTATTTTAAATATGTAGCAAGTATGAGGTTATTGATTAGTGGTCGTATCCAATATCGTTACCATCTATCATTTGATGAGTTTATCCAACAGGACAGTCAGTTTGCAATCAATGTCACAAGAGGGGGAATACAAAAGAAATGGATAGATGAAATAAAGATGAAGAGATGAGCAAGATATTTGTCATTCTTGGAATTGACTTTGCAAAGTGGGTTTGTTTGGTCCAACAACATTGTTTTTGTTTGTGCAACTAATACCTCACTTGGTCAATGTGTCAAGATTGATATCAAAGAGATAACTTTAAATATAGAGATAATAGAATAATAAGAAGTTGGACTGGAGGGTGACGTTACAGTGTAGAGTATAGGAGCACGAGCAAGAGACTACTACTTTTAACTTCTTTTTTTTTTTTTTTAGATCCTTGGAAAAAAAAGGTCATCTTTGGAGGTGCCGGGTATCGATCCCGGTTCTCAAGCATGCAAAGCTAGCATTCTACCATGTATACCACACCCCCTTGGATGATGGGAAGTGATGCCTCTGAGTCGGGTACATATCAAAAATCGATATCAACCTATCAATTGACCATGTATAGTCTTGGAATTCTATTGTTAGCCTTCGATGGTTTATCCGAACTCCATGATACTTTTGATATCACTCAAGTGATTGTCAAAGCAGTGGACAAGTCGGTGGTGATTGACAAAGTATTCTAACAAAGCTCTGGTTGTGCCAAAGTAATCACCAATGTATACTCTGGTTAATTCCAATGTAATAGACCGAGTTGGAAGTTAATAGTTTGAGCCTTATACTATGGTTAATTTGTTAGCGGCTTAAACTGGACAAATTCTTTCCAACTCGTCTTGTAAATCATTCGCACCGATTAGAAAATCAACAATAATAATCTTTTGCAATCAAAACAACTCTGTCTCCTCTCTCTTGTATTAACAAAAATATAATTATATTTTTGTATAACAAACAAAGTTGTTCTTGCCTCTTTCTCTTATGGTATTAATTCAAGTCACAACAGATACTTAAATTAAATTAAAAAGGGAAATTGAGTAACCGAGTTGTTGGGCCACCACACAAGCCTCAAATCAAATATGAGGTCTGACGAATACTTTATTCATTAACAATCTTTGTTGGTTTAGATTACAAATACATATATATATATTAATAATATTATTTATTTAATCAACCAATCAATATCTCAATATATTACAGTCAGTCAACTACAGATAACTGTTGATCAAACATTCAGTCCGCAGTAAGAGAGTATACTTTACTACTAGGTAGCACTACTTGTTGCTTTATTCCCTCTATGTGCTGTTGACGACATTAAAGTCACTAGCACAAAGTATATATATCGCCATGTCATCACAAGTTACTCCTATTATTACATCAACTGCAACAGCAACAGCAGTAGCACCTACAACAACCAAATACATTGGAAAGTACTTTGGTCAGAAACAACCAAGAGAACAACAACAACAACAAGATGATGAGACCACTGTAACAACAACTGAAAAGGTTAAAGAGTTGATCGCACAACAGATGTATGTTATCATTCATTCATTCATTCATTCAATCAATCAAATACTTACAAATATATATACATAAACAGTAACTACTACTTTAGTATAGATAATCTATGTAGAGATGTATATTTAAGATGCCATATGGACAATGATGGTTGGGTAGCACTACCATTCATTATGCGCTTCGATCGGATGAAGTTCTATGACGGCAAGGACGTCATTGGTGCTCTGGATGGCTCAGACCTCGTAGAGTTCAACAAAGACAAGACGCACATCAGATTGATCAGTGAGACATCACGTACAATGTGGATATTGAACGAGGACATGAAGAAGGGTTTCCAGAATGCCAACAACCCTGAATCATCGTCGTCGTCGTCAAAGTCGTCGTTATCAGAGAGTGGTGGTGAATGGGTAACAGTCACATCAAAGAAGCATGGTCTACCTCTAAAGAAGGACAATACAATGGCAGCAGCTACAGCAACAGCAGAGACAGAGTCATCAAACAACAACAACAACAACAAATCAATCAACTCAGCGTTTGAACAAGAGGAACCAATGTTTGAGATTGATGAAGAGTTGGAAGAGTTGACCAAACAACAACAGGACTTTTTCAACAAGGAGAGGAGAGACTTTGAGACAAGAGTAGTTGTTTCAGAGGACGACGAGTCATCTGAAGAGCAAGAAGAAGGACAGCAACAACAAGGAGTACAACATGTCTACTTTGAGGAGGAGGAGGAGGACCAATATGATGAGGACGAGGATGATGATGATGATGCAATGGAAGAGTTATTTAGCAAACTCATCATTGTTACACAATCACCATACAAGAAGAAAGGAAAGTCAAACAATAGGAAAGGATTCTCCAATGAGATGGCATCAATCATCAATGATGGTCTATACTTTTACGAGCAAGACTTGAAGAAGAAGAAGGTCACTCAACAGAACAACTATGCAACAGTCACTGTAGCCCCACAACCAACCATCAAGAAGGCCACTCAATCAAAGACCAACACAACAACAACAACAACAACTACTACTGTTCCACCAACAACACCAACAATGACAAGGACTAAAGAACAATCAGCACCAACACGTCTATACTCACCAAAGGTAAAGAATGAGGGACCTGCCATTGGTTGGATCATGGGACCAATGGGTGACCCATGGACACCAAGTCCAAGCGAGCCATATCTCCTAAGCAATGGTCCATTGCCCAAACGTCTGTCGAGCACACCAGACGCCGAGGAGATCCCCTACTTCCAACATCCATCACACGAGCTACTACAAGAGAATGGATTCATCCAGCACAAGTACGACAAGTTCCGCTCCAAGTGCCTAAAGGAGCGCAAGAAACTCGGCGTTGGCCTGTCAACCGAGATGAACACATTGTTCCGCTTCTGGTCGCACTTTTTGCGCGATCACTTCAACACCAAGATCTTCCTCGAGTTCAAGACCGTGGCTCTGGAGGACGCCAAGTACAACTTCCGCTACGGACTCGAGTGTATATTCAGGTTCTTGAGCTATGGCCTCGAGAAGAGATATCGCGCCGACCTCTATCAAGACTTCCAGGAGCTCGTGCTACAGGACTACAAGGACGGCTACGTCTATGGACTCGAGAAGTTCTGGGCCTACCTCAAGTATCGCAAGGATAGGACCAAGCTAGAGATCATGCCAGAGATCCAACAGTTGCTAAACAAGTTTAGATCAATTGAGGATTTCCGTGCTCATGAGAAGTTAATGAAGCAGCAGCAGCAGTCACAGACTCCAGCACCACAACAACACCACACAACACACTATCATCATCAACAACATAATCATCATCGTCAATCATCCTCCTCCTCCTCCAATCAATCCAATCAGTCTACCAGCCAGTCAGCACCGGTCGCCTCCAGCTCTAGCCAGAGAAGGATGTCGTATCGCAGCGGCAGCAGCAGCGGCAAAAAGAACACATCGTCGTCATCATCGACTTGGACACCCAAACAGCAACAGCAGCAATACTCTGGTGGTGCTTCCGAGTCGTATCTCAAGAATGGCCATCATCATTAATCGTGCTTTGACTTGGAGGACAAGGTACGATTGGATAAACAATGAGGAAAAGGATGGATACAACAAGTTTTATTACAACATGGATGATTATTATTTTTATTATTACACTCAACAAATAGTTCGTTTAAATGATTTCAACAACAACAATAAATATCACAAACATAAGATTAAGATTAGGATAACATTGCTTGTTCATGTAAAGAGTTGAACGAGGGTAAGGGCAAGGGCAAGGGTAAGGGTTGTGGGGTTGGGGTTGGGGTGATTGTTGGGGGCTAGAGTCGCGCCAAAAACAATGAAATTCAAATTGTAAATGACCGTTGTAGAAGAGGCGCGAAAGTTTGTGATTGAAAATTTGAATTTTAGACCCCCTCTTTCATAGATGTTGTGTGGAGTGATCATCTTGATCATGAATAAAGTATTGATTGAAATAAAGTTGCACATTATTCATTTTTTAATAGGACACGCGTGAACACAACTCTACAAATAGGTCTCACTTGTTCAGATGTGCAATGCTTTAACAGACACATAACAAACAACTCAACTTCATCAATTAAAGACGGGTCTATATTATTCAAATATATATTATTGTTTCAAACGGTCATTTTAATAACCAATATTAATATATTATATAATATTATAACTAATATATAACACCCAGTATACATACTATACTATTCACAATCCGTCAACACCTACCTAACTACTCACCATAATAACCTTCACATAATGGCTACAATCATCCCAACCAACATGGTCAACTCATCCAATGGTAGACCACTGTTCAAGAACATCAAGAACCAAATCCCAACCAACGTCATTGCTGGCAAGGTATGTATATTTTCTTCATCAATCACATGACCACCACACACTCCAATCAATCATACTAACTCAATCAATCCAAACTTCTATTTCTTCTCTCATCAAACTCAGAAATCCATCTCAACAACTACATCAGTTGTACCAACAACTCCCAATGCCACCACAAAGAAGTCTGTGTCTGCTACACCAAAGGGAAAGATATTGTTTACTCCATCATCAAACTCGTTGAGTGTGGCTGCAAAGCAAACCCCAGCAGCAGTACTACCAGTGCCAGTGCCAACTTTTGAACAAGACACCAATGCTACTCTTCAGGTCGAAGAGTTGGCCGTCCCAATCTTGTCCCCCGCCGCCCCCGCCGCCGATGTATGTGAGCCATTCATCCCCAACCCAAATAAGATCACCTACTCTGTCGACTTTATGTTGTCGCTGAGATCCAAATGCACTCCGATGGCCAGGCCTGCCGAGCTCGACCTGATCAACGAGATCATCATGGCCAAGTCGGCCATGACCAGTCTCCTCGCGTCGCCAATGCCATCGACCCCCAAACCCAACCACAACAACTTCACAAATGTAGCGCACTCTGCCTACAGCACCTACGGTGCCTCCTACCCATTGAACTCGCCAGCGCCCAGCCCCTTCAAGGTTGCCTCGTCTGTGCCCAGCAGCCCATTCGTCAACATGGCTCCAATCCCCTTCCAACTCACCAACTCGCGCACACCAATGCCATTGCCCCTGCCCATGCCCCATCTCTCTGCCGTGCACCCCATGCCACTGCCCCTGCCAATGCCCATGAACAGTACACCAATTGTCCATCGCTCAGCCCCTGCCTCTGCGCAAAAGTTGAGAATGACACCACTGTCATCGGCCTTTGATAACTCTGCCGTTGCCGCCCCTACTGCCTCTGCCTCTCAATCAGACAAGGTGATCGATGGTTACCTTGTCCTAGACATGAAGCTAAAGCAATTGGAGCAGCAGCAACAGCAGCAGGCCAAGGCCAACAAGACATCGGCCACCTCAACCAAGGAGGCCAGCGCCACCAAGCCCATCAAGGAGATGGACCCAGTTCGTCTGGCTGCCAGACAGCGCCAGATCGAGATTGGCAAGAACACTGTCGAGTATGAGCTCTACTCCAACGCCATCCCCAAGTCGCTGAGGAGAAAGGACGACCCCAAGACACCCAACAAGAACCAGCAGTGCAGCAAGCGTAGCTTTGACGGCCAGATCCGCAAGTGGCGTCGTGCCCTCCATCGTTTCGACCCAAACAGCGGCGAGATGGTTGCTGACGACGAAGAGGATGAGGTCGACATTGACGACGATGACATGCCAGCCGAGCCATCACCAACACCCACCAAGCCAAAGGCCACCAAGTTGAACTTTGACGACAAAGTCCGATCCAGTGGTTCTCAAGACGATCAAGTTGTACCAATGATGGACATTCACTCAATTGGAGAATGTCCAAGTGTATATGACAACATCTCAATCGCAATGATGAAGGATATTTAAATCAATTCCATTCATTCATTCAATCCAAGCTATCAAACTTATATTTTTTAAACTACTTGTATCAAACATTTGTAATACTCTAAACTCTTACCCTTGCCCTCGCCCTTACCCTTGTTCATGTCAATGACCAATTCCATATTTAGTATTTAGGTACATTTAAATATTTAGATCTCAAGATCTATGTTCGATTAATGGTGTCATCATCAGAATGCGAATGAATATTATTAATTGAAACTTGCATTATTTGATGTTGTTATACAAAGATACTTTGAAGAGAGAAGTAGACTGATCAATCTTCGGCCCCAACAACCCCACACACACCGCGCACTCAGCAATTCAAACAAACACGACGTCGAATAGCCCAACGGCCGATTTTTTCAGATTCAAAGTTGATAACTTTCTTGCTCATTCATTCATTCGCCAATCTGGCATCCGCTCTTCTGCAACCCACAAACATATACAGATATATATATATAAATAGAACAGATAATAATACAGATATTATACATATAATCATACAGATAATCATACAGATACAGATATATATACACACACACACAGATATAGATATAGAGAATGGTAGAGATACTCAAGAAATTAAGGAGTATCGTGTCGATGAGAAGTTTAATAGTTTATGCCAACTTCTTATTTGTACCATTCGTATTATGTTTCTTATGGCTGTTGCTGCCACTTCACTCATACAATGCCTACGCCGGCACAAGTATGGTGTTCTTTGTTATAATGTTCTTCACATGGATCTCATTCTATGATCTCAACCTACCTGGCTGCTCAAAGATCCAGATCGTCTTCTTCTACCTCGTGTTCATTGGCGTGGCAATTGGATGGCTCAACATACTGACCAAGCTCAACGCCGAGACCAACCGACTGTCCTACTCATTCATCGACGCCATCACCTGGTTCTTCACGTCGCTCTGTTACCTGGTCTACATTTTTGTGCACAAGATCAAGAAGCAGTACTTTTACCATGACGAGCCTGTAGTTGGAGAGGACGGCGTGCGTCGCAGGAAGCGTCGCTCCAAGCCCTGGACCAAGCGTCTGTCCAAGATCTTTTGTTATTACAAGGTGATCGACATTGATGAGGACGATCAACAATATCAATACGAGCGACAACAACAAGAGCTAGAGTTGCAAAAGGAGCAAGCCAAGATGCAACAGAAACAACTGGATCAACAAAGACATAATATGGAACAACAACAACATCATCAACATCATCAACAACAATATCTAGAACAACAACAACAACAACATCATCATGAACAACATAGCCAACAACAACATCATCAAGATGGTGATGTACCCAAGGATACATATGAACAACACATACCCGCCTACCCATCACCCACTGGTGGAGACGTTGAGATGGTTGAGACGAGACATGTATCAAGGACAGACAACAACACAGAGTCAACTCAATCATTTAGTAATGGACAACTCAAGATGTCACCATCAATGATGGTGGAGCTGATGCCAAAGTACCAGCTGTCCTACCGCAACTTCTTATCGATATGTGTCTTCCAGTTGTTTGTGATTGCCACATGGTTCTGGCTACACAACCTCACCACACTCATTGTTGACAACGACCTGTTCTCATCGCCTGCCATGGCCTTTGTGGCCATCCTCGTGTTCCACATCAGTCGTCTCCTACTCTCTGCCTTTGGCCATGCACTCAATCGTCTCCTCAAGCCCAAAGAGATCAGATACTTTACCTACTTCCAATATCCCCTGATGTTCTTCCTTTATTATCGCAATCTATTCCTAAGCATCAATAGTAAGTTGGAGTTGAACTTGGTACCATGGCGCACGGACATTGACTGACCTTCAATCACTCGCTCACTACTTTAGACTGGGGCATCACAGTATTGGTCAGCTTGGTATTGTTTGTCATTGACTTTATATACTATCCATTACATATGACAAAGAGATATTGGTTCTTTAGACATCAGGGAGTGATCAACTTTTTGGATAGACGCCCAAGGACATGGCTGTGGACATTCTTGCGAGCATTCCTCGAGGACAAGAACCCATCGTACGATCAGCATGTGCGCGACCTCTCAGTGGAGTACTACTATGACAAGATGGCCGAGTATGTCAGTATCGTGACAATGGTCGTCTTCCTATCACTGCTTCGTGGACTACACTACAAGATAGAGTTTTACAACCGTTTCGACGCGCTGTCACATGACGACTTTTTGCAACTACTCTGGCGATACCTTTACCTCCTGTGCTTTGAGGTGTCCTACGACCTTTTGATCCGATTCCTTGCACGTCGTGTACTCAAGATTGACATATCACATCGTGGCAGGAATGAGACCATTTCCAACTTCACCACCAGATTCATCTTTACACTCTTCCTACTCTATGACCTTATGGATGTATATTACATTCAAGCAAGATTCAAACAACTGTAGTTTATATATTATACGACAATATATTGATCCTTCCTCTTAAAGGCCTTTCATATATTTATAAAGGCCTTTGTTGTTGGAACCATTCCCCCTTTACCCTTACCCTTACCCTTGCCCAACCATCCATTCAATCAAACTCCCAACTTCAAGTGTGATACCCCCTTTGGGTTTCCAGACAAAGTTTGGAAGTCCAGCTCACTTCACTCATTCATTTATTCATTCATTCACTTGATCAACAACACCTTATTTGATACTATTACAAACCTTAAGTAACACTACATACATATACATACATATACAATATATAGATATATAACATAACATATACGAATGATGAACTATGACTCTGGCAAAGATAACAGACTTATTAAAAACCCAGTTAGTTTAGGTGGCTTTGTTCCAACACTTCAAGATATATGTTTAAATAAGATCAAAGAGAATATAGATAGTATGTCTGTCTGTTCATTGATGAAGGAGTAGGAAGTCAATTGATCACTCACTGACTTATACATCAACAACAATAACAACTATCCTAGGCATCAAGAATATCGGACTCATCAATAATGAGTTGTTGATCAGAGTGTTTGAGAAATGCACTCCGAGTCAACTAGGTGCACTTGAGCGCAAGCTTGTAAGTGTAGTTCATTCATTCATTCATTCAATCAATCAATCAATCAATCATATACTCACCTCAACATCAATCATTACTCAATGAACAGTCACATAGAGAGATTGATACAGGCTTCATTTGGAGGAGGTTCTGCGTTGTAGAGTTCAATGTGGAGACTTTGGAACATGGCGTAGGATCATGGAAGGCTTATTACAATGTATGTTATATGTTGTGTTCACTACTGCATCAGTGTATTATTCTAACGAACACAATCAATCAATCAAACGATGACCAACAAACAGAAACTTCAGAATGATTACCAGGAGAGAACAACAAGGAGTATAAGAGCATTGAGATCACAGTATAACGAGAAGGAGAATGGTATGTTGACTTGATTGATTGGATTGATTGGATTGATGTGATAATCCTAACATTATAACATATACATAGAGAAAAAGTCCAAACAGATCAAGGTCATCTCAATGCCAGACAATAGGCCAAGAGCAAGTGGCGGCGGCGGTGGCGGTAGATCCTATTCATCTTCTTCTTATTCAGTTGGCAGAAGTTCATCGTCATCACCCAAGGCCAGTACAAGCAGACAAGCGCCTGCTGCCAGCACAACTGGAAAGTTGATGGCCAAGGTTCTAAAGGAGCACAGGAGGTCAAAGAACTGAGAACAGAGAGGAACACATGTGGAGTAGTGAACAGACTAACTGGGGACCAGCTGGCCAGCAGCCAGTTCGACCAGCCCATGAACATCCACAATTTTATATTACATCTTTCCTCCATCTTGTTTGTTTGTTTGCTTGCTCGCTTGCCTTGCATCAATGTAAATATAAAGTAGACTACAATGCCCTTTGCACTAGCCAACCAACATGATCATGTCCAACCTCTTATGACCCTATACTCTGAAAAACCAGACCCATCAATCAATCAAACATTCAGTCATTCATTCATCGAATCGACTCTCGAGGCTTGTTCCAAGGTGTGAGGGTCTGATGGGTCTGAAGAGGAACATGATGCCACATTGTGACATTCATTTAACTGACTTAGGTACAACAATACCCATTACTAACAATCAATCATACTTACAATCAATCTATCAATCATACAACCAACAAAGATATTAAGGCTGGTATTCAAGGCCCCGACACCATTAGATACTACAACATGCTCCAAAGAAGGTGTAAGTAATGAGTAATAATATCACCCATCACCAGAGTTCAACAACAAGTCGGGACCATATTATTGGGTCACGACCCATCCGAATGACCTCATACACGTGCATACCATCACCAAATACCATCCAGCCGGATGCCGGATACCAGCCGGCCCCAATACCATGACGGTCCCTCGCACGCACCAACCCAAAACCATCCGCTCACACATAACGCATCAACATCTCTTGAATGACTTTGGTTTGTTTGTTTGTTTGTGATTGATTGATTCATAATCGTCTTTGTGTTCTGTTTGGAATGAGCAATCATGGCGATTGACTGAACTGATCATTCACTTCCATTTTATTTTTATTACAAGGTCCTCCCTTGGGGTGAAGTCTTGTCCACACACGAGTCCTCAGTACCACCCATCCAACCCACCTTATGGTTTAACCCACCCACACTCACTGACTCACACATCATCTGCACCACCAATGTTATGTTTGTATGATGTTTGTGGGGGTTTAGATGTTTGAACTTGACTCCCTTGCTTCCATGCATTGCAGAGAGTTGTTTGAATGGATGATAGTGAGTGAATGAGTGAATGAGTGAGAGTTGAGTTAGATAGCTAGACAGTTACAGGATACCATCAAGAGACATAGACTGAGGACATAGTTTAGGATAAGTTACTCAAGTTAGTTTGTTGTTGTTGTTGTTCAAATACATAGATACAGATACATTTGTACATATACATCACATCACATCACATCTTATCACATCATTATACATTCATTCATTCATTCAAACAACTTAACTTACACATCATTAACATTACTTACTACTGATGATAGACGATACAAGAATGATGGTAGAGCAAGATCATGACACTCTCTACACCCCTGGTCAAGAGTACAGCCAGAACTGTCATGTCAAGTCACTTGACCAATACAAAGAAGTATGAATGAAGGATGATGTCTCATGATGATGGACAACTTACTAATGCTTGAAACATAATATAGATGTACCAACAATCTATTGATAATCCAACAGAGTTCTGGGGAACACATGCTAATCAATTGATTAGTTGGTTCCAACCATATTCTACCGTGATGTCTGGTAACTTTATTAATGGTGACATTTCTTGGTTCCATAATGGCAAGTTGAACGTCAGTTATAACTGTATTGATAGACATCTGGAGACAAAGCGTGACAAGTACGCCATCATCTACGAGGGCGACAGTCCCGACCACGTCAAGAAGATCACCTACTACGAGCTGTTCCTCGAGACCTGCCGACTGGCCAACCTGCTAAAGTCGCTGGGCGTTCGCAAGGGTGACACCGTCGCCATCTACATGCCCAACACGCCAGAGGCCATCTACTCGATGCTGGCGTGCGCCCGTATCGGTGCCGTGCACAGCGTCATCTTTGCCGGCTTTGGCTTTGACTCGATCATCAGCCGAGTGCAGGACGCCAACTGCAAGGTGATCATCACGGCCGACGAGGGTATTCGTGGCGGCAAGACCATCCCACTCAAGAAGAAGATCGACGAGGTCGCCGTCCATTGTCCCTGCGTGCAAAAGGTCATCGTCTTTAAGAACTCTGGCGGTCCCATCGACTTTTACCCCGCCAAAGACATCTGGGCTCACGAGGCCATGCCTGACCAGCAACCCTACTGTCCATGCGAGGTGCTCGACAGTGAGGACCCTCTCTTCATCCTCTACACGTCTGGCAGCACTGGCAAACCCAAAGGTCTGGTGCACACACAAGCCGGCTACCTACTCTACACTACCATGACTCACAAATATGTATTTGACATCCAAGAGAATGATATCTTTGCTTGTGTTGCTGATGTAGGGTAAGTTAATGACCGTCAACGAGCATGTACATAATCCTCATACTCACTTACTCGTCTTCACAGATGGATCACTGGTCACTCATACATTGTCTATGGACCATTGAGCAATGGAACTACTACGTTCATATTTGAAGGAACTCCATTGCATCCAACACCATCTCGCTATTGGGACATGGTGGAGAGACACAAGATAACCCAGTTCTACACTGCCCCCACGGCTATCCGTTCGCTGATGAAGTTCCCCGTGTCCTACATTGAAAAGTACAACAAGAAGTCGCTGCGTGTACTTGGTACCGTGGGCGAGCCAATCAATCCCGAGGCCTGGATATGGTTCCATAAGCATGTTGGCGAGGGCCGTTGCGCCATCGTCGACACCTACTGGCAGACAGAGAGTGGTGGTCATTTGGTGACACCATTGCCTGGCGCCATCCCAACCAAGGCTGGCAGTGCCACTCTACCATTCTTTGGCATCAAGCTGGCCGTCATTGATCCTCACAGTGGCAAGGAGTTGACAAACAACAACGTAGAGGGTGTGTTGGCAATTGATCGTCCATGGCCTGGTATTGCAAGGACAGTATTTAGGTCACACTCTCGTTATTTAACAACATATATGGTATGTCCGTCCTAGATTGATTGAGCGATCGAATGCAGTTGACCTAACCACCTCCCACCCCTGTGCTTGAACAGAAACAATACCCTGGCTATTACTTTACTGGTGATGGAGTCAAGAGAGACAATGATGGATACTATTGGATACAAGGAAGAGTTGATGGTATGTAACACCGCCGTCGCCGTCATGGTGGCATGGCAGTAATATGGATATTCACTTACTGACTGGATGATTGACACAATGTTATAGATGTTATCAATGTGGCAGGACATCGCCTGGGTACTGCAGAGCTGGAGAGCGCATTGGTTGGACATTCATCATGTGCAGAGGCCGCTGTAATTGGATATCCTCATGATATCAAGGGTCAAGGCATTCTGGCCTTTTGCACTTTGAAGGTTGGCTATGAGGAGACTGATGACATTAGATCCGCACTCAAGATTGAGGTCAGGAAGATCATTGGACCATTCGCCACGCCAGATGTTATTATCATCACTCCATCATTACCAAAGACCAGAAGTGGAAAGGTATGTATATTCAATCATCATTCCATTCATTCAAATCGTGTCTAACACATACCATACTTAGATCATGAGACGTATATTGAGAAAGATAGCATGCCACGAATCAACACCAGATCAACTTGGTGATATATCTACGCTTGCTGAGCCAGAGGTGGTACAGTACCTGATCGACAAGGTAACTGTGGCTCTTCCCAAGCACCACTGATCAATCAATCATATAATCTTTGATCAAATCGATCAATCAATCAATCACCATTTTGTCAATCAAACAACCAAACAACAACAACAACAACATATCAATCAGTTCTCACCCAAATAAATTGGATGTAGTAATAATGTAATACCTTAAACAAGATCATCAGTTATCATATCAATCATGCTCCCCCAATAGGGAATGTTTGGAAGCCAGCCACATCCAGCCAACAACTTGGATACTGGATACCATCATTTCCCCCCATTATTGGTGTGTTGTGGATCAAGCCAACAACAACATCAACCACATCAACAACAAACAACAATCTTATCTTTGTTATCTCAATCCAACAACATGAGCAGTCAGAGATATCTCTGAAGTCAGTCAGTTGATCTGATGCCCTTACCATCCCATCATCATCGTTATCTACTATTATAATTTGTGCTGACTTTCGAGTCAGAGACAAGGAGGTGCCTCAAGCGTACCCGTGGCCCTTTGATCTAAAGAGTTTAGCATCGCTCAATACAGACATCATGCGGGTGACCATTCATTCGTCCGAGAAATGGATGTGAGAGAGCTCAATGCCCAACGCTCAAAAAAATAATCAAAATACTGTGTGCAAAAACACACCTACACACACTAACAAACAAGTTGTTTGACGTCCCAGCTTTCTCATTCTCACATCATCGTCAATCAACTGCGACACAAACCCCGCATAGGCCTGACCCTCGCATGAACGCTGTCAGCCCAACACACTTGTTACCTTTGCTCAGACATTGACCTAATCCCTATCTATCTCAATTCTCATTCATTCATTCATTCATTCATTCATCATTCAATCGTTCATTCACACAACTACTCATCACTCATTCATTCACTCATTCACTCTTTCACATAATCATTCAATCAATCAATCAAACGATCAAGTATATATAAACTACATGAGTGTATCAGTGTAGTAGTGTATCTGTGTAGACAGACAAACAACAATATATAATAATAACAACAACAACAAAATTATTAAGAGGATGAGTAGAAGCAGAAGTCCAAAGAGTTACTCGGTCAATAGGAAGAAGAAAAAGGCTGAGGGCGGAGGTGGAGGTGGTGGTGGAGCAAGCACAAGCACTAGTACAACAACAACGACAACGATGTCGGACAGTCCTGTTGGTTCACCGGCGAGGACATCATCATCATCATCTCTATCATCATCGCTCAATGGTGGTTCAACCATTGACCGCGCGGCAGCCGCTGCAGCCTCGTCTCCAAGCAGATCAAACAACAACGTCACTTCATCAACACTCATAACGCCGAGTAATAGTAATAATAACAATAATAATAATAACAATACATCATCATTAGTGAATAAGTCACCTGCAAGGACATCATCATCATCTTTATCATCATCAACAACTACAACTACAACTACAACATCTACAAACCCACTCACATCACAACCACCTCCAACTACTTCATCATCATCATCATCTACATCAACCGAACAACGAAGGAGTAGTAAAAGAAGGTTTCACAGGAGCATCAGTCGAAGCAAGAGTCCACGTACCAGCGAGCGAACCAGCACCAGCACTAATACGGCTGTCGTAGCTGTCTCGTCGCCAACAACAACAGACTCTGTTGGCAACAACAACGGAAAGAAGACATCCACTCGTAGCAATAACAACAACAACAACAACAACAAGGTCAGCAACAACAACAACAATAGCAATAACAACAATAACAAGAATAGTGTTAGAAGAGGCCGAAGCAAGTCCAGAAGCCAAAGCCGTAGTAGAAGCAGGAGCAATAGCGATGGCGCAGGCATAAGGTCTAGATCACGAAGCAGAAGTAGCGCATTGAGTATGCGTAGTTTGAGTCTGAGCAACGAGAGGAGACGTCGCAGTCGCAGCCGCGGCCACAGTTCGAGTGGCAGCAGGAGCCGGAGCAGGAGCAGGAGCTCAGGCAGCAGTCGAAGCAGGAGCAGGAGCAGGAGCTACAGTTACAGTCGCAGTCGTAGCAGGAGCTCAAAGAGCAGGAGCAGGAGCAGTCGAAGCAGGAGCAGGAGCAGCCGAAGCCGCAGCCGCAGCCGCAGTCGGAGCAGCATGAGCAGGTCCAGAAGTGACAGTCGAAGCAGTATGAGCGTAAGCCGCAGCCGCAGCAGCAGGAGCAGATCTAGAACTCCTCGTTCGCGCTCACGATCGCGCAGCAGCATGAGCAGGAGCAGGAGCGCGAGTAGAGCCAGCAACAATGGCAAGGATCACAGCACGAGCCCCAGCCGCAGTCCCAGTCGCAGTCGCAGCCGAAGCAGCAAGAAGAAGAGGACGTCCAGTCGCAGCAGGGACGGCCAGCTCGTCAGGAAGTCATCGTCGCGCGACAAGTACGACGATCGACGACGCGTCGAGAGCCGCGACCGCAAAAAGACTCGCGAGTCCGAGTCGCGCAGCAGACGATCGAGCGGCCGTCGCGACCGTTCAGACCGATCGCGCGAGCGAGTTAAGGAGAGTGGTGGCCGATCGAGCGATCGATACAGAAGTGGTGGTAGCCGATCGGGCTCCACAACATTTGGAGGCAGTGGTAGTGGTAGAGACAAGTATCGCTCGAGCCGGGACAGAGACAGAGACAGCAAGGACAGAGGTGACCGATACTATAAACGACAACAGTCATCGTCGTCGTCATTGTCAAAGTCCAGTCGGTACTCAAGTCGAAGTCGAAGCAGGAGTGTCGAGGCTGGCAGTGGATACCAAGAGAAGAGAGGTGGTGGCGGCGGAGGAGAGACACGTAAGAGGATCAGATCACCCGAGCGATCAGATCAACAACAAATGATCATAAAGAAGAAGTCCACTGGTTGGGACAACCTTCCTCAAGAGGGTAAGTAGCGCGTAACTCGCAACTATGGACGATGCCAGTGACTAACACCACCCACCCAAACAACAGCTCCACAAAGCCCAACTACCAGTGCGATGATGGCACAACTTCAGCCCAACTCACTGACGCAGATGATAGGAGGTCAGCAAGTACTTTTAACATCTGCAAGCCCACTGCATCAGCAGCAGCAGTCACTACAGCAGCCACTGCAACAGCAACAACTGCAACAACTTTTGCCATCACCCAATGTTGTACAATACACCTCCTCCCCCAACTCTACGTCATCCTCCTTATCATCATCACTATCATCATCATCATCATCCAAGCCCCAGTCCAGCACAACCAGCTCGTCCCTGAACAACATTGCGTTGCTCAGTCAGCAACTGCATCAGCAGCAGCAACAGTTCTCGACGGGCCCCGCCGTGTCCACCGTGTCGCCCAAGCAGGCCGCCGAGCAGAACCAATCGAGGATTTACATTGGCAACATAAACTTCAGCTTGACCGAGACGGACATCACCAACATCTTTGCGCCGTTTGGCCCGATCAAGACGCTGTCACTCTCCAAGGACGCCACGGGCAAGTCCAAGGGCTACTGCTTCATCGAGTACGCCTATCCTGATGCCGCCACCAACGCCATCCAGACGATGAATCAGTACAACCTGTCAGGTCGTCCCATCAAGGTGGGCCGTCCATTCATGCCGGGCGCCGGTGGCAGCAAGCAGTCCACGCCCATGCCCTCGCCATCCCACACACCCACATCTTTCACTTCCCTCTCATCCATCCTGGCCACCCAGGTCAATCCGCCACTCATCACCATACCCATACTACCACCTCAGCCTCAGCCCCAACCCCTACCCGTCCAAGCAGTAGCACCAGCAGCAGCAGTAGTTCAGTTACAACAGTCCCAAACAACATCAGCAGCAGCAGTTCAGCCACCGGTCACTCCTTCGTCATCCAAGACCCCACCCGATCCCATGGCTTCAGAGAACAGGATCTATGTTGGATCGATACCATGGAACATCACCGAAGAGCAGATCAAGTTAATATTCAGCTCGATTGGCAATGTCGTATCATGCATGCTCATGCCTAATCAAGAATCAGGTCGTCACAAAGGATACGGGTATGTACACATATTCATATATATCTTTGTCCAAGCATTTACTAATACTTGCTCACTCATTCAGATTCATTGATTATGATAATCCCAAGGCTGCAGAGGACGCCATTGCAACATTGAATGGATATGAGATTGGAGGCAGACAGATCAAGGTTGGAAGACCCATAAAGAATTCAACAACTGAGCCATCAAAGCCTTCCACTCCTATTCCACCTTCAATGCTTTCAACATCCACATCAAACATCAGTAGCAGCAGCAACAACAACAACAGTGCATCAGAATCATTTGAGGATGATATCACACTGACCAACGAACAAAGGATACAATTGACCCAGAAGCTACTGCAACAGCCTGATTCACTTCGTGTAAGTAGCATCATTAGTCCAGTCCAACCACTGACCGATCCACTAACATCCAAGCAACATCCTCCATTCTCTTCCATATTCTAGCGTTGCTTGGTGCTTCGCAACCTTGGATCACCAAGTGATATCGATGAGTTTTTTGAAGAAGAGATCAAGACAGAGTGCATGACCTTTGGACAAGTGGAGAAGGTCGTCCTGACGCACAACACCTCGGTCAAGGCCTACATCCTATTCAAGGAGCCATCATCATGCGCACTCTGTTTGTCCAAACAGAATGGAAGATACTTCAGTGGATACATTGTCAAGGCAGAGTACTACGATATCAATCTATTCAACAAAGGTGTATATAATTAACCGATCCCGACATCAACTTTCAACAACAACAACAACAACAACAACATTCAACAATATAACTACATTATTCAGTCCATCCATCAATCCAGTCCCATCCAGTTCCCTCACCTCCCCCTCCATCACACACACCATCATCCATCATGTGTTTAGAAACCATAAACGAGGCCGACTGCAAAGGTCCACTTGTTTCGTGAAGCGTGTCACGTTGCTATATATAATATCGCCACACACCAACGTGTCCTAGTTGGTTGCTGGATACTATTCCACGATCCAGTCCAGTCCAGTCCAATCTAGTCTTACAAACAAATTGGCCTCCAATAAATCATCTTATTTATTGCCATCATCATCACCATCCATTCACAGACATTCATACCCAATATAACTAAGATGCAAAAGGTTATAACCTTTGACACTTGCTGATGTTCATCATCTGGGTCTTTTTTGAGACCCTGGGCCTTCACAATTGCAATCTATTATTTGTTTCAGTATTATACACACATACACATAGAATGATAAGATTAATGAATAGGTTATCCCTAGAGTATCCTATAATTCAAGCACCTCTATCAGGTATGTCTGTCTGATTGATTGACAATAAAATGATGATGATGGTTAACACTGATCAGGTGGACCTTCCACACCAAGGATGGTAATCGATGTATCAAAGTCAGCTGGAATGGGATCATTGGGTGCAGCATATCTTACTCTACCAGACTTTAGACAGAATTGTCGTGATATTTTGGCTGGGATTGGACAGGCACCTTTTAACATAAACCTATTTGCACCTTCATTGCCGGTGTCCTTTCTACCTGGTGGTGAACAATGGTCACAACTACAACCATTGCTACAACGAATGAATCAGTTCCTAAATACAGAGTTCAGGACACCATTGGGTTTAGCTCATCGCACTCTAGACTCATTCGACTTTCCAGATGATCAACAACGCTTCAAAGCACAATGTGAACTGTTGTTGGAAGAGGTGGGACCTCATCAAGGTCCAAAGGTATTCAGCTTCACCTTTGGTATCCCCGATCAAAAGACATTGGACCAGTTCCGTTTGAAGAACTTTGTTATCATGGGTACTGCAACCAGCATAAAAGAGGCTCAAGAGTTGGATAGAGCTAATATCGATGGCATCGTGTTGCAAGGAAGAGAGGCTGGTGGACATCGTGGAACATTCCTGCCCAATCAAGAAAGATCATCTGTTCTGGTCCCAACAATGGAGTTGCTTCAATCTTGCCTCGACGCTGGAATCAAGACTCCATTGATCTGCTCAGGAGGAGTATCCAATGGAGCAAACATTGCTGCGATGATCAAGGCAGGGGCAAGTGCAGTACAAGTTGGAAGTGCATTCATTCCATGCATCGAGTCTGGTTCACCAGACAACTACAAGGATGTCATTGCAAAGGCATCTCAAACTAATCAAGTCGAGATTGGTACTGCTTTCACTTCACATCCTCCAAATCAAACGGACATTGTCTTTACCAAATGTTTCACTGGACGGTATGCAAGAGCTATCAACAACAAGTTTATAGAGTTGGTTGAGAAGGAGTTTGGTGATGATATCCCACCCTTCCCCATCCAACATATATTGACAACGGACATTAGGAAGACTGCAATGGCACAAGGCAACACAGACCTTTGCCATCTTTGGATTGGTGGAAGTGCCAAGCTGTCAAAGAAGGCAACGTCAACAAAATCAATAATGGAAGAGTTGATCAAAGATTATGAGCGAAGCAAGTAACTATTTATTACTTGTTATCGTCTCCATCGTGTACATAAATATATACTCACTAATTAAGTGATAGATTGATTGACAAAGGTTGATGGACTGTCACCAACAATGGTGCAGTCATTCCTTTGAAATGATCCTGTACCAATCAATCGCTTCTGTGATGTGAGTGTTGTCAACTGGATGGTGAGGCATCCACTCGCCAGTTTGGTGGCTGTCGAGTGTGTGATCCACCTCCTCCAAGACCCTGTAGATTGAGTTGTTGTTATCCACAGGTTGATACTATTTACAGCAATGCTTGGAGCGGCTGGTCGAAGCAAGCCTACCTGGAGGCGCCAACGGCGGTCTCCTGGTTGCTGCTGCTGCTGCGGCCATAGAGCGAGATGTACTTGCGCTCCTCGCTCGCTGCGGTGGGTGAGGGTGGGTTCGCTGGCTTGGTCTTTTGATCCTCCTCCATCTTCTCCAACTCCTGCACAGCAGGACGACTCTTGACCATGGCCAACCATCTGAACAGATGAGGGAACTCGTCCTCTTTCAGATCGGTGATGTGGATGTATCTGGTCCATGGGTAGCAAGCCATATCAGCAATCGTGTACTCGTCATTGGATGCAATATAAGTTCTAGTGGCCAACGTTGAATTGAGTACATGGAACAATCTTCTCAGCTCATTATAGAATCTTTGGATCGAGTACTGATGCTTCTCCTGTGCATAAACATTAAAGTGATACCAATTTCCAAAGATTGGTCCCAAGTTGGACATTTGCCAGAATAACCAGTTCAATACCTGTGTACAAGTAAGTGTATGAATGGTTAGATTATGATGGTTTGATCTCACACGTATTTGGATACACTATACCTCTGTGTGACCTCTTGGATCATCTGAAGGACTGGGCATGAATCGTTTGTACTTTGTTGAGAGGTATAGGAGGATGTTGCCTGATTCGAATACAGAGATGGGTTCATCACCTGGAACATCATAGTCGACGATGGCAGGTAGTTTTCCATTTGGATTGATTCTGACAAAGTCTGGCGAGTACTGTTCTCCTCTTCGTATATTGAGTTCGTGATAGGAGAATGGAATTCCCAACTCCTTAAACATAAGGTGAACCTTTACAACATTGGGAGAAGGTGCTCCATAAAAGTTTATAATTGGTCTTGGAATTGATATTGAATCCATGTCTTTGTTATTATTATACATATAACTATATATATATTACTAAACTCGATATCTTGTATTCTTGATACTCGTTGACTTTCACGTGAAAGTTATAAATAAATAATAATGATACGATGTTATGATGAAGATGATGAAGCAAAATGGTTGTTATGCTCAAGTGCAAGAGAGTGAGAGAACAAGAGAATGAATGAATGAATGATTCTTCGTAAGATTAATGATCCAAAGGTGAGGAGGGGTGCACGATTTAGCTTCTTATTGGCACCTTGTTTGCTTTGCTTTACTTTGCTTCTCGCACTCTCTCTCAAAGCAACAAACACACACACGCAATCTATATCAAAAGCCGTAACAAGTGAGAGGGTGGTGTTTATTGAGAAGTTAGTGGTTGTTTTGGGAGCGGAATTCCATTCCATTCGACGTTCTGTGCGTGATCATACGGCTTCATAACGTGTTCACTCACATCTATCCTTATCGATAAACAAACAATGTTGGTTGTTGATGTATTGGAATATATAATGTTGTACAACAACATGTAGCGAGGTAATGAATGTATCAGATATGTCTATAATTCTTTATTCTTGTTGTTGTTGTTGTTGTTGTTGTTGTGTGTTGACATATTGAATATAGGCTTGGAGAGTAGGAAGGTCAATGAATCCAGTACTTTGCAAGTTTTGTGAATACTTGAAGAACAGATTGTTGGTAATCTTGAGTAGATAATAAGGTTGTCCACTCAATTTTAATGATACGACAGATTCTGGTAGTTTGGACACTAGGGTCGCCAGATCATTGACCTCACGAGTTGAATGTGTGAATTCAAGAGATCGAAGTGAAGACGGCAATGCTTCAATGTCAATTTGATGTATGTACGAGAAGATGTTTAGCGCTGTCAATGAATGAGGCAAACCCCTCACTATAGTAATAGGGTCACCTCTTGTAAAGTGACCCAGAGTAAGTGTGTCGATGCTGTTGGGCAGCGATGTGAATGTACGTTTGGTGATAACGAGCAATGACTTGAGGGTTGAGGGCAGGTGGCCGAGATCGAGTGGCGGTCCCGTCTCAACGTTCGGCTGTTCAATGATACCATGTATCTTGAGATTAACCAGTGATGGAAATGCTATTGAGGTGACGTTGGCCAGCACATCAGGATTGATACCAGTGAATAGAAGTACTTTGAGTTGAGGGAATGTGGCGTTGGGTTTGAACGAGGGGCTGCGCGAAGATAGTCTGAGCATTTCCAAGAGTGGCGGCAGACAATCTATTGGTTGATTGTAGTCTGCTCCAAGTGCCAGATGTGTGAGGTTGGTGGGCAAGTTGGATAATGCGTGATTAAATGATGAATATGCCAGGGATAGGTTGGTCAATGAAGGTGGAAGATTGTTGATGTCCAGTGGTTGATTAAAGTTGACTCCAAATGACAGTTCTTTAATGGTGGCGGGGAGGGCACCTCTGGGGATGGGCTGGTTGAAGCTTCGTCCGAGTTTGAGCGACTCCAATCGGGGCGGCAGGATACCTGGCCACAAAGGCCTGTCAAAGTCCAAAAGATTGTCCAACAATAGTGACTTTAGGCCCACAGGCAGACATCCAGGACGTCTCAGACTGCCCTCATTAATGAGTATGAGGTTGTCAAGTGTGTCGGGGAATTGATCGGCATCGCTATTCATTGGAAATTGAGGTGGAGGTGCGTGTACCATCATTGTTATTGGAACATGTTTGGGTATGAATGTCGACAATGAAGATTGATTATAGTATTCCACTCGTCTTGTCGAGCTCATCATACTCCTTGCCAACTGATTTGTACTGACATATTGCCAGAATGATTCATCGAATGGTTTATCAACTTTATCATCCAACGTTAATAAATCAATACTATTATCATGATCTTTACACAAGTTCATCACTTGTTGGAACAACTGTTCAGGTGTCATTATACTCGGGTCTTGATTGATTGAATGAGTAATAGTGATTGAGTACATGAATGACCAATTACATACCATAAATTATAACATGATCATGATTGAAACCATCGGGTGGATCGTCATCAGTAGAGATATTGATTGTTAAAGACTTGTTGTTGATATCGTCGTTGATGATTTGATTGTATATAGAGTTATTGGCGACATGATATTGTTTAAGTATACGACTGACATCGAATTGAAGATACTTTGATCGATCATCAAACAGTCGTCTACAAGTCAATGACAACATAATACGATCGACATTGTTTGTTAACTCTAAAACTATACACTTTAATAATATATATGGTAATGATTCCATGATTGATTGATCATCTAATTGATTGATCGACTACATTCCCATTTTTATCAAACTAGGTCAGCGCGAATAGTTGAGTGAGATACCATTTACCATCGTTGGATTGGTATACACCTATTGAACAGATGTTAAAGTGTCCAAGTAGGTTCTCACGATGACCTTTGGAGTGTATCCATCCTTCAACTGCAGTCTCGGCAACTGTTGCATCCATATTATTCATGGCCACATTCTCACCAGACTTCTGATGAGCAAATGGGAATCTAGACACTCTATTATCGAATCCATCATGTCCAAATGCTACCTTGTTTTCTGCCATGTCTGTAATGAGTTGAGTTAGTGAGTGGACAAGTGAGTGAGGACGAAGGACAGACATACTCTTTGAATGTTCAACACCAATGGTGTAGAGAGCTTGGTGCCATTGCAATGGAGGTTTGTTGTGTGTCTTCCTGAATGCATTGGTTAACTCAAGGGACTTCCTTCCAATGGCCTCTGGGTCCATGAATGTATTTCCAATTGTATGCACTTTTGATCTATTGTTGTTGGACGATGATGACGAGGGCAGAGAGGCAAAGTACATCTTTGCATCATTGTCAGACTTTTGTAACTCACCCAAGTCAGAGAGAGTGTACATCTTCTTTGTGCTAAGTCTGATAGTGCGTGAGATAGTGAGTAGACTGTACTCGAGGTAGAAGTTTGGTTGAGTGGAGTTGAATGCATACTTGTCATTCCTGTACTCTTGGTGCTTCTTTCTTCGTATGAGATCGAGTTGCTTCCTCAGGTCGCTCGATTGCTCAATTGGAATATTGTTGCCACTAACAGGGTTTCCAAGTCGCCTTGGCTGTTCTTGGTCTATTATTTGTTGATTATGTACATTATGTTGTTGTTGTTTAGGTGGATGATGAGGTTGAGGTTGCGGTTGTGGATGTTGAGGTGGTTGAATCCTTTGAGGCGGCTGCACTGGCTGTTGTTGTAATAAAGGTTGTGATGCTTGTTGGAGAAGTCTCCTTTCATGGACTGAAGCCAACAGGTCTGACCTTTGATGTCGTTTATTGTTCAAAGGCCGTCTAATTGGAACTCTTTTGTTATCCAAAGTGTTTGTAGATGAAGATCCTGTCCTGTTTGTTGAAGTTGAAGTTGTGCTTGTTGTTGTCGTAGTTGTTGTTGCTGGAACGACAACCTGATCATCGTCATCATCATCTACATTTATTACATCATTCATTTGAATAAGTATAGATAATAGTGATCAAAACTATCGTTCAAAGTACTTGATATCAAAGTTTATTATCCCTCATGAAACCCATAAATAAAGAAAATGGGGGTTGTCCAGTTCCAGGAAATCAAAGTCAGTCAATCGTCAACTCTGGAAGGAGCTTTCAAGGTTAATGAGGCACGAACAACAGTTGACTTGGTGAACTACTTCGACATACATATGATCATCATCACTTTGGTACAATGAATCATATCACGAGTAACGAGTTTGACCCATTCGATATCAACAACCAGACAACAACAACAACAGCAGTATCAACAAATACATCGTACTCAAAGAGAGCAAGAAACTCAAGGTCAAGAGGAAGACATAGTGAACCAGTAGCATTTGATCTAAACGTTGCCAATATACTAGGATGTAAACCAAATAGGAAACTTAAACTACGAGTTGGAAGCAAGGAAGTAGACTTGGTATGTTGATTGTGAGCAAGCTGATGGACTTGTGGACGTGAGTTTATTCATTGACTGACCGCGATCCACCTGTACAGAACTTTGTACATCGATCATCACTAGGATCGCCACAAAAGGTGAACACAAAGAGTAGCAGTAGTAGTGGAGTTGATAAGAATGGAAACAATATCATCAAGAACAATCACATCGACAACAATGTACATAAAGACAACAAAGCAATAAGTACCAAACAATATCTGAGAAAGTGCCAGGCAGCAATGTTCACTGCCAATCCAGACGATGATGCAATATCACCTCCATCCAATCCATTGGATCAACCTCCACTACTACACCAACCAATCAACAACAGCAACAATAATAATAATAGTAGTATATTTAAATATAAACCTAACCAATTGACAATGAACCTCAACAACAACAACAACAATATGGTGACTACACATTATGGAGATGGAAGTGGTACGAGCAACAACACATCCTTTAGCTTTGGTGACAGTCCAATCCTGTTCAGCTCATCATACACAAATGTAAATAGGACAACTACAACTGCTGGCAACTCTGGATATCTCAATGGAGCTGTCACTGGCACTGGAAATGGCAATGTCTATGACAATGGTGGATACGATGGAGCTGTCAACAACATCTCACAACTCAGCTTTGACTATGATGTTGACTCTATCAATGTGCAACAAGTGTCCAACAACAATGTCAATCATTCAAGCTCTTCAATATCATCAGGGAATTCACCGTACACTCTGAGGGTATCGTCGGAACACAACTCATCATCAATGCCCAATAATACTTGTTCAATCTTTGAAGGATCACCTTACACATTCGTCCCCACCAACGTCGTTGCCAACACTCCACAACATATCGAAGACACTCCTGTACCATCCATTCTTGATGACCTTGTCAAGAATAGTGATCAAACAAGCAATGGCGAGCAGCATCCACTACTACAACATCAACAACATCCACAACAACAAGAAGAAGAAGAACAAGAGGATTATATGTTACCAACACCACCACCAAGTTGTGGACAATCCACTCAACAAACAGAAGATTGGCTACGAATGAATAATACATCATTGACAAAGTAATGGGAATAAAGTACTGGAAGTCATCGATGATTGATTGATTAAAGTCTTTAAAGAAAAGCCAAGGCAGCGACAAGAGTGCCCTGCCAGGAGATTGGTGAAACACAGCACAGCTCTCCTCTTTGTTTATTACATACGCTCGAGTGGACGGAGACCAAGCAGACGCAATCCGTTGGCCAGGACCAGCTTGGCGGCGGTGAACAGGGAGAAACGAGCCTCAGCGAGGGCCTGCTCGCGATCCTTGATCCACAGAACGTTGTGGGCCGTCGAGAAGGCGTGGCACAGATCAAAGAGGTAGGTGGCGACGGTGTTTGGCTCGTTGTAGGTGAAGGCAGTCTGAACAGCCTCGGGATAACGCTGGATGACCGAGGCCAGGGCGTAGGCCTCTGGCTCGACCAGGAGAGTGAGGTCGGCCTCTGGGTTGAGTGTGACGCCAGTCTTACGCTCGATACTGCACAGACGAGCGTGGGCATACTGGAGATAGGGGCCAGTGTCGCCCTCGAAGCTGAGCATACGGTCCCAGTTGAACTCGTAGTCCTTGTGACGCTTGGCAGAGAAGTCCTGCATGATGACGGCCGACACGGCAATGATGTCGGCGACCTCCTCGGGGTTCTCGATCTCGGCAAACTTTGCCTCGTTGTTCTTCATCGTCTCCAACATGATTGACTTTGACTCTTCCAGGATCTGCTCCAAGAACACGACGGTTCCCTTACGTGTGGACATGCCCTTGACCATGCCGAAACCAATGTGCGTGAGGTCCTTGACCCACTCGAGCTTCATATTGTCGAGGATCTTGAACAGCTGACGGAAATGCAGCTCCTGCTGCGAGGCAACGACGTAGACCATCTTCTCAAAATTGTACTGCTCCTTACGTCCACATGCAGCGGCGATATCACGAGTGATGTAAAGAGTTGATCCATCAGTCTTCTTTACTAACACCTTTCCAAGGTCTGGCTTTCCAGTCTATTGATGTTGACATGATTGAGTGATTGAATGTTAGTTTAAACTGTCGCGAACAACACCTCAACTTGACTTCCATTCAGATGATAGTTACAGATAGATCGATAATCTTGGCACCTTGGGAGTCTTGAACGAGTCCCATGCTTTCGAGCTTTTGGTAGGCGGTGACCATGCCATCGCACATCTGACTCTCGCCAGAGTAGACGTCAAAGTGAACGTTGAGACGATCGTAGATGGTCTTGTACTTCTCGATGGAGAAGTCACGGAAACGAGACCAGACGGCGAGTGCAGCCTTGTCTCCCTCCTCCATGCGCTTGAAGTAGGCACGAGCGGCGTCGTGGATGGTTGGGTCAGACTCTGCCTCGGCGTTGATCTTGACGTAGACATCGAACAGATGCTTGATTGGGTCCTTCTGCAGCTCCTCCTCTGTTCCGAAACGCTCAAAGCCGATGGCCAGCAGACCATACTGCTTGCCCCAGTCTCCGAGGTAGTTGATCGAGGTGACGTCGTAGCCGAGCGTCTTGTGGATGTTGACAATGAAGTTTCCAATGATTGTCGAACGGAGATGACCGGCGTGGAAGGGCTTGGCAATGTTGGGCGAGGAGAACTCGATGATGACCTTCTTGCCGGCGCCCTGAGTGGTCGAGCCGTACTTGTCGCCAAGGGACAACACCTGTTTCAGAATGGACTGTGTCTGCATCACACGGTTGACCTTGAAGTTGATGTAGGTGCCGGCGACGGTGACCTCGTGGATGATGTTGCCGACGACAAACTTGGCGGCATAGTCAGCGGCCAGCTGAGCAGGGTTGCCTGCCAGCTTCTTGAACTTGTTCATACGGGGCACTGGCAGTGCGAGATCTGCCAGGTCCCTATTCTTTGGTACCTCAATGCATTGAATCACCTGATCTACAGGTATTTCAGAGAATTGTGATATCTGTGTAGCAATTGCTTCTAAACACTGTTGGTCCATAATTGTATATTATATATATATAGTATATGTATTGTATTGTTATAACAATAAAGTAATAATAATAGATGGGAATGATAATGAATGAATGAATGTGCGTTGTTGAGTGGGTTCTCGATGAATGTGAACTGACTCGACGAATTGAAAAAAAACTACACTTGGATTGGGAACGTCGTCTTGAAGTCGGAGCTCAAAATGAATGTTGATGGAAAAGTAATCCGAAGTTGTCTTTGATTGAAGAGGTAGATAATATATTTATAGATATCTATATTATTTATAAATATATACTTTGGTATACGTAACAAATTCGAATAAAGTATTATTTATATATTAATGGATATTTATAAATATTTTTATAATTCTTAAATATTTATTAATACTTTCAGAAATAATTAAGATACAATACCAGATGGATGCCCAATGAACGAACGAATGGTTGTTGCACCATGAATGGGCATCAATCTGAGGGGTATACTAAAGTTCCCATTCTTATCTGTATCCCAAGATACCCCCTAGTCTTGCCATTCACACACCACTCAATCACAACAAACACAGACGACTGTGGATTGACCTGGAATGATTGATTGTTATATTTGTTATTGATTGGGATTGAACACATCCAACTGATGGAATGATTGCTGTTGTTGTTGTTGTTGCTGCTGCTGTTGTTGCTCATCTTGATGACATATTGTTTGAGCAAAGTCAACTGCAGAACTGGTACTAGTGAATATATGTGATTTGTTAATGCGATTGATGAATCCAGAATGTTGCATCACTCTTGTGATCACTGGACGTAGATCAGACCATAATACAGTGATTCCACTGTCATTGTACACTTCGATCATGTCGCCCAGAACATCGATCGCCGTGCTGTCAATCGAACTGACGTTGACCGAGTCGATAATGATCACTTTGGTGGCGCCATTTGTGCTCTCCAACTGCATCTTGATCATACGGTCTCGGAAATGATTGATTGTGTAGTAAGTCATGCGCGAGTCAAATCGAATGATCATGATACCTGGATAGATGATGGCGTCGGGGTAGTGACTAACGTTGCGGAAGACCATGGTGCCGGGCAGGCGGCCCAGTGTGACGAGGTTGGGTCGCGACGAGAAGAATATGATCTGGAGTATCGACACGACAAATGCAATACTGATGCCACGTTGTGATCCCAGTAGCAATGTGAAGATGAACACGAATGTCAGTTGGAAGAAGCCAATGTACTCCTTCTTCCTATACAGGTCCACTGTCTCTTTGAACTCAAACAATGATACAGCCGCAGCAATAACAATCGCCGACAATATACACAATGGTGTATGTTTGAACAATGGTGTCAAGAACAGCAATACCATCATAACAATCACTCCACTAAGTAATGATGTCATTCTAGACTTGGCTTGCATCTGTTTGAAGTGATTGAGTGATTGAATGAGTGAGTGATTGTGTTGTGATCGCCTGGAGAGAGTGTGGACATACCTGGAATGCAACGGCAGTCCTTGAGAATGAACCGGTGGTAGGGTAACCGGAGAAGAATGCTTGGACGATGTTACACATGCCAAGTGCGACGAGTTCTTGACTTGTATCAATTGTGTACTTCCTACATGCTGCAAACTTCTTGCCGACAGAGACTGCCTCGACAAAGCCCAATATAGCAATCAAGAATGATCCAACTACCATATGTGCTATCTTGGTCAATGTCAATGGCACCAACTTTGGTGATGGTATACCAGATGGTATATCACTGATTGTCTTGATACCAAGTGACTATGTTTGTTATGATATGATGTGTAAGTATGTGATTGATTGGTCGGCCTTGATCATGCCACGATACTTACTGTGCTAAAGTTGGCCAAGTATGATACTAATGTGCCAAGGACGAGGATGATGACGGCCATTGGTATGTTGTACTTTAGTTTCTTGTTGAGGAACTTGGCGGCAATGAGTATGACTAGACTGCCACTGCCAATTAGTACGGTGTACCAGTTGATGGTTGAGGCATACTCGATGATGGCCTCAAAGTAATCTACAATGGTGGCGGATGTCGGTGGTATAGTGATGGCGGTGAAGTTCTTCAACTGACTGAATATGATCAATATTGAAGCGGACTGGATGAATCCCAACAAGATGGGATTGCTCAACAGGTTCTCAATGATGAATCCAACCTTGAACACTCCAAAGAAGAATAGTATCAGACCTGTCAGCAATGAAAGACATGCCGCTGATGTTATATAATCCTCAGTTCCAACTGTCGCAGTGACGATCCTATGAATGATTGAATGATTGAATGATTGTATGAATCAATGAGTGATTGATTGAGTGATTGGGATAGTTCCAGTGGACATACGTTGGAATGAGTAGTGAAACCATGGCCACTGGACCAACATGGATCTCATTGGAAGTGCCAAAGAAGCTGTATACAATTGGTGAGATGAATGCAGAGTAGAGTCCAATGATCGGTGGCAATTGGGCAAGAATGGCATAGGCCATAGCCTGTGGAACCAGCATGAATCCAATTGTTAATGATGCCAATATGTCATCCTTTAAATACCTGAGCTTATATCTAAGTGATTGAATGAATGAGTGAGTAAATGTGGAAGTTGGTAGTTGGAAGGTGGAAGTTGGATGGTACATACCTCGGCAGCCAGGTGGCGATTGGGAATAATGAGTATAATACATCGTATATTGTATATTTGTCTCTGATTGATTTGAATGTTCGTTTGACTATTGAGCGAAGATCAATATTAAGATCCTTGTCGGCGGCTCTATAAACTGGTGTATAAGTCTCCACTGATGGTGCTCCATTGATCCCAATCTCTGGTGACACACGACCCATCTTTAACAATTGTATCTGAGTGCTATACTTGTCTCCAAACCTATTGGTCAACTCTGGATATGGACGATCAGTTAGGTAGTGATCAATCAATCAATCAATCATTCAATCATACCTTGATAACACTCCTCGACAAAGGTGTTCAAACTTTGAGTGACCAACTGGCTGACGATACCACCATCTTGGACAGAGGATAGGGAGAAGTAGAGTTGCTCACGATGTCGACTGCTCAGTTTCCAGAGTGCCTTGTTGAATTGATGCAGTGTCTCTGCTTTGGTAGGCTCACGATGATGATGAGCCTTGTCATCAGATGACGAGTCACGGTCATTGCCATTGTCCTCATTGCTACTACTATGCTGTGATGATGAGCCATCCTCGTGGATGGTGAATGATTGATCGGACTTTGGTGAAATTATTGTATCCAGTAGTCTTTGTTTCTCTCTCTTCCTCGTTTTGCTGGCAGACTCTGGAGGTGGACTAGCAAACAATGATTGATTATTGCTGTTTCCAGCACTCAATACATGTGATGGAGTTGATAATGTTGTGAGGATGCTTCTGTTTCCAGTTTGATCATCATCGTCATCATCATGGTCATCATGGTCATCTTGAATGTCATTGTTTGAACTTGATCCAATACTCCTTCGATGATGTGGCTGATGTTGTTGTTGTTGATGTTGACTATCATTCAAGATATTATTTATACTTTGTAGTTGTCCATGATCATTATTTGATTGATCATCCAATAATATAGTCTGTACAACGTTTGTAAAGTATGTTATAGACTCTTCAAACTTCTTCTTTATCTTTGTATTTATCTCTGGTTCAACATGACCATGTTGATCAGTTGTAGAAGTAGTGTTTGAAAATGTTGAAAGAGATATCATGTCTTGTTATAATTTAACTATACATTCATTCTAAATTATTTATATATATAGTTATAATAGTTATAGTAGTTATTATTATTACAAGACCACACAAACAGTAACAATAGTGACGCACTCATTCATTCGAACATTCAATCAACCAATCAGTCCTCAATCGCAATGCAACTCATGTCTCACCTCATTCTGTTCCCGTTTGTAATCTCACCCCCACCAACACGCCATCCAACAACAACAATATCTTTTTAAAAATGGTTGAGAATGTCAAGAATCTACAAGTTGTGTTAATGACTACAACCACAACTCAATATTGAACAACTACAACTTTATATTTATACAAATAATAGAACAATACTAAGTATATCATGACACCGAGAGCAACTTGTATAAGTGCACATCTTGAAAGATAGTTTCTCTTTTATTCATTTGGAGACGGCCAAATTCCAAAACAGAGCCAATATTCCTAGGAAGAAATGTAAATCTGATAGTAGAATTATGGTGTTCCAGGAGAAATGATAGGACTCAAACATATATTTCCTCTGTACATTGTGATGTAACTTCACAAAGACATAATATATCTTTTGTCTCCCTGATCAAGGACTCATTTGATATGCACATAGCATTATATTTCTGTTCTCGTTGTATTCTTTTGCCAATGGGAATAGATATTTTACAAGATAGATTATCATTGAACGATGATCAAGAGAGATTAGATCAAATATTCATAGCCCATTATCCGCATCAGCCAGCAACTGCCTTCACTTGAAGGTTCCCCTGACATGTCGGGGATATTAATATTAAAAAATGATATCACAATCATATTTCTTGGTTATGTCTTTTTTTGGTTAGGTATCAAAAAAATAATGGGGGGCTAGTGCAAAAATTCCTATTTTGGTAATTCAATTCTTTAATATTTATTAATTGGACTCACTCGTTGTTTTGTGATGGTTGTCAACAACGAACCAACTAACAATCAAACACATAGTCAATACCCACGTTGAACATTGCAAACAAACACAATTCTAGGTTGTCTTTAATAACTTTCGAGAACACAGATACACACAAACAATCAACAACAACAATTTAAACTCACACATTCATTCATTCTGCTGTCACCTGTCAACAAAGCAAACATTCAATCAATCAAACAAACAGATATAATTATACCCACCATTTCACACACAACACAAAGAAAGATAGAATAGATTCAACCTCACCCCTTACCTGGTACAATTACACAATCATACAATCACACAGACTGTCAGTTAGACACACTTTGATTCAATCAATCAATCATTCATACACAGCAGTGACAGTAACATAGTTAACGAGCTAGTTGTCATTTAATTCAACAACATCCAACCTACATCAATAATCATACAAATATTAGTTAGCTATTCTTATTATTATTATTATACTTAAAGTTTAAATCAACAATGCTACACATGCCTCAACAACAACATTATCAATATCAACAACAACAAATGATGAATCAACAATATAAGTTGGAACAACAAGTGCCCTCAGGCAATGAACAATCACCTGAGCTCTCACCAAAGTTCTTCCCAGCAGACTCTCTGGTAAAGGTGACATCAGATCCATTCTGCAATAACAACAATGCTGCTGATGGTGGTCATATCCCAATCTACATTAACGTTCCATTGTTTGGCAGACGTGATAACTGATCATAATGTATCAATCAGTTCAACTTGCGTCTGTAACATATATCAACAAAATATAATCAATCAATCAATCAATCAAATGTACATATTTAAATAGCTGCTGCCAAGTTGTTGCAACAACTACTCCTTCCCGAACAAATCAAACTGGAGCATTTGGAATCCAGTTTGCCAAACACAAACTCAGATCCATCCACTCACTCAATCAATCAATCAAATAAATGAATGGCGTCCATCTATCAATCCATGTTTCGTACAAAATGTTTGTTCACTTTATTGTCGATCGGAGTTACCTAACAACAATGAATGATTGAATGAATAACATGGCAGGCTGGCGACTATTGCATATTCCTGACAATGCCATTATGGATAAAGATTCTCTTCAGTGTGAATTGATGTTGCAGTAGATGATCGATATTGTCGCCTTTGTCGTAGGCTGACAACTTCTTCTTGATGACCTCCACACTTGTCTTGCCCCTAAGACTCACCAGAAGTCTGCTGAGTTCAGAACCAAACTTGTCCACAGTGGCTTGTCCAAGTTTCTTCACAATATCCACAGCCGCTGTTTTGCTTGGCATAACATCACTCCTCTTAATGCTTTTGTTGTCTGGTATAATGTCCTTCCTTTGTTTCTTCTTTGTTTGTACTATATCTTCATTCTCCTTGTCACTGTCCATAGTTGTGTCGTCATCCTCATCATCTTGGTCCATGTTGTTATTATTGTTATTGTTCCTGTCATTGCCCTTCCTCTTTGTTCCAAGATTCTTATCATTCGCATTGACAGCCGCCGCTCTAGTTCTTGATTTAGAAGTTGACGTTGATGTTGGTGGAGTGGTGGATGTAGTTGCAGCTGCAGTGTCCACTACATCATCATCTTGTTGTTGTTGTTGTTCATGTTGTTGATGTTGCTGTTCATGATGTCTAGGCTTTGGCAATGAGTTTGCCTCGCTGAACAATGCATGTTGAAGTATTTCATAGGCAACCTCAGAGTCCAACTTCTCAATAATTGGTGACAGTCTACACTTGGCATGAGCACTCGATAGACGAATCAATGTCTCCAATGTACGTGTAGTGATTGGTAGTGTCTGTTGTCATGGTCATGTTAGTATTGTTGACATGTTTGATTGATTGAGTTGAATGGAATGTGTATCATACCTTCTCCTCCTCTTTGGATCGCAACTCTGTATATGATGATACGATGTACTCCTTGGCCTCATCAGAGAGTGATGGTTTGATCAGGTTCTTGGCAAATCGGATATACTTCTGGATGAATGGAATGGACAATATCTCACGTTCAGCCTGTCCTCCATGAAGTAGTTTATCATACTTTTGATAAACTGGTGTATCCGTATCCTTCTCCACCTGTTCCTTTACATCCAACTCGCCTCCAAGTATGGACGATGGCTCTGTTTGTTGGTCTACAATATGGCGTCAATCAATCAATCCACTCACTCACTCGCTCACTCAATCAATCTTGATTGATTACTTACATGATTCATCCTCTCCTTGCTTCTTATATCTGTGCATTCTTAGGATGTGATCGGATATGTGTCGGTCGTGATCTGGATTGGCATGGTCCAGGACGATGAAGAGTAGATCGAAACGAGAGAGGAGAGAGTCGGGCAGACATATGTTGTCGTGTGGCTTCTTATATCTGTTGTACTGGCCGTAGATTGGATTGGCGGCGGCAACCACCGAGCATCTAGCATTGAGCGACGCGTGTATGCCCGCCTTGGAGATGGTGACGGTCTGCTGCTCCATCACCTCGTGAATCGCCACACGATCGTCTGTGCTCATCTTGTCAAACTCGTCGATGCAGACGATGCCGCGGTCGGCCAACACCATCGCGCCGGCCTCCAATCGGCGCTCGCCAGTCTCAGAGTCGTTGGTGACGGCGGCGGTCAGACCGACGCCAGACGAGCCACGTCCTGTGGTATTGATGGCCAATGGCGCCGTGTTGAGGACGAATCGCAGAAGCTGTGACTTGGCCGTCGAGGGATCGCCCACCATCAGAATATTGATGTCTCCTCTGAGATGCGTGCCATTGGGCAGGTTCTTCTCGACACCGCCCAGCATCAGTAGTAGCAGCGCCTTCTTGATGTACTCGTGTCCAAAGATTGATGGCGCCATTGAGCTCGCCAGCAGGTCAAAGATACCAGGCTCGCTGGCCAGGCGACGGATGTTTTGAATGTCGTTACTGCCCACGTCTGGGCCCTCGGCCTCACGTGACAGCTTGCGGATACTGTTGCCAATGACCACGGTTCTGAAGCGTGGTGCCTGTCGCGTGCCGGGTGGGGTGATGGGGATGGCGCGATATATGCCGACGACCTGCACACGGTCGCCAGGCTTCACCTGGTCCACCAGGTCGTTGTCGACGAGGATGTCGATGGAGCGCGGCAGCTGGCCGGCAGGCGCGCACTCTGGCATCTCCTGGATGGTGATGCACTGGCTGTCCTTGTACTCGCAGTAGCCAAACTCGGTAAGCAGCGGGTTGCCCTGCTTGTCCTTCGTGGGGTACGACGCGGTCGTCGGTATGTTGTCGTCTGTTGTGGCGTCCGAGTAGCTCCTCTCGAGCGTCTGCTTGGTGACCTCGCAGAAGTGCACGCTCTTTACGACCTTGGGACGAACGAGTGAGCACTTTGTCACGATGCCATCCACACAGATCAGATGCGAGATGAATGCCGCGCGAAGGCCTCTGGGCGTGACGTGGTACGATCCAAAACTACCGCTAAAGCCCAAGAAGTATGGTTGAGGTTGATTGTTCCTGCTCGTCCTATAAGCTCTCCTCTTTGTCAAACTGTCCAATGCATCTGGATCGTAATCATCACCATCCATCTCCTCCATCTCTCTCGCTTTCATCCTCTGTGCCTCTGCATGTATGAAGCTCTGAACAGTCTTTTGGAACTCAATATAATATAACATTGGCTTTATGAGGAATCTAAAGTATATTGATATACATCATGTTAGTTCATTCATTCGATCATTCGTTCAATCATTCAATCAATCAATCACTGAACACATACCTTTCGGCCAACTTTGCATTGCTCTTTCTCATGATGTCAATGTCGACGATTAGTCTCATGGCATCATTCTCTATGATATCTTTGACGATTGGTCCATAGTACTCTGAGATGAACTCTGAGAACTCTGCCTTGGATGATGATATAAGTTGTGCATCTTGTTGTTGTATATTGTTCATTCTCTTTTCAAACAAAGAATGATCATGTACCTATTTGTTCTATCTAATCTACTTCCACCACCTACTACTGAGCTATGTATACTTAGGTATTAATAATAAGTTGTTGTTGTTGTTGAATATGATTGATTGATTGATCCAAACTTTTCTAACTGTTTCTCAAGAATCGCGCCTTTTTTTGAATAGTTGTTGAAGAAATGAAGCTACTAAGTTGTGACAATTTTAAAATGAATCTCATATTTCCAATCACTTTGGAGATCAATCAATTAATGGTCGAACTAAATTAATAATTTGAGCCTTCTCTATACTCAATTTGAATGATCAAAGATCAAGACTCTCTAAAATTCTTCTCATTTAATTAGAATACCATATTTATGTGATGTTTGTGGCGACCATTATACAAATTTAAAATAATCAAATGTGAACAAAAATACGCATAAATATTGACTTTATTACAACGAATAAGCCAACATCACCCCAATAATTTATATTTTTATTTCCACGTTATTGTTTTGTAACAACGACCATAAAAATTGACGATAAATATAATGTAAATAATAAATTATATGATAATAAACAATCAATTATTTATTTAATCTTTTATTTGATCAATCAATCAATCAATCATTCAATCAATACAAAAAATAATGAAGAATTTCATAGTTTTATTATTTATAGTAATATTTATTATTAAAGTCCAGTGTGCATACCAACAGGTTTTATCTGAAGAGTAAATATATAGATTTTAAAAGAATTAATAATTATAATCCTCTAATTTTATTATTTTTTTTCTTACAGAAATCCATCTGGATATCGTGCCAATTTTGAGAAGATATTTTTGCAATTGGAAGATACTTGGACACCTTCTGAATCCTATTCACCGGCAAAGAATGGAGATTTTATAGAATGGTAATTAAGAATTTATTTATTTATTTATTTACAATTAATTTCAAATAACTTTAATAATTAATTAATTTTTAGGATTGAACCCGTAACAGGTGATGACATTGCAAATAACCGAGGTATAATAGGGAATGCAGATCGTACTATTCTAGGAGGGTCCTAAAATTATCATCCATCATATGACTAATAACCAGGAGATCAAAAGAGTGTGAGACAATAAAGTTGAAAGATTAGTAATCGTTTTGAAGTTAGATGGAGCCGGACTTCCTGATGAAGATGAACTTGTTTAAATTTAGATATTTGAAAATTTCAAAATATCTTAGCTCAAAGATATTTGTTTCGTTCAATCTAGATCACCAAACTTAATCTTCTATCGTCCATTATAATCTTGTACAAATAATCAATCAAACAAATAATTAATAATGTTGAAAATATTTCTTGCATTGATGGCATTTGCCATTTGTTTAAACCAAGTCAAAGCAATGGCCTACAATGAGACTGATCTCGAAGCCTACATTACAAAGTATGGAAAGTTACCAATTGCCACATGTGACAAGGCTGCCACTGAAGCAGAACATTATGCTACTTGTGGTTGTCCTTATGTGTGGGGCGGTACGGACTGCTCATGTGGTGGACATGGAGGAATGGATTGCTCAGGCATTGTCTACCGATCTTACAACGATGCTGGCTATCATGGCATTGGCCGCACTACCTACAACCAGATTGCTCAGGGCAGTTCATGCTCGTCCAAGTGCCACCCCACCGACACCTCTGGCTGCACGACCGGCGACCTCTTCTTCTACTGCTTCGAGACTCCCTGTCCCAGCCACGTAGTAATGTACATTGGCAAGGGCAAGGCTGCCGAGTGTCCACACACTGGCGAGAACTGTCACATCATCACACCATACTCCGAGTCCTACTATGGCTGCCGATCATTCTGTGGATAATCAATCATTTGATAATAATACACAAGACAGGGGAGGCACCTCCTAGCCTCACCTGTCACTGTTTAATAATAACTTAACTATCCTGGATCATGCTCATACATGTCTCTAGACTGTGAGCTTATCGAGTTGTGCCAATATCTGTGTGAATGTAGGACGTTGGTTGGCGTCTTGGTGCCAACATGATTGAATGAGTTGGTGTAGTGGAGCTGGCCAAGTCGAGGGAATGGTCGGTCGTAGTCCCTTTGTGGACACAGCCACCGCCAGCTGAACAGAGTCAAGGCCAGAGTAGGGCAGCTCGCCAGTGCCAATCTCCCAGAGTATGATACCATAGGCGTAGACATCGACTTTCTCCGTGTAGTTGTCACTGCCCATCAACAGCTCTGGCGCCATCCATATCGGTGATCCGATTGACTTGGTCATCGCTGCGGACTTTGATTTGAAGCGCGACAGGCCAAAGTCACAGATCTTGACGTTCATGTTTTCATCCAGCAACAGGTTAAGCGACTTGATGTCGCGGTGTATGATGCCACTCAGATGAAGGTAGTTCATGCCCTGTGCAATCTGGATGCCCAGCTTCTTGTAGAGTGGCATGTTCATACGTATCTTTTTGGAGTGGAGCGCGTCGTACAACGAGCCTCCACAAAGGTACTCGGTGACAAAGCAGAGGTTGGGTGGCTGTGTGCATGCGGCCATCAGTAGGACGATGTTGGGATGTCGTAGCTTACTCAGGATGGTCAACTCCTTCCTGAACTCGTCCAATGCCTGATTAGTCACATCATCATGGACCTTTATCTGTTTGATTGCCACTGTACTTCCACGCCAAGTGCCCTTATACACCAGACCGAATGTACCCTCACCAAGTTTACTCTGTGTCTGTAATTCAGAGTATTGTATCTCAATATCTGAGAATATATGTTGTTTGTTTGTGTTGTTGCCTTGTTGTTGTTGGGATCTAAGTAATGATGATGTTGTGAGTAAGTAGGCTGGAATGGGGGTGACCAATGAATGTACTTACATTCTAATATTCCCGCTTGTGTTGGCTATATTATTGTTGACTTGGATGTTGTTGGCTTGGATGTTATTGGCTTGGATGTTGTTGACCTGGATGTTGTTGGCTTGGATGATGTTGTTGGCTTGGACGTTGTTTGCTTGGATGTTGTTGGGGATATTGTTATTGTTGTTTGGGATAATGAACAAGTTCTGGATATTGTTGTTGTTAACATTGTTGAAGTTGGCGAATAAGTCCTCAAACTCTTCCACCTCCTTGACAGGTGATGCCTGTGCCTCGATGGCAGGTGACTTTTGGAACTTCTATATAATGATTGATCGAGTCAGTGACCGATCGATAGAATGAATGAATGATACCGATACATACGAATAGGTTCTCGAATGGTATATAGTTGAGACCAATGTACTTTACAAACTCATAGAATGGCAGGGTTGTTGATGGTAGCTTGGACTTGTCCGCTCCAAATAGTGCCAGTTTCTGAGATGGCACGCCACCTCTACTGTCCTTGACCGAGTTGAACACCTCTACAATGTAGACAGCCTGTTGTGGCGTGAACTTGCGCATCCCAGTGGTAATCGAAGCCGCCACATTGATCAATGATTTGGCGTGGGAGTACGTATACATCAATTGTTGAAGTGTGAGGAAGTTGCTAGGTTGTTGTTGCGCTTGTATGGGTACAGCGCCAGGATACAGGATGTTCATTGAGAACAGGAATTGCGAGGTGGGCGGTGTGCCACTCGGATAGACCAACGAGATATATTGGATCAACTGTTGAAAGCTGTTGATGTAGCCCTTGCCCTCACTGTCCACCATGTTGAAGTTGTGATAACATAGAGATATTTCCTCCCATGCCAAGTCCTCGTATGATCCAACCACTTGCATTGCTTCCCTAGCTACATCCGTCGAGTTGTTGCGTTGATGATGATGATGTGTTGGTTTACGTTGTTGGTATGGCGGTGAAGGGTGATGCTGTTGTTGTTGTTGTAGTTGTGTTTGAGGTTGAGATTGTGGCTGAGCCTGTGGCTGTGGAAGTGGTAGTGGAGCCTGAGGTGGCGGTCCTGCCGGCGACACAGGAGCCGGAGCCACTTGAAGATGTTGTAATGTAGGTTGATGAGGTTGGTGAGGTTGTTGTTGTTGAGACTGTGGCTTTATCATTGAAATCTGGGGAGGTGGAGCTAGATTGATAGGCGTTGAATTGGACCGCTGGTGACCATTGTTTATCCTCTTTTGAAATCCTTTGTTTGGTGACAATGGTGATGCTCCATTCGTGCTACTTATATACCCTCCAAGTATACATCCACCGCCACCAATAGAGTTGGTATAATAGCCACCTTGCATTCCTATCTCTATCTCCTGTACAATAAACTAGTTGATTGATTGACTAAATTGATTGACTTGATTGATTGATTAAAAGAATCTGACTAATAATGTTTGAATGAATGAATGAATGAATCAACAACTAATCTCTACCTCTAAGGATGATCTCTAAGTTCTACGACTCCGACTAATCAATGACTACTAGTACTACTACTACTACTTGTTGTTGCTCAAGCCAATAACACATCCACACTCTGTCACTCTCCCTCACTCACTCTCCCTCACTCACTCACTCTCATTCACTCTTTCACTCTCTAACTCACCCACCCACCTTCGCTCACTCACTCTTTCACTCATTCCATCCCATCCCATCCATTGATGCACTCACGACTCATACACACCAGTGACACAGGCAAACCAGTAAAGGTCAGTTTAGGTCTACTACATCTCTCTATCTCTTCTTCCATCCATCGATGTAGATAATGCCAACACTCTTCGTTGTGTTTGTGTGATCGTTGATTGATAGTTAGTGTGTGAGTTGATGTGAACGCACCCCCTTTGCTCATATGGTGCGTATGTCGAAGCAATGCAACTCATCATCGCCGAGTAGCTATCCACACTCTATGGTCATGTGATCGGGCGTGAGTGTGGGTGGGTGTTTGAGTGGGTGGGTGGGTTGGAGAGGTAGTGGTTGCGACGAGAAGTGATCCAGGTGTAGCAGTAGATAGAGATACACAGTACCACCGCACTCTATATTAAATCTTAGGTGGCCAAAGGACATCGCTCAACCAACGGGGATGCTTGCATGGATGGAAATGGAAATAATAATGGTATTGGGGCTGGCTGTTGGAGGAGGCTTGTGATGGAATGCCAAGATCATCTTGTGATTAATTGATTGATTGTAACTGACAAGTATGAATGTGACCTGATTGATTGATTGATTGACGATCAATTGGAAGGTGATGGTGATGATCATATTTATCCAGTCAGTCACTTTACTTTCTGCTATTGCTGTTGCCACCGATGCCAGTTTGTTGCATCCTCAAACTGCCAAGATCCTCGAGGAACTGGTCGCGATTCAATATTGTCGTGCCACCAAGCACTACACGGATCTTGGCATTGGCATTGGCAACGTTGAACTTATGTACATTGTAGGCCTCCTCATACGTTATGCCTCCAACAACAAACACGATAATGTCAGTGACACTGTGGTGATGGCGATAAGGTAGTTAGCAAGGCTATTCAATGGATCAATCAATAAGGGATGACACTTACCGCTCACGTAGTTGCTGGGCTGTTGGGGGAATAAAGTAGGGATAGGACTTCTCCTGGAGTTTGTTCCTTATCAGGAGCTCAAGGATCTCATTGAGTAGAGGGACGTGCTGTGTGTAGATGTTGGACACGCCTTGGAGTCCACGCTTGACGACGCCATTCATAAACTTGAGGATGTTCTTTGTTCCAAATAGATCGCCCTCACGCTGGTTCTTGCTGGCGAGGTCGCGTAATGTAAGCAGCAGTCCTATCAGTTGTTGTGGCATGCCAGCTCGCACCAATCTGTCCTGCAAGTCGCGTACGCGTCCATCTTCATAACGGATACTGTACAACATCACCAGTACCAACTTATCTTCGTCAGTGTATTTCTGATCGTCGATGATCTCACAAATGCGTTGGTATGCTGCTGAATGCTCGTTGCCACATGCCAACTCTTGTTGCACCTCGGATATCTCCATCAAATGATGTCCACTGATCTTCTTTGATATCTCCTCCATCATATTGACGTGCTTGGATACGTTGGTGGAGAACTTTTGGAAGTTGGGGAAGTTCTCAATGAACTTCTTCATGTCCTCGATGGTCTTGATGTTGGCATTGGAGTCCATCTTCTTCTGATATGTCTCGACAAGATCCTTGATACTGGCGCCAAGATCACCATAGTTCATGTAAAGGTTGTCCTTGAAGAATGTGTCGTGATCGATTGAGAGCACCACCTCTTTGGCCGGGTCCTCCTTGACGCCAGGCTGGTTCAAGTTGACCCTATTATTCCTTATGCCCAACAACTCATGTATCATTGATTGATACGTCCATTGATGTAACAATGGCGTCACCGGATCATCCTTCCTATCCAATATCAATAATATCGGTTCACTCTTTCTCATCTCAAACAGTTCTCTCTCAGTCTGCATTGATCTCTGTATGGCGTGAATGTGATTTCATGATTAGTGAATGATTGAATGAATGAATGAATGTCAGGTCAACATACAGCAACAGCCTCAGCCACTGTCTTGGTCAACTCAGAGTTTGCAGAGTATCGTATGATTGGCTTCTTTTTCAGCGCGAGGAGTGCAGAGACTATGCCATCAATGATGCGACTACCATTGGCTTGCCATCCAACCGTTCTCTTTGACAATACACCAGTGATATTCAATGTGAATGTATCTGGATTGACAGGATAAAAGTCAGAGTAATACTCCTGTATCTCCCTAACCAGATCCTTCGAATCAGCCTTGGCCATCTGCTCCAATGCAGTTGATCCAACAAAGTTTGTAAAGACTAAGATTGATTGATCGATTGATGTTAGGTCATGTCTCATGAGTCCAGTCCAACCAAGTACACATACAGAGATGATAGTCAGAGTACTTTGGTGTACTCAGCTCCTCGCATATATAGTTGAAGTTATCTTGTGTCGGTCTTACAAAGTATACAGCCTTCATATGTGGCATTTGTTCCTTATTGCCACTGTCTATCTTCTCAAACAAGAACACCTCCTTCTGCAAGATGTCCGATTGTGAGTATACCATGCTGACCATACCTGTCTAAGATATGCTTTAAAGTAAGTATACTCAATCATTCAATAATTATAACTATCGATCAATGCAACCAACATACAGTCTCCTTGTCTAATACCAAGACCTTCATTCCTTGTATACTATCCAACATCTTGTTGAGATACTCTTGCACAACAGATCTTATACTGTTCAGTCCGATGAGAGGACTTGGTGCAGCCGCTGGATTGGTAATAGTTGTTGCAGTTGACATCTCTATCTAAACTATCTATCTCTATGTATATCTATATGTTGTCGTTATTATTATTGTTGTTACGTATTACAACAATCAATACTCATTCTCTCCCAAATCATTATCTTCATCTCAAGAATTGAAGTTGAAACTCACAAAGCCCTCAATGTTCAAGGAATCAAAGACGTCGGTGGTGTGTGACCAGGGCATGAATGACATTGATACATGTCAAGATGGATACCATCAATACATCCGATGATAACATTGATCAATCACTTGTTGTCATTGACTTGACAAGATTCATATTTATAAATCATAATATTATATATCCTATTATATGAATAATAATGAAATTGATTCAATTTAAAGTTTGAATGCCAGTGGCGCACTGTGTTGGACAAAGTGTCGCCATCAATAAATGATCATAGATTTCCATAAACGGCAAACAGTATATATCTACACTCAGATTGAGTGAATACAACAACAACAAACATAGTCGTGTCGAGTGTGAAGACAAGTGTGTGTTAATGACTGACAGAGTGAATGAGGTGAATGAGTGGGTGCAAGAGAATGAATGAATGAATGAATGTGTTGGTGTGAGTGAAGTTATTAACTTATTATTCATATATACACATAACTTTGTTGTTATAAATCATATAATATATATATATTATCATCACAGTATCATTATACATACAGACAGACAGAGACATAGACATAATGGAATCAGCAGTATTGAGAATCAATAACATCTCCTCACATTTGAACACTGGCGCACCAGGTTCAGCGGTTGTGCCTCAGTCGGCTACTGGTGCCACCGCCCCAGCAAAGTGCCCAGTGTCACATCACTTTACTAGTCAGTCATATCAACAGTTGCACACACAGCAGGCTTGGAGTCTGATCAGCACTTCGCCATGCAACCAGACACCACCCCTGCGCGTCCTCGTCACTGGCGCCGCCGGCCAGATCGCCTACAGCTTGGTGTTTATGATTGCCAGTGGCCAGATGTTTGGTCCACATCAGACCGTCGTGTTGCATCTGCTCGACATCCCCAAGATGGCCGAGGCCATGAACGGTGTCGTGATGGAGTTGGCCGACGGTGCCTTCCCTCTGCTGCAGAACGTGGTCGCCACCACCGACGTCAAGCATGCCTTCATGGGCATCAACGTGGCGCTGCTCATTGGCGCCTTCCCCAGAGGTCCAGGCATGCAGCGCAAGGATCTGCTCAAGATGAATGCATCGATCTTCAAGGAGCAGGGTGAGGCGTTGAAGAACTACGCCGCCCGCAATGTCAAGGTGCTTGTCGTTGGCAATCCCGCCAACACCAACGCACTCACTGCTCTCACACAGGCTTCTGGAGGACTCCCCGCCGCCAACTTCTCTGCACTCACCCGTCTCGATCAGAACCGTGCACTCTCCATGATCGCTGACAAGGTTGGCGTCAATGTCAACAAGGTACACAATGTTATCATTTGGGGTAATCACTCACTCACTCAGTAAGTAGTCCATATGTACAGTGTCATCAATCAATCAATCATATTCACTCACTCAATCAATCATTCAATCAGGGTGCCAGATGTGAACAACGCTTACATCAATAACTACCCTCAACAGAGTGTTGTAACACCAGTTCAAACAGCAGTCAACGATGACAAGTGGATTAGAGAGTCATTCATCCCATTGGTTCAAAACAGAGGTGCTGCAGTTATTGCCGCCAGGAAGCTGTCATCGGCTGCCTCTGCAGCCAACGCCGTCGTTGGCCACATGAGAGACTGGCTCCTTGGCACACGTCCAGGTGAGATTGTCTCGATGGCTGTTGCCTCGGACGGCTCGTACAACGTGCCCAAGGGACTGATCTTCTCATTCCCCGTCACATGCAGTGGTGGAGAGTGGAACATTGTCCAGAACCTCAAGATCACCGAGTTCATCCAGGCCAAGATCGACATCACCACCAAGGAGTTGCAAGAGGAGAAGGAGGCTGCACTCTCATTCCTCAAGGCTTAATAATATCATTCATTCATTCTTTCTTTGTCGATTCCTATGTACTAGTATCATTCAATCAATCAATCAATCATGTGATCATAATGGATCGCACTTCATGACCTTGAACAGATCTCCAAACACAGCCCACCCACACGCATCATGTTCATCCCAACCCTTGAGTTCATCTTTGTGCACTTCACCAATTCATTTATTTAATTTATTAATATCTTTCTTCCTAATTATCTATCTATCTATATTTGTTTGTTTATTTGTTTAACATAATGTTATCCAAGGGCGCAACAAACATAACAAGATCCTTCATTAGGACATGTATTGGAGGACAACATCATCAACATCAACAACAACATGGCTTCTACTCCTCCTCCTCATCATCATCGTCATCATCAAATGATAGCCACAACAACAATAACAACACCAACAACGATAATACAAAGAATGGAAATGGATGGTGGAATAGGATAAAGACACCATTGATTGTTGGTGGTGTGATCACTGGTACATTGACAGCAACAGCAACATTGATGGCATTGGATGATGTAAAGACTGCTCCAAAGCCATTGGATGTCCATCATCTATTGAAGCCATGTGATAATGGAAAGGAGAGAATAGTAGTACTTGGCACAGGATGGGCATCATTGGCCTTCATCAAAGGTATCGACCTTGACAAGTTTGAGATAGTAGTTGTCTCACCAAGAAATGTAAATGATAGCATACTAGTCATGTCGCGCTCAATCACTCACTTACTCAATCAATCATACATAGTACTTCCTGTTCACACCAATGTTGACTGCATCAACTGTTGGCTCTGTCGAGGTGAGGAGTATCTCTGAGCCAATCAGAAGGATACTTAATCGTTTGTCAAAGAAGAACACATTCTACATTGAGGCAGAGTGCACATTGATCGATCCAAACACCAACACTGTAACACTCAAGGGTATGTCATTCATTCATTCAATCAATCAATCAATCAAATATAACAACAACTCAATAATGAAATCCACAATCAATCAATCATATCAACTCATACTTCAAGATATTGGACACTTGTTATCATTAGATAAAGCAGCCAATATGGTGGATATGGTCCAGATACCTTATGACAAGTTGGTGATTGCAGTTGGAAGTGCGCCAAATACAATGGGCACATCTGGTGTCAAGGAGAACTGCTACTTCCTCAAGGATGCCAAGGATGCCATCATCATCAGAGGTGGAATTATGGACTGCTTTGAGCGTGCCAGCTTTCCAAACCAAACAGAGCAACAAAAGAGAGACCGATTGCACTTTGCCATCGTTGGTGGTGGTCCAACTGGAGTGGAGTTTGCTGGAGAGATACATGGTATGTGTGTTGGTGTGATCATGGATGATGATGGATATGATTGCTAACAATCATCATTGATTATTTAGATTACATTTATGATGACTTGTCCAAGATATTCCCAGAGTTGATGAAATACTGCAAGATATCATTGATTCAATCAGCTGATCACTTGTTGAACACTTATGACAAGAGCATCATTGATTGTAAGTCGTTACCATTTCTCTGGCTGTCCTGGCTTCGCATGATGGCACTCGAACATGTATACTAACACAATGGCACACGACAACAGACACCGAGAAGCACTTTGGAAGATCAAACATTGCAACTTTGTTCAGTTCAAGGTATGTCCATGTCCATAACCATGTCCAAGACCAGTCCACTCATTCAATCTATCATGCTAACTTAACCATCACTCATTCCAGAGTAACATGTGTCGATCCAAACAAACTAACTGTGGTCAGCAAGGCAGAGAAGAAGAACGTTGAGTTGCCATTTGGAATGTGTGTCTGGGCGACTGGAGTAGGTCCGACAGCATTGACAGCAAACTTTTGTAACTCAATCGAGGAGCAGCGTAACAACAGAGCCATTTCGACGGATACCTATTTCAAGGTGATTGGCGTGCCCCAACAGAATATCTACGCAATTGGCGATTGTGCCACCGTCACACAGCAGAAGCTGCTCGACCACTTGGGTGATCTGTTCAAGGAGGCCGATGAGAATGGCGATGACAAGCTGTCGATCGATGAGCTGATCCATCTCGTCAAGAACAACACCAAGAAGTATCCCCAGCTGGAGGCCTTTGTCAGCGTGCTTCCAGAGAAGTTTGCCGAGTGCGACGCCAACAAGGACAACTTCCTACAATTCGAGGAGTTTCAGCGTTTGGTCGCACAGATCGATGCTAACTTGACCACGCTGCCCGCCACAGCCCAGGTGGCCAACCAGGCCGGCAAGTACTTGGCCACCTCCCTCAACGACTTTGCCAGGACCAAGGACCCATCGGTGATCGTACCATTCCGCTACCGTCACCTTGGCTCCTTTGCCTACATCGGCCACCACAGTGCCGTTGCCGACATACCCAACATGTTTGCCGGTGGTGGCTTTGGAGTATGGTGGGCATGGCGCGCCATCTACCTCGAGAAGCAGTTCAGTTGGAAGAACCAGACACTAGTCTCACTCGACTGGTTCAAGACCATCATGTTTGGACGTGACATTTCAAGGCTCTAGGGTCGTCGTATCGTGTCGACGCCTCCAAAGTATGTGTATGTAAGCTAAGGTAAGGTGCATTGTACCATATACCAACTATTAATAAAGTGTAAAGTAGACAACTACAGCAGTGTGTTAGGGGAGGAGATTGGATGTCCCTTAGTTAAGGACATCCAGCTTATTTATTGTTGTAGTCGGGAGTTGGGTTTGTTGTTATACAATGTTACAGTTAGAATGGAATTACAATGGTTGTGTTGTTGGACAATAAATACTCCAGTATCCATGTGTGGACGACTAGATATGGGCCACACGGCAACTGGCATCAGCTACACCAAACAGCGCGCAAGCACCTGCCTCCCTTCCCCCTCCAGAGGGGACATTGGCGAAGCAAGTGATCTAGATCGATTGATTGATTGAGTCTGTTGATTATGCTCGCGTTCTATCGATTGTGATTGATTGATTGGTCATTTGATCGTGACCAGCCAGCCAGCCAACGATATATATATCTATATATAATAAGGTATGCCGCCAACCTTTAGAACACTGACTGTCTACGTGACTGAAGGTTAAAGAGGGATGCCTCATCTGGCATCTCATCATCCTCTTCATCATCAAGGTCGAATGGGGAGACTGGTGGTGAGACAACGGGTCCTCTTGGACTCAGCTGATGTGGTGCGGCAATGTCCAGTTGTGGAACAGACAACTGCTCGGACTGCTGCTCGCTGCGCTTGAAGAAGCCATTGAACGACATGCTGTCGTGGAATCTGTTGACGTTGAGCGACAGACGACCCTCGAAATGGTACTTGAGTGTGTAGATGAACGACCAGCCCGAGTCACCGCCCGAGAGATTGAAGCGCAGCTGCTGGGCGGCAAAGTCAAAGTCGACAAACTGTGCCGTGAACTTGTTCTTGGTGTAGACGACGTTGAGCGCGTGGCCGTCGTAGGTGATCTTGGTCGAGTTGGACACGTCGACGTCGCACCACTTCTCGCTCCACACGCCGACAAAGTGCGACAGCACGTCCATCTTCTTGGTCTCTTGCAGGTAGTGATGCTTGGCATTTTCGCGGGGCAGTGGCTGGGGCATGGGTGTCTGGAATGCCGTGATGAATCTGCGTTCGTACTGTCTATAGAATCTGCGCCACAAAGTAATCGTTTGATGACAGTGCCGCACATTCCTTGGAAACCAATCCAAATGACAACAAGTCCTTTGGACTCAAGAATTGAAGTACATGTAATACTGCATCATAACAAAGATGTTCCAATGGATTATAAACTATAAATTATTATTTGTTTGATTTTGATTGATTGATGGATAAATATGGATGTCAGTAAATGTCGGTTTCCAATTTTGGACGCCATCTCAATCAATCAAAGTTGTTGATCAACTTACTTTGAGTGGTAGTTGTGGCCTCTGCCACGACCATGGATGATGATGACGAATCATTGTTGTCCATTATAGTATCCATTATTGTAATATTGTTTTTGGTGTTTGATTGACTTGACTTAAGTTGATTGATTGATTAGTAATTGCCTGACTGACTGATTGAAGATTTGAGTAAAGCTGGATAATAACTGTCTCTGACTATCTGGATAGATGACTAATAGCTGGATGGATGAATTTGGAATCGTGGTGATGATGATGATACACTAAGTAATGTAATATTTATAATGGTACTGGGACTACTACTATATTAAATATAAGAAGGGGAGGATGTGGAAGGTGGAAGTTGGCGCTCTATCACTTGGACGCTTGGGCGACGGACAGGAACTGGTGCACTTTGAGGGGTGTTGGGTTGAGTTGGTTGGCAGTTGGCTCCCTTCAAGTTTACTTTATAAGCGCTAACCTGATCTGTTCTGAACCTTAACCGGTATGGATGGATGGATGGTGGATGGTGATGGATGGATATAAAGTGTGGTGGATGGAGTGAGTTGAGTTGGTTGCTGCTGCTGTTGCTGTTGCTGGTGGGTGAATGAGCAAGTGAGTGAGATTGGATTGGATTTGATTGGAGACTGGATATATAGTACACCCTTAGTGTGTATATTAAACCAATGTCAATCAAAACACACACACAACACACAAGACTGCGTTGATTATCTCTTTCTTTCTCGGTTGTTGTTGTTGTTGACTTACACACACATTCACGTTTCCGATTCAAAAAACGCGCAATGTTATTATTGTTGTTGAATGACAGACAGACTGACTGTGAATGGATGACAGACTGACGAGGATGTTGATGGATGGATGGATGGATCGATGTAGGTTGATAGTTGTTGTTGTTGATACAGTGTAGTAGGAAGGGGGTTGGTGGATGATGGTACAGGGACGACACACAATTCAAATACAAAGAAATAAACAAGCACAGATTATAATATATATATATTTATATAAATTAAACGATCTCTCTATCTCTTTGTTAACATCTTTAAATGAAATATATATTGCGCTCTGGCTGGCAGGCTGGATGGATGAGTTTCTCACACTTTCCAGTAGTGCAGTGTGAGTGGCACACTGTAGCTAATCAAACGAATGAGCAAGGCCAAGTATGCCAGCCAGAGGCCAGATGCGAATGGAATGGAATGGGATGAAAATATCCATTTTTCAACAACATACCAATCAAAATCAAAACTTTGTTTATTTTTAATTTATGGATGATTTTGCAAAACAAACCGATGACTTGGGTTTTTGTGTGGTCGCTCCTGGTTTATTTTGAAGATGTGATTATTTCCTTTTAAGGTAGTTGGAAGACCCCCATTGTATCCAATCTCCAGACCCCCCGCTCGTCCACATCCAGTGTGTTTACTTATTTGATTGGTTCTTAATAATGAAGGGTCAATCAATCATCTAGATCACAGCTGTCTTTAAAGTAAACTATTGGACTACACTTTTGGGCTCGGCAGTGTGTGTGTTTGGTTGTGAGGTGTCTTGTCCAGACTTCCCTCAACTGACTCATTCATTCCTCATCATTGACATTAACAAACTCATTCATATATGAACATGTTCAACTAACGACTCATGTAATCATATTGTAGTTATAAAATTGTGGTTATTATTAAATGAGACATTATTTGATTGAGACATTAAGGACTAATATTAGTCCGCAGACCATTGTTAGTTCGAGTTTGAAGTCAGGATGGCAACCATTTGAGCTCATCTGATTTCTGTTTACATGTCCTGCTAGCAACATAGTCGTTAGTTGTAACCTGTAACACATAAGTCCTTCCCGATGACGCATTTTCATCTCCCTTGGCATCTCTTCTCTTCCCTTCCCGATGATAAAACTTGTTGTAGTTGAGATTGTACCGATCAACTAAACAGCAGCAACATATAGATATCAAGTGGATTATAAGTACGTTGGCATGATCTCATGAGTGAATGAGTGAATGAATGACTAATAATCATATCATATCAATCAAATATCAGTCAGCCACATCATATTAATAATGACGACAATGAATAATAGAGTATGGTTGATTACTGGTGCCTCAAGAGGTCTTGGTCTATCAATGGTATTGTCCCTATTGTCAAAGGGTCAAACTGTCGTGGCAACCACAAGGAACAAACAATCATTATGTGATGCAATCAAACAACATCAACCTGATGGCACATCTGATGCTGACTCTACAAGTTCAAGATTGTTAACTCTCGAGGTCGACTTGAAATCCGAGACAAGCATCAAATCGGCAATAGACACTGCCCTGGCGACTTACGGTCGAATCGACGTCATTGTCAACAACGCTGGCTATGCCGTCGTGGGCACTGTCGAGGAGATGACCGACGCCGAGTTCAGAGCACAGTTTGACATCAATCTGTTTGCTGTGGCCAGTGTCATGAGATTGGCCGCACCGGTACTGCGCGCGCAACGCAGTGGCTACGTGATCAATGTGTCGTCCGTGTCTGGATTCTCGGGCGATGTGCCAGGCATTGGCGCATACACCTGCTCCAAGTTTGCCCTTGACGGTTTGACCGAGGCCTTTGCCGCCGAGATGCGTCCATTTGGCGTGAGAGTGTCCACCATCAATCCAGGACACTTTAGATCATCGTTCCTAGAGTCCAACTCATTGGTGTTTGCCAAGGACATCATGCCATGCTACCAACAGGTGCATGACAATCACACTCAGTACCTGGCGGCATTCAACAACAATCAGTCGGGCGATCCCGCCAAGTTGGTGGAGGTGCTGATCAAGATGGTCGAGAGTGATGTCGCCACCACACCAATCCACGTGTTCATCGGCAAGGACAGCTATGACAATGCCAAGAACGTCCTTAGTCGCTACCACAACGAGCTAGATCAATGGGAGCACATCGCAGCCAACACAGACTACGAGAAGAAGGAGTAAAAGGGAGTTGATTGATTGATTGGAATGAGGGAGCATTGTAATATTATTGGTTGATGTTCCTTGCGTTGGGAATGGTTCCATGCGCGACTGTATGGGCTGGCTTCGCGAGCTTAGATACTGAAGAACAGGTTCATGACACCCTTGAGGTAGCTAACAATCTCGCCAGAGTCCAAGTTGGACACACCATAGATTCTGTCGACGAATGTGATTGGAACCTTGTGTTTGTGATTGATTGATTGATTTGGATGTTAGTTCAGTGATTGAATGAGTGATGGAATCATTCCATAATGTCATTGCGATCCATCCAAGTTCCATACCTCTCCAATCTTGTAGTTGAATTGATTAGCGCGGACCATCATCTCCATCTGGAAGACATATCCCTTTGACTTATTTACAGAAATGAGCTTCTCCAACACGTCCTTTCTATACAATCTGAATGATCCGGTGAGATCAGAGACACCTGGTGTCAGCAGTACAGAGGCAATGTAGTTGGCCACACGACTCGTCAGCTTCCTGTAGAAGTTCCAACCATAGACACCTCCTCCCGACGCGTATCTAGTTCCAGTGACGATCTCTGTGTTGTATTTCTTTTGTTTCCTGTTGTTCGTGTTTGTGTTAGTCTAATCGATTGATTGAATGATTGATCGGTCGGTCAAGTGCACTTACTGGATGAATTGAGGGATGAACTTTGGCTGTTGATTGATTGATTGATTGATTGATTGGTAAGTATGATGATGAGACAGTCGTACAACAACATGTTTGTATGTACGTACATGATGTGACAGATCAGCATCCATTAAGATGATCCAATTGCCTGTGGCCATCTTCATTCCGTCCATGTAGGCTGAGCCCAAACCCATCTTTCCTGGTCTTGACAGGATCTTGATCTTATCCTCACCAATGATCTTTTGCAACTGCTGTGCAATCTGCAATGTTCCATCTGGACTGTTATCTTCAACAATGATGACCTCATAGTTGATGAACCTAAGTCGAAAGTCGATTGAATGATTGATTGAATGAGTGAGTGAGTGAGATCATATGATGTAGTGATCTAATGCATTCATACTCCTTCTTCAACTCTGTGTCAATCAGCCAGAGGATGATTGGTAGATTCTCCGATTCATTGTATGTTGGGAGAATGATTGTGTACTTGTCATCGGCGGAAGAACCGCTTGATGATGAGGTAGTCTTTCTCTGTGACATCGTTCTGAAGTATATCTCTGTCTGATAGCTGAGCTGACTGACTACTATGCCTTGCTTGCTAAAGTGACTATCTGTGTTTATATAATATATCTCAGAGTGATGGTAATGACTCACAATGGATGAGTCAAAGGTGTTGGTTGTGTGAGGAACATCACTCTGTATTCAAAAACTAAAGATAGTTTGTGAACTTCCAAACTTTGATCAAAATGATGGAAACACTTACAACAACTAAAGATGTTTAGATGGTGTTACATAGACAGAACATTGTCAACTATGACCATCCAACATGTATAACAACACTTGATGTACCCTACTTCAAACATCTCTTGATGGAACTATTCCACTCAATTACCCACTCAATCCAATCAATCAATCAATCAATCAATCAATTCAAAGTTGGTTAATAGTATTATATATTATATTAAAAGTGATGGTACAAGATGATCATTGACTAGGAGTTGCTCTCCATGTATGATTGCTGCTTCATCTGGATGTTGCGCTGCATTCGACGGGTTTCCAGCTTGCGTCGGATAAGTAGTATACTGGCAACGATCAGGCCAACTCCAACGACTGAACAGATGACTACAATGACAATCAGTCGCCAGTTGCTCTCGGTACTACACTCACTTGTAGTTTGTGATGAGATTAGTGAACGGAATGATGGATCGACAATCAATCTCTTCTCGAATGATGGTGCGACAATTGCCACCATCTGTGTGTAGTTAGTCGTCTGGTTCTGGTTGGACTCGATCATCAATGGATCACTGTCCTTGAGTGCCAGCACATTGGACACCATCACGCGATCCTCCACGATCAGACCGTTGGCAAAGTGTGTCTGTAGCACAGAGTCACCGGCCACCAACTGGAACTGGTTGAAGCCAGACTGATAGACGGTGTCCACTGTCTTGCACTGGGACACTGTGGTCTTTGGTGCGGTCGACGCGAAGATAACGTGGAATGCGTTGAGCACAGAGTCAAACTTCCAGTTATACACAGAGACGATGAACTTGAGCGAGTTGGCCGAGATTGAGATGCTCTGGCCGGCAAACTGGATGGTGGTGTCCTCGTCATATGCGGTCACATTGATCACCACGACCGCAGGGCTGTTGGTGAATGTGCCGTTGTAGGTGGATGTCGCGTCGCCATCCTTGGTCACCTTGACCCACGTGGCATCCTTGAGCGCAACAATCTTGCCCGGTATTGGTTCCGAAGTCACAGAGCTGATCTCACGCAAATGGGTGATGGCTGATGTGAAGCCCTTGTCTCCACCTGGATACTGTCCATTACCATTGCCACCATCTGTTGGCTTGCCACCACTTCCACCCTCTGCCGAGCAATTCTTGTACAACTCCCATCCCTTGTCACACTTGCATGCACCCTCATTGCATTGTCCATGGCCACTGCAATCAGCGTCGCACTCTGGGACTACAATAGATGTGCAATTTTGTTAGTTGGGTCGATCGATCAATCACATCGCGTTGACAAACTTACAATCATAGAAGAAGACTGGAGCATTGCCAGAGAGTCCGTTGACTGTGACATTGACGATGGCACCACCTGGGAAAAGGGAGGCGTCGACTGTGCCTGGGTAGCGACAGACAATAGTGTTGTTACTGACAAATGAGATGTTGGTGCATGGCGTGCTGAGGATGGTGACAGTCAACCCCACATTGCCAAAGTTTGATCCAGTGACAGTGACATCGCCACCGATCAAGTACTTGACGCGAGTGGAGTTGGTGACCACTGGTGCCATGTATGTGAATGTGGCGGCTGAGGCCAGTTGATTGGAAAACTGGTTGTTGATCACATATTTGACTGGGAAGGTGCCAGTGCCCGGCTGCATGTCACATGTGAAGTTGAAGTTTGGCTGGATGAACTGGACGTTGTTGCATTGGAAGCTGTCCACTGACACCTTGCTCAATGAGGCGTTGTTGTACAGGCTGACACCTTGGACGGTGACTTGACCACCGGCCGCACCAGTTGGTGTGATGGCAGTAATCTGTGGCGCCTGGAAGGTGAAGCCAAACACATTGGACTTGTCGGTCACTGTGGTATACTCCAGGGTGACATTGCCATTGCCGTAGGACTCTGGTGCATCACAGGTCACAGCGGTGAAGGACTTGACCATCCTGACATTGGCGCAGCTTGCTGTGCTGTTAACAGTAAGGTCGAGACGGATACGCATGTTGGTGGCGGTCTCGGCAAAGTTGGTGCCAGTTATCGTGAGTCCCGCACCATTGGTCGTGGGGGATGTCGCACCGGTGATCACAGGCTTTTGATAAGTAATCGAGATTGATCCATTGGTCATGACAACTCCGTCGGTGAAGATGTTGCCAGCATAGGGGCCGCCAATGCCGCTTGGCACAACGAAGGCGATGGCCGAGTTGTCATAGTCGACATAATATGATGGTGTTGTTGAGACTGTCGTTCCACCATTCTTTAGAACAAGGTTGACCTGTGATAGTGATGTTGGTGGGTTGACAACCATGATCCTGATCACGCCACCAGATGTTGGCAGCGTGGCGCTGAAGCTAGATTTGAGGCCAAGTAGAGCGGCTGTTTGTGTGTCAGTGATCGATCAATCAGGCTCGCGAACGATATCATAACTCACTGTTCTTGAGGAATATACCAAGTCCGGATCCAGGTAGATTGTTGGCGACAGGATACTTCCATACGGCACTTTGATCATCGATTGGGGACCCCGATATATCATATTGGAGGCTGGTCGAGCTGAACAAACCAATGCCGGTCGCAGGGTAGGGTGCTACTTTGGTGCCTCCATTGGGTCCATATACATAACTCCAGGTATTATCTATGTCATCATATACAGCATTCATATAAAGGTCTTTGATTGGTTCATAGTTTGAATCTGGAGCGTACCAAGTGCACAATGCTCGCAACAAAATGGCTGTTTGCCTATTTTGGATAACTCCAACATTACCTCTCATGCCCTCTACAGACTGATTCGTGATGATCTTGTTGATATCAAACAATCCAAGCTTGTACTTGAAGCAATTATAGAATGCTTGTTCACCGGACATGTCTTTGTTTTGTTTTGTTTGTTGTTTGGGTGAGTTAGTGGAATGATTCCAGGTGCGGTGATTGAGTGAGTGATCGATATGGATACTTACAAATGAGTGATTTGAGGTTGCTACCGGTCTGACCATTAACTGTGACCTTGATGGGGAATAGACCTTGGGACACGGTGTCGCTGAGGACACAGGTGAGTGATCCTGGACTGAGGACGGTCAGGGTGCTGCATGATACTTGGTCAAGTGTGCCCATGGACACATTGACTGTAGCCGATCCCGGAGTGCCAAAGCCGCTACCAGTCAAAGTGATGGTCGTGCCCTTGGCCATTGTAGCCGATGGATAAACAACGGCAACATGTGGAGGCATGTACTGGTAGAAGAAAGTGCTAGTGATCTTGCCATCGGTGATTGTGCCAACATAGTTGCCACTCTCGCCAGGTGGCATGTTGCAGGTCAGTGTGTTGACATTGTTGACTGGGTTGGCACACTGGAAGTCCGGAACGGGGGTGCCAGTCGTCTTCTTCATCGTGATGCTGACCTTGTTAAAGTCAAAGTTGAATGGCAGCTTGCCAGTGTTCATCACGGACTGGCCACCGTACTGGGAGGCTGGGCTCAGGGACATGTCGTAACCATTGTTAAACTCGCAGATGAGGGGTAGTGGCTTGGAGCCATCCTCATTGTTGTAACAACGCTTGGGTACTGAACCACCGATGTACTTAATATAATACTCGCTGTTGCCAATGTTTGGCTCACCTGGACACCAATCTTGGAATGCATAAGTTCTATCTGAGTGCTGATCAAACATCAACTGACCATTCTCAGGGCCGTGATCATAGACCCATGTTCCATTCTCATCACCCATGCCAGCCATCCAGAAACTGTTTGAGCCCAAGTTGAACTTTGACTTTATAAAGTCCATCTCCTGTGATGAAGTGATTGTTACCAAGTATCCAGCTCTGAGATTGATTGATTGATTGAGTAAGTGAGTGAGTGATTGAGTGAGTGAGGGTCTGGATTACTTACGGATTGAGTCCTTCACAATATGTTTTAGCAGAGGTCATTGTGCCACCATTTTGGACCCAACGATAGGTATGATTGTTGACTGGCCATGTGAACTCTTGGGCTTGGTTAGGTGATATGTATAATAATATTACAATTATTGAAGTGATAAGTAATGATGTAGACATCATCATAGATTGAGATATATATAATTATTATTATTATTTGTAACTTAAATAATGATCAGACGTACAGACTCAAAATTGTGTAATGATCAGAATCAGATCCACCATTGCGGATGTTGTTGTTGTACATAACAACATGGATGTCTTGTATTCCAACCCTAACCCTCTTGTTTTCGCGAATCCCGATGTCATTTGCGCCTGCCCATGCCTGCCTGCCTCTAGGAGGTACTATCTCGCCGCCACAACCACCATTGTAGTAATTATCATCATCATCATTAAACAAAATTACAATTACAATTCAATAATATAAACACGATTAATCGTGTATCATTCTTTCTTTGACCGGTGGTAGGTCAGAGGCCCAGACATGTCTTAGGGGGGGTGGTCGGGGCTGGAATGATCCATTTGCGGGCTACCCATTTTCATGGTCCTTGGGTATCGTTTTGATTGTTTTTGGGTTGCCCTGTCGTGTCACATTTATAACGTCAAAATCTCGTCAGTTTTGGAAATGATACCACGTTTGAATGAAGTATGAGGGTGTGGTACTAACTAATGTCTTTATGTTCGAATGTGATGGCCGGTCTATATCCTTGTGGATAGCCAGATGGCAGTCTTTGTTCCAAGCTTAACAAGCTCAGACAGTGGCTTGTAAAGTGGAGCCAGCTCCGCATCATGTTCGATACCAATATGCATGTGCTCCATCTCATCATCTCTAAACTTCTTGATCACCTATGTTTGATTGAATGAGTGAGTGATTGAATGAACTGAATGAACTGAATGAGTGACGTGACAATCATACCTCTTTCAACTCCTTGTCTGGTATCTTCTCATCGTTCAATTGACGAAGTTGATCATTGTAGTGATCAGAGATCACTGTTTCAACGGCGACAGTGACAGCCATGGCTGCCTCCTTGCCCATCATGGCAGAGACATAACCAAGTCCAAAGCCAGCAATATTCCATATTGGTGCGAGTATAGTTGGACGAACACGCTTCTCACAAATGAACTGATCGAACTTTGCCTGATGCTCCTTCTCCTGATCGGCCATCTCTCTGATCAAAGGCTCCACTGCTGTGCCCTTCAACACAGCCAACTGTCCTTCATATATACGTGAGGCTCCAAACTCACCTGCATGGTCCACTCTAATTATACGTTCAATCAAATCTCTTTGATGTTGTGTAAGTTCAACCTTCTTGTTGTCCTCATTATTGTTTATGTTTGTATTGTTTGTGTTGTTGTTGATGTTATTTGTACAGAAGTGTTGTTGTTGTTGAATGAGTGTGTTGTTGTTGTTGATGAGGTTTGTCCTTGAGACAACACCACGCACAAGATAGAGTTGTGTTGTGGGGATTCGTAGTCTTTGAAGATGATACATAGCTCTTTAAAGATCGTTCGATCTGTGTGTACTATTACTACTACTAATACTACTTGTGTTAAATGATTGATTGATTGGGTGATCTTGACCAGTGTTTTGTCGTTGTTTTGTTGTCCCAAAACAAACATCATCATTAGCTAAGAGCCTCACATAGGAAGGCAAAGATAATCAACACATCTCCACTTTAGTAAAGATATTTATGACCAACCAACATAAACGTTGTAAACTAATCAATCAATCAATCAATCAATCAATGACAAAGAATCACCCACTTTCAAGAGAGTAAGATTATTGGGCAACAGCTCTCACATTTAATGGAGTAAGATGATGTCTTTTCTAGCCCAACAAGAGTTCAAACAGGCGTCTTTGATTCCTTTCTTTGGATTGGTGTGGATTGTGTGTGTTGTGTGTGTTTGTGTCAAGTGGGGTGTGTATGCATGTGAGAGAGAGAGATTGTGATTGAACTCAAACGGAATGCATTCATTCACAGTCTAACACTGTCTCTATTGATTGGTGGGTCAAGTGACGATGGTGAGAAGTGGGGAGTCGACCTGTTAGTCGATGATTGATTGGATGGGTGATGTAGAGTATGTGGTGTTAATGTTGAATTGAGTTAGTGATAGTATGTTTGCTTCACTATTACCCTATCATTCACTCTATCTCCCTCCTAGAAATTAATTATCTCTATCTTTATCTCTATTATCTCTCAATTATATATATTTGAAAAAAGAAGCAAAGGATAAAGACAAAGACATACCCTAAGTGTGTCTGTGTAGAGTCGGTAGTTGACTAATGGGATGTCTTTGTAGCAAACATGAGGATGGTGGATATTATGTTGATTGCCCATCGTTCTCAATCGATACCTTTAGCTTCAGACGTCTAAATAGCCACTCGCCCACAATAGTTCCAAAGAAGAAGAGAAGAAAGAAATTGTCATCACCTCAAAGGAGGAAGAAACAACAACAAAACATACAAATACAACAACATCATACAAAGCATGGTCAACAACAACAACAACAACAACAATATGTTGCACTCATTGGACATGGACAAGGTCATGGACAAACATTGGTTCAATCACAATCACAATCACAACCTTTGGCTCAACAATCTACAACACCATTACCATTACAATTACCAACCGATTCATTTCAGATTGGTGGAGGACAGATGGCTGTACAGAATGTGACTCCAAACAGACTTCCAAGGATAAGCACAAAGGAAACGATACGTGCATTGACTGGACGTGATATGGACACTGGCTATAAGGTTGTCAACGAATATGTCATCGTACGAAGGATTGGTGTTGGTGCCTATGGCAAGGTACACCTTTGTTATCACAAGGATTCAAATCTACTCTATGTAAGTGGCTGTTGGTCATCCAATCATTCACACTATGGAATCATTCCACTCACTCATGACAACCTCACAGGCCATCAAAGTAATAAGCAAGTTAAAGTTAAAGAGGATGAATAATCCATTCAAGGCTAATGGATATGAGGATGTGATGAGGGAGATTGCGATAATGAAGAAGTTGAATCATCCAAATGTTGTAAAGATGTATGAGGTCATCAATGATCCAGACGAAGATTGCATATACATTGTGATGGAGTACATTGAAGGTGGCTCAATCATGACCACCACAGACTGGCGCACTCACAGCATGTCCGAGAACCTGGCCAGGAAGTACTTTAGGGACATAGTCTATGGTCTGGAATATCGTAAGTGACTTGTAGTTTATTGATGGAATAATTGATCGTGAGACTAACGCCACATCTAGTACATGAACAGAGGGTCATACACAGGGACATCAAGCCAGAGAACTTGTTGGTCAATAAGGATGGCGTGGTCAAGATCACAGACTTTAGTGTCTCTCATATATTCCAAGAGGAGTACAACGATGTACTGAAGAGTTCTGCTGGAAGTCCAGCATTCTTGGCACCAGAGTTATGTATCGAAGACAATGGAGTATCTATATCAGGCAAGGCAGTGGATGTCTGGGCCTTGGGGGTTAGTCTCTACTGTCTTGTATTTGCCTGCACGCCCTTCAACAACAGTATGTTGATGCTTAACAACAACAACAACAACAACTTCATCGATGACGAAGGATACAATCTCTACCAGGTCTACGAGAACATAAAGTGTCAAGAGTATGTATCCAGTCCAGTCCAGTCCAGTCTGGCGCGTCCACTCACTCAATCACTCAATCAATCAATCAATCCAGGCTTCAATTTCCAAGATCAATATCAGATGATTTGAAGGACTTGTTTAGGAGGATGATGGATAAGAATCCTGGATCAAGAATATCGATCAGGGAGATTAGGTCACATCCATGGACATCGATGAGAGGCACATTGCCAATGCGTGAGGTGGACCATTCAGTATTGTCGGTTACAGATCAGGAGGTGAACAATGCCATTACATCCGACGCCTATCATACCTTGGACGACTTGAGTAGCAGTAGTGAGAGTAGTGGAGTATTGTTATCAGAGTGTACACATTCAAAGAGTACATACAGCAACATCAACAACATCAACAACAACAACTATTCATTCAATCAAATATCCAACAACATGAACAACAACATCAACAACATCAACTTTAATAACTTCAACAACAAACAACAACAGAATAATGAGGATGCTTTGTATAGTAGTTACTCCAAAGAGGAGGATACAATGGAGGAAGACGACGATGATTATGATTATGACGACGATGATGACGATGACGATGACGATAAGGACAATATTATGATAGAGAACTTACCATCGAGACCATCTCTGCCCGACCTTTTGACTTCAATTGTCAAACCATTAACCAGAAGTTATGCGACAAGATCAGTAACCTAGTTCAACTTGACATTCACTCACGATTCGGTTGGATATTATATTATTATAATAACCTGTTAATAAATGTATGATATTGTATATATATATATATATTTCTAATTATTATGATCATTTTCCAATCATCCAGCTTGTATTACCATGAGCAACCAATCTCGATGATGTTTCTTCCCAATCAGTACCCGACTTTCTCCAGACTTGGATGTCCAAGCCAGGACCAAGTCCAACAAGAAGACAAACCAACTCTCTCTCTTCTGGATATCCATCCACTTTCCTCACTTATTCAAACTTCAAGTTAATCATCGACCACCCTTCTTACAACAACAATTAATAAATAAACAAACACACATCAAACAAACAACTTGTTATTTCATTCATTCATTCATTCATTTGCAAGATAGATAGAAAGATAGAGATAATAGAGATATGAACGAACCTTTTCAACAACAACAGCAATATCGTCAACAACAACAATATCCACAACAACAGCAATATCAACAACAACAACAACATCCTCAACAACAACAATATCCTCAACAACAACATAATAGACAATATAACAATGATAATTACAACAACTATGGTAGAGGAGGTGGTGGAGGTGGTGGAGGTCGTTACAACAACAACAACAACAACAACAATGATTATAACATGAGAAGACAGAATAATTATAATAACTACAACAACAACAACACAGACAATGTACAGAATCAATATCAACGTGGTCAATACGATAATAACCAACCTCATTATAATCAAAGAGGTGGTGGCGGTGGCAATGATCATCAATACAGAAGACAATCATATAATAGAGGCGATCAAAATGACTATGGTGGCGGCGGAAGAGGTAGAGGCGGCGGCGGCGCATGGAGGAGCAATAACAACCGACAACAATATGGACAGCGTCATCAACCTTATGGCGGTGGKGGCGGTGGCAGAGACTACGACTCACAGTTTGCCAATCAAGAGTATGGCGATGTCAACAAGTCGATATCAGATCACTATGCACAAAAGTCGCTGACCAACACGCTCGAGACGAGAGACGACAGCAAGATACTCTACATGAGGAACATCAACAACTGGGTCAAGTCAATCATGATACAGCTTCACACGCGCGCAAACGACCGCGTGCTGGATGTGTGTGGCGGCAAGTTGGGCGACCTGCTCAAATGGATCAAGCAGAACATCGGCCGTCTGTACGTGGCCGACATCTCACTGGAGGCACTCAAGGCGGGCATGTCGCGTATCAACGAGAAGATGAGGAAGCAGGGACTATACTTTGACACGACTCTTATCTGTTGCGACTGCTTCTCGCCAAAGCTGCTCGAGTCGATGCCGCCTGGCTCGGCCATGGTCGACCTAGTCAGCTGTCAGTTTGCCATTCACTACTCTTTCCGTTCCGAACAGAGTGCCCGACACCTCCTACAGAACATATCAACATTACTTGTTGAAGGTGGTACATTCATTGGAACAGTTCCAGATGCTTGTTACTTTGTGTAAGAATCAATTGATCAATCAGTTATCGCCCTCAATCATTAACATTCGATCGATCAACCAAACAGTAAGAAGTGCAGGGAAGGAGGATCAAACAAGTTTGGCAACAGTATTTACTCGGTGGAGTTTAAGGAGGAGCAGCCAAGTTATGCTCCTTTTGGTTGCGCATATAAGTTCTTCTTGGTGGATGCCATCGACTACTTGGAGGAGTACCTGGTGCACATGGATGTGCTGATACAGCTGGCGGGCGAGTACCAGATGGAGCTGGTGTTTGAAGAGGACTTCCACCAGTTCATCAATAGGGAGTTGCATGCCAAGCACGACAACTTTGACCTGTTCACCAAGATGAAGTGTTGGCCAACTGACAGCGGATCCGATCAGGTCACTATCTCACAAGACGAATGGGAGGCATTGAGAATATACCGTGTATTTGCATTTGTCAAGAAGGCTGGTGTAGCCACTGATACCTCATCCTCATCATCATCTGGCAATCAAAGAAGAGTAACAAGACAAATGTATGAAGAAGACATCATTGTCAACTTGTAATAAACTTGAAGTTGTCTAGTCTGCGCGAATCCAATGTTTCGTCGTTCGCGAACCCTCACCTTCACTCGAGTCACGATGATCTTGAACTTAACTTAAAAGTTTGCGAACGAACAAATAAGATAGAGATAGAGATAAAGATAAAGATGGRAGACAACATTCAAATATATATCGATTGGATTCTTCTTTATGATCATTTATAGATTGTTCTATGGAGGTGATCTATTAATCAATACAAATCAACATGATGCATCTTTGACAACATCAACATCAATGACATCATCGTCATCATCATTGAACAAAGATATGTCATATCTATCTAATCTTATTCAGTTGTCTGATCAAGTGCGATATGCATTAAACAATAATATACCTGTTGTGGCATTGGAATCCACGATCATCTCACATGGCATGCCATATCCACAGAACTATCAAACGGCCAAACAAGTTGAAGACATTGTCAGAGAGAATGGCGCAGTGCCAGCGACAATCGCAATCATCAATGGAACTATTCGTGTTGGTCTGGACGACGCACTGCTTCATCACCTCGCCACGGTTGGTAAACATGCGGTCAAGACATCGAGACGCGACCTGGCCGTCGTCGTGTCGCAGGATCATCTGGTTGGCTCGACCACAGTGTCTGCAACGATACTGATATCCAACCTGGCTGGAATCAAGGTGTTTGTAACGGGTGGACTCGGCGGAGTGCATCGTGGCGCCGAAGTGACAATGGACATCTCAGCAGATCTCACCGAGCTTGGCAAGAATGATGTGGCAGTCGTGTGTGCTGGTGTCAAGAGTATATTGGACATTGGAAAGACACTAGAGTACTTGGAGACACAGGGTGTCACGGTGATCACCTATCAATCTGACAAGTTCCCATCGTTCTTTACGTCAACCAGCGCGTTCCAATCACCTAACCGTCTGGACACGCCCAAGGCCATTGCCAAGGTCATTCATACCAATCATCAATTGACACTTGGAAGTGGCATGGTCATTGCAGTGCCCAACGACTATCCCAACAAGATAGACATCGATACAGCAATAGAGCAAGCAATCAAAGAGGCAGAGTACGTGTCAATCATTCAATCAATGGACTTATCAATCACTAACATCGTTCAAATTGCAGGATGAACAAGATATCTGGAAAGGATACAACACCTTATCTATTGAAGAGAGTTAATGAACTTACTGGTGGCCAATCATTGGAATCGAACATCCATCTCATTAAACGTAATGCCGTCATTGGATCACAGATTGCTGCCCAGTTGGCTATACTGCGTGGTCCATCCACCGCCATTGGCATAAACAACCAACAGCCTACTTCCATTGCTGATGTGGTCGTAGTTGGAGGTGCAGTTATAGACTTGATGTCACATCCACACAAGAATACTGCATTCACAATGGGTACATCAAATCCAGGTTCGATGAGTATCAAGGTTGGAGGAGTTGGAAGGAACATCGCCGAAGTCACCCATCGACTAAACATGAACACATTATTCGTCAGCTTGGTTGGCAAGGACATCCAGTCACACAAGATAATCGATCATTTCAATCAACTTGGTTTGGTATGTATCCGTTCAATCAATCAATCATACATGGTCTAACAATCATTCAATCAAACAGTCCACAAGGGCCATGGAGAAGTTGGATGATGTGTCAACAGCCACATACAATGCCATCATGAACAATGGTGAATTACAAGTTGCAATTGCCATCATGGACATATTCGATCAAATTACACCAACATATGTATGATCAATCAACATCATTCAACCAATCAATCGATCAAATATACTTACAGAACAACAACAGATTACAAAGTATAGACAAGATATTGCCAAGAGCAAGATGATTGTATTCGATGGCAATATACCAATGGATACCATGTCATTGCTCATGTCCATCGGTAAAGAGAACAATATTCCAGTATTCTTTGAACCAACCAGTGTACACAAGTCTACCAAACTATTCGCGATCACATCAACATCAGGACCAGTGGCGGTCAACTACACATCACCAAACGTCGATGAACTACTGGCGATGGCAAAGGAGATTTGCAAGAATGGAAAACATCAACAACTGGCTAATTGTCAAGGCGCAGACTTTAAGTCCAGGGACATTCAATCACTCAAGAAACACACGGCAGTGTTGTTGGACGCTGGAGTTGGAACAGTGTTCCTCAAGGCTGGCAGAGATGGAGTGTACGTCATCACGAACAAACCAGACAAGACACAATCATTCCAACATTACGCGGCACCTGAAGTAACTGACAGTGAACTGGTGGATGTCACTGGTGCCGGTGACTCAATGGTGGGATGTCTAGTCTATGGAATACTGAACAACAAGAGTGAACAAGAGATGATGAAGATTGGAACAAGATGTGCACGTTCAAGTCTCATGTCATCAGATCCAGTTTCATCATTGATCAGTCCAAAGATATGTGAGTAAACATAATTGGTTAATGGATAATGGATATTGGATAATGGATTGGTGAGGCTTATAAACCTCACCTTAACCTATTTTATTGATGTTGATTGATTATGGTTGGATTGAATCAGTTATGCTTCTTTGTTGAGTAGACTGGGGCTGGTCTTTGGGTCTCAGAGACCTTGCTGCTGGTGGCCAACAGACCAATGACGACGGCGAACAACAAAACATGAGTAAAGGTGAACGATGTGAACGAGTGTGACAGCTCGACCAAGTCCTTAATGAATGGGAAATCCTTTGAAAATGGTTGGGCCAACTATAATATTGATTCATGTGATTGATTGATTAGTGTTAATGAGTGAGTGAGTGGATGTTGGCTACCGATCAATCAATCAATCAATCAATCGACTCATGATGAATGGATACATACAAGTGCGACCTTGGCAAGACCTAGGGATGAAAGATGGAGAGTGACAGTGGACAAAACTGTAACAAAGACAGCGTAGAATGAGCAGAGAACCAATCTGATGACAGACATTATTTGATAGTTATATAATTATTAAAGTATATAATATATGTATGATTTATATGTTTAAACAACAACAATGATGTAATGTTTGATGATGAAGTTGATTGATGCATGCCATCAGTGGGGATGGCATTGAGGATCACACAATCATCAATCAGGTGAGTCACCCATTGCCCCCCACCCTTGTTGGGCGCAAGTTAAAAGTGATCATTTCAAAAGAAGTTCAAGTTCAACGACTTTATCTCAAAATTCAAATTTTCAAATACAATCGAGCAATCTCATTCATTCATTCATTCATTCGTCATACTTATAACAAAAATACACAAACATATAGAATGACAGAAGGATCAAATACACCTGGAGGTGGAACTTATTATTGCTCGAAATGTGGACAGTTGAAGAAGGGTCATACTTGCCCAGTTGTGGCGACTAAGGCTATCGGGGAGAATATGCCTTTGCCAACGATGGTGTTTCCAACAAACTCAATGACAACAAGACGTGCATATCAACAGAATATACAACAAATACAGAATCAGCAGACTCATATGCAGCAGCAGCAGCAAATGATGCAGCAGCAGCAACAGCAACAGATTATGCAGCAACAACAACAACAGATGTTACAACAGCAGGTGCAGATGCAGATGCAGGAGCAGACCCAGATGCTTCAGCAACAGCAAGCACAACTACAACAACATGCTCAGCAGCCCATACTCATGGGGCCTCTCCCGACCGGGCCCCTCACCGCCGAGCAAAAGAGAGCAAGAGAGAAGAACGCTTCAGACTTTAACATGTGGTTCTTACTCGAGCGTCAAGAGAGATATCCATACTATGTATGTTTGATTGATTGATTGATCGTGCTCACTTACTGACTAACCGACCGACCAACCGACGACCGACTTTGATTGAATGATTGATCACTCGAATGAATGAACGAATGAACAGTTCGACCCTCACACAAAGACGATACAGGTTATTGGAAGTTGGTATATTAATGTATCGGATGCTTGGAACACTATGACACCATTGGAGAAGAAGCAGTTCAGTAACTACTCTCAAGGATTGGCAAATCACAAGAATATGTACTTGCAGAAGCAACATGATATTCAGAACTTGCAGGCGCAGATCGCAAAGTTGCAACAGGCCAAGCAGAAGGAGGCCAAGAAGATGGAGATTGCCAAACAGCTGCGCGAACGCGAGATACAGGACCTCAAGGACAAGATCCCCAAACCAAAGTCAAGCGTCACACCCTTCTTCCACTTTCTCAACGAGAACCGTGAGAATGAGAAGAGGCTGCAGCCAGAGTTCTCCCAGATCGACATCTCAAAGGTGCTCGGCTCGCGCTGGAAGGAGCTGACCAAGGAGGAGAGACAGCCCTACTTTGACAAGTCCGCCAACGACAAGGTGCGCTTCGACAATGAGCTCGCCGAGTATGAGAGGCGCATCAGGGAGCTGACTGAGAATCTGCCACCGATCGATCTCAGCACGATACCCGATCCAGAGGAGCCAGAGACCCCTGATCAGCAGAACAGCGTGCCACCGACCATGCCGTCTACGCCCGCACTTCTCTCTGACATCAAAAAGTCCACAGTCATTGCCATGACTGGCACTTGCGAGACATGCTCACAAAGCGACATCAAAGATCATCTGCTACAATGTGTCAGCTGTCTTCGAAGCTTCCACGGCAAGTGTCTTCAACTTCCCAACATTGCCATTGAGACAATCAAGAAGTCAAACACATGGAAGTGTATTGTATGTACATCATTCAAACATTCAATCAATCATTCGCAGACTGACTGATCAATCACTCAACGATAGGATTGCAAACTGTGCGAGACATGTAAGGACGCTGGAAATGAGGAGAAGATGTTGTTCTGTGATGTCTGCGACAAGGGATATCATACATTCTGTTTGAATCCACCAATGGATTCGGCACCAACTGGTGGATGGAGATGCAACAACTGTGTCTTCTGTGTCCATTGTGGTACACGTACTCCAGGTCCATCTGGAAAGTGGAAAGGCAGCTATACATCATGTGAGACATGTGCTCAACTAATCAATGATCGAAGAGTATGTATCAGATCGATTGATTGAGTGAAGTGAAGTGGATCCAGGATCAGACTTACTGACTGATCAATCAATCAAATAGTATTGCACAGTATGTAGGAAGGTTATAAAGCCAAATGAGAAGGGACCAACTATTCAATGTGGATATTGTGAGAGATGGACACATGCCAAATGCGATAATATATCAGAGGCAATGTTGGACAAGTTCAAGGAGAATCCACATTATCCACACAAATGTCCGACGTGTAGAGGTGGACATCAGAAGACAACACCAAAGCCATTGATCACATCTGAGGATGACGATGAGGATGACGACGAGGAGGAGAAGCCTGCAGAGACTCCCAACAAGAGGAGAGGTGCAGCAGCTCAAGCTGGACGACGAAGAAAGGCAAAGAAGGCGCGACACACATCATCAGACGATGACGAAGAAGAAGATCATGAGGATGGCAACGATCGCAATGATGTCAATGTCGAGGACTAGTCCAAGAATGAGCGAACAATGTACGACGATGATGATGATGAAGATATGATTATAATTTATTGGTCACGGACCTTGCTAAGCTAATGCATGCGTGCAGGTGGTGTGGATACAGGATATGAATAATAATAATAATAATAATAGTATTACATGTAAAGACTATATATCGCTTGTTTAGAAGGACTCAGATGCGCCAGCTGAATCTTGGGCTGTAGTATCACTGGCAGCTGTGTCACTGGTTGGTGCCTCGCTTGTTGCTTCACTGGTTGGTGCCTCGCTGGTAGTCTCACTAGCTGGCGCCTCGCTTGTTGCCTCACTGGTTGGTGCCTCACTGATTGGTGCCTCGCTTGTTGCCTCACTGGTAGGTGCCTCACTGATTGGTTCCTCACTTGTTGTCTCACTGGCTGGCGCCTCGCTTGTTGTCTCGCTGGCTGGTGCCTCACTGGCTGGGGTTGTAGATGGAGCAGCTGAGGACTTGGGCTCTGGGGCCTCGGAAGAGCCTGGTTGAGCAGATGCTGGGATCACGATTGGTGTGCCCGAGGCGGAGCCGGCAGCTGGATCAGTCGAGGCGGCTGGTGTGGAGCTCTTGGGGTTCAGTGGAGTGATTTTAAAGGGCGAGGATGGCTTGGTGGCTGGCTTGGGTGTTGACTTGGGGACGGCTGGCTTGGTGATTGGGACGGCTGGCTTGGTGGCTGGGGTAGATGCTGGTGGGATCAATGGTGTTGGCTTGCTCACTGGTGTGGTCGAGGTGGAGATGTTGATCGAAAGAATTGGATCGATGGTTGGAGCGGACGATGAATCAATCGTTGGAATTGTAGTAGTGGGGGTTCCGGCAGTAGCAGAGATACCAGTGTAGACACACATGGACTTGTAGTTGCAGCACATGCTACCGTTCTTGTTCTTGCATCTAATATCCTCCTTTGGATTTGGGTCCAAACACTTGAACTTGTCTGGGCAGCCCTTAATGTCCTTGCATGTCTTGTCTGGAAATTTATGATTGATCGAGTTAGTATGAGTGGAGTGGTTCCAGGCGAGTGGTGGTGGACGGATGGAACATACCATTTGGAATGAAGAAGTCACGGTTATTCTCTGGGAGACAATCGATATGGTTGGCAAAGTACTCAAAGATCTGGTTCTTTTTGCCCATTGTGCACCATCTCAGACGTGTGGCATTGGTGTTACACAATGTTGGTGGGACTCTCAGACAATCAACTTGGACACTGCCACAACACTCTTTGCCCTTTGCCAGAAAACACGAATCTGAAGCTCTACACTCATCCTCTCCCAAGTCACGGCATGCTTTTGGATTGTTAGTATTATTATTTTTGATTGATTGATTGATTGATTGATCACTGATGTTAATACATACTTGGAATATTATTCGAACGCTTGGCAGATGCCAAATGGAACAAGGCTACAATTAAAATACAACTAATAATTAATTTCATTATTGATTGATTGATTGATGGTATGAATATAATAATAAAGGTGATCGATTTATATCAATAAATAGTTAGAGGATGAGGATAATAATAATTGAAATAAATTATTGAGTTGATATAGATGATTGATGTTGAGATGATTGATGATTTGATTGATTGATTGATTGAATGTTTGATTGAATGAATGATCAATAATGCCTGCTTGGTCTTATATTTATAGAGAATGGATTGAGGATGGAGACAGCTTGGGTTGATTGGACAGACACAGAGAGACAGTGTGGGTGGCTGTGGACAGACAGACGTCATGCTTAAGCATGTGACTACTATGTGTTGTTATTTTTAATATTGATTTAGCTCGCTGTTGGCCATGCCAGATGGATGGTCTGACTGATTGACTGGCAAGCATAACAGTCAGTGGCGTGGGGGTAGGGTAGAGTAGGGATGGAAGTCAGACACTCTATGATTATGATACCAGATATGATATAGAGGTCGTGTTATCATTGGGACATAGCCCGTCTTTTGTTTGTTAACATTAATGTTCGCTGGTGTCATCGACCGCTCGTCGAGTGACGTGTGTAGTATTAATGTCATGCATATTGGTGATGTGAACAGGGTAAGGCGGCAGTAAAGTATGAATGGATGGATGGAAGGAAGGATGTGATTGGTGAATGATGACAATATGATGATGATCAACTCTTTCAATCAATCCTTGGGTTGATGGAGGGAGGGGGGAAGTGATCATTATGATCATGGTAGTCAAAGCATATGAGATCCAGGTGAGCTTGGAGATGCCCATCAATCGCTCCAATCTTTATACATTAACCAAACAATAAGTGTCCGACGTGATCTCCAACGTTGCCAGTCATTCCAGACGTCGACGGGGGAGGGGGTAGTGATGGGTGGGCTGGCAGGAGCGACCGACGTCGTGTCATGCCATGTCATGTCAAGTCATGTTCATGTCATTTTAATATTAACATATCCTACAACACACATTGTCATCATTGATTGATTGATTGACACTCTAAGTATATGAAGGATCGAAGATACAACGTAACATCGATCGAAATTCACCTAACCTATAAGTATTAATAACACCAATGATGGGAATGTTGTTGGATTGACATGGACATGGACGTGGAATGTGATGGGGTATGGTAGTGGGTGATAGTTGATTGATTGATTGATTGAATGACACGCATTAAGTGTTAAGTGTATCTGTATCTCTTTGTATTAATGTGTGTGTGAATGTGATCAGATAACAGATTGTCAAGTGATTGTTAGTGTGACAATCAGGTGATCAATAATGGGGTTTGTGTGTATGTGTGGGCGATATTTGATTGAGAGAATGATTGATTGTGGTGTACTTTTAAGACAATGTGATGTAATAAGAGGGATGACGAAGGTAATGATAGTGATGTCTACTTGACAACCCATACTAGGTCATGACATGGATGCTTAGTGGATGATGATCAATGTAGATTGGATATTTATTGGTTAATAGTCAACCCAGTTATCAATCACTTAATTCAATCACGATTGATTGATTGATATGTCAATGTTGTAGTTAACAACATCAACATTTGGCTCACCATCCATTCATAGAGACAGTCAGACACTGACTTACCTAATCTTCGGCTAATTGATTAAATGTCGGCTAATCTCGCGTTTAAAAATGAACATCATTGGTATGATCAACTCCAATACAAGGTTGGAATACCAAGGTATTCAGACGCTGACACTTTCACTCTCTCCATTACAGACTCATATTGTTTGTACATGTACCTTATAAAGTTCAATGATCAAGTAAATTGTCCACCTTTATCCAACTTACATTTATTCTTTGGGAAGGCCATTATTGAACCTTGGTAATAATAATAATAATAATAATAATATATTATGATAACAAACTAAAGGTTATATATAACGTACCAGATAGTGTATCAATCACAAGTTCATTTGATTCAAATGAACTTCCAATCTAACTTTTGAACTTCTACTCGAGATTCATTCATTGATTGATCAATCATACTTATATAAAGTTATAGACACATACATGATGGATGAGTTAGAGGAGGGAGAACATGAACAACAGGATAGTATTGGTGTTGAGCATCATTCGATAACATCACCAACATCTTTGAGTAGACAGGTTGGCGATCATGACAATGATAGTCATTCGTCATCATCATCATCATCATCATCATTATTAGACAAACATTCATTCAATAATATATTCAAGACATTCTTGTTGGACACTGACAAGTCACCATCATCATCAACTGTAGTATCCAAACAACTACTTGTACAAAAGTTATCAAAGTTGAACATATGCAGTAGTAGCAGTAGTAATGAATCATCCTCAACAACAACATCATCACCTGTCACATCATCAACAACACATGTCCGTGATGAACTATGTCAATTACTGATATTACTCAATGGACATAACTCAGTCGATGACTCACTAAGATTCATCATGTTCATACTCAACAACACTCATCTCTCAACACTCATCACCAATGACCAAGTCGACGACGACCTCACCTCTACACTATTCAACGTATTATCAAACAACAACAATAATGACATGTCCTCACAATGGAGTATGTATGATGATAGAAGGAGGGAGAGTACATCCACTCACTCCTAACGATCAATCAATCTATCAATCAAAGTGTTTGTAGGGTTGCTATATGAGTATGCCATCAATAGGCCAGAGGACTCGGCAGAGAGGATGGAGTCGATTATATTCTTTGCCAACCTCTTTGAGAGAGACAACAGCCTGCCAATGACAAGAGTAGTCTTCCACATGTTGCTGGCACCACTCACCTGGACATCAAGTCACGATCACATCCATATAGTTAATGTACAGTTTATGAATGACCATAGAGAGATAGAGAGAGTGCCATATCAATTGTGATGTGACGACCATGTACCTTAGACTGACACACATGCCTCGCCCCGGTGAATGACACCTCCTTCCCTTTCCAAACCACCTACATAGAACATACTGCGATACCTTGGATCGATTGTGTCCTTCTCATTGAGCATCGAGATGATCAATGTACTACAAATGACATCACAATGGATACATTATTACAAACAACGATCAAAGCCTCAATTGCAAWTGGACACTTAACAAACAAGTTGAGGAGGTGCAGATGAAACATGAATCTCTTCCATCATTGAACAACTATGGCAACGACATTGACAATGATAATGGCAATGATTGGTCGACGGAAACAAACTGGCATGTACTACGATACCTTACCAATCAACTATTGATTGATCATCTGGTACTGAGTGAGTCCAATGCCTTTGAGCAGCTGGTCCATCACTGTCAACCATTGGCCCTTCAGATCCTTCATGTTATATTCTCACCAGACTACATTGGATCAACAAAGAGTATGTTGTTATTGTTGTTGTAGTTGGTATACCAACAACACTCAGTTACTAACTTTGACAACCATACTTTAAGCCACACTACCCAATGCTGAAGTGTTACTACCAAAGCTAATGTCATTGGTAGTTAATCATTGGATTGCTGCCAAGCCATCTATGTTATTGGTCAACGACAATGACAACGACAACAACAGAGGACTGAACATACTACAATCAGTAGTTCGCCTATGTGTGATTGGACCATTGTATGAACAGTTTGAAGTGATTGAACCATTCCACAGTAGACTACACTCATGTCTGATGCAAATATTGTTCAACAACAAAGACAACAACAAGAGCGAGATCATTCATCAACAACTTTCAGTGACATTCTTTAAGAAGGAGTGTTGTAGCAGCATTGAATTGATGGAGGAGAAGGGATCGGCATCAATGTCAATTGAAAGACTGTGTCAAGTGATTCAAATGGTGATGATGTCATGTCCAAACGAACAAGATCGACATGAATATGTAGAATTACTCAAGAGTACCATTGGAATCAATCCCAACTACACAAGTCCATTGTTATCAACAATCATTGGACATCATCATAATCACAAAGTTGATGCTGTTGTTGACCACGAAATGAAGGTGAAATGAAATTGAATGAAGACAACCCATCTTTAGAAGTCAAGGTGGAGGGGTTTCCCTTGTTCACCCCCACACATACACACAACTTAAAATTTTAATTGTTTGATTATTATTATTATGATAATCTTTGGGAGAGAGATAGAATGAGAGGTGTTTATTGATTCACACTCAAATAGAAGTTACATCATCACTCACACCATTACTTCATTCACACACATATACATACACATAATACTACTACTACTTTATATATATATTATATTCTACTTTTACTTTATCATCATCATTCAATCATCAAGTACAAAGTGAAGTGAAGTGAAGACAGACACAGACATATAGACAGTGAGAAATACAAACTTGTACATTATAATACAATATATATATATATAACAAACTTGTAAATACTTTATATATACATCAGTTCGATCGTCATAGAAACATATAAACATATAAACAAACAAACAAATAAGACAATGTATAATATATCATATGGAGGAATGAAGGCTGAGGAGAAACCAAACTCTTCAAATCAATCAGTACTCAGTGGATATTTGCAGGGCATATCATCATATATACCATCAAGTATAAAGACAACTATAAAGAAACAGATATATACAACGACATCAACTATCGAAGGCGAGAAGGATACAATCGTCAGTACTCACTTTGATGAATGTGAGATCTTGGGTCAAAAGTAAGACTGGTCATCATCAATCACGACTACACTTTACTTTGATCATTAACATCATCATTAACAACATTACTTAGACATAAACTATTGAATGTATGCTATACGAATGGATTACAGATATGGGACTTGGATAATCCAGAAGGAGTGAAGGAGATATTTTCACTCAAGGAGGGCATGATCAGGTTCGCCAAGGTGTTGGCAACGCCCTCTGAGAAGGAATCACCATCCTCAATGTATTATGGCAAGCGACCATTGTTGGCCGTGGTCAGTGGCGAGGACAATTCAAAGGTCACGAGGAATATGGTGCGCATCTACTCGCTAAAGACCTGCGAGTTCAACCTCTCCTACCTCAAGTTTCAGTCGCCCGTCTACAACATCGTGTCGAACGACAAGATCTTTTTGGTGATTCTCAAGGAGAAGATCGTTGGATTCAACCCAATCACCATGTCCAAGGTGCTCTCGCTGTCGACTTTCCCCTCGGTGTCGCCGATGGGCTCGGTGGCGCTAGGTCCCCGCTGGATCGCCTACACCGAGTACCAGGCCACGCATTCCCCCTCGTCCACCTCATCCTATCTGCATCTAAAGTCATACCAGCAGAACAATCAGACGTTTGGCGATGCAGCTGTCGATGTGGCCACCGACTTGGCCAAAGAAATGGCTCAGAAGATCTACTACTATGGAGATATTGGTAGAAAGAAGGTGTCAAGCTATCTCTACCCAGACGACACATCACCCGTCCTATCATCATCGCCACAAGAACAGAGCATACTTGACAATGGCTGTGTGATCATCATCTATGACTTTATCAAACAAAGACAAGTAGCTGTGATCAAACCTCCACATTCCCAACCAATCTCCTATCTCACCTTTGATCCAAGTGGAACTTTGGTATGTATACTATACATTACAATGTCTATCCATCAACCTAACACCCAAATGACATTTCTAGCTATTCACCTCATCGACAGAGGGTACAAAGATCAATGTATATCAAATCATTCCATTCTCAAACTCCTTGTCGGTCTCGCCTCAGAACCATTCGCTTGACCCAACTCACTCATTCAGACACATCTATGTGTTGAAGAGAGGTATCACCAATGCCTCAATCCAAGGTATCTCAATCAATGACACATCAAAGTGGGCAGCCCTAACAACATCCAGAGGAACTACACGTATGTTTTGATTGACAGGACACTACATTGACATGGACATTGACATTGACATTGACATTCATTATAGATATCTATGCATTGAATCCTTTGGGAGGTGATGTTAACATTCATACACATATCTCCAAGAACATAAAGACCAAGCCAAGAGACTACATGTCCGAGATACCAAATGCACATGTAAGTGTTGGTAATACCTCCATCCATTGATTGGGCTACAGCAACTCTAACTCCTCTCTCACACATACACACCAACAGCCACAACTTCAAACACTGACAGCTATGGATAGAATTAAGCTGGGAAATATACCAGCAGAGGAGACAGGTCAGCTCAAGGCACCATCAAACATCACAGCTGGTAGCAGTTGCTTCCTTGAAACATCCTCACAGGATCTCGAGCGACTCTTTGTTGTGAATCAGAATGGTCAACTTGTACTCTATGAGTTGAAGCCACAGGCGCCAACCTCTCAAGACGTCGATCCAAACACATTGTGCGTCCAACTCACTCCCGACTATGAGTGGGACGTATGCAGGCGATCAAGGTCTGGTGAGTACAAGAGCTCAACAATACCATATTCTGTAAGTCTTCTCATCTCACCCTTTGTCGTCATGACGACAGTGATCACCACGCTCACACACATAACTCACCACACAATCAATCAATCAACAGGAGAAGAATAGTGGCAACCAAGAAGTACTACAAGATACCGAGGCTAGATGGCTATTCAATGTAGAGATCACAACACATAGCCAAGACATTAGACCAATATGGGGCAACACTCAGTTCTCCTTTAGGAACTCATCGTCTTACAAACCATCGCCAGACTCTCTCTCCTTCTTTGATGAGGACTACCCTATCGGTGAGGTCATCAAGATAGAGAAGAAGAAATCAAACATCTCTTCTCCACGTCCTGACTTGTAAGTAGAAGTTGATTGAAGTGGTTGTTGAGTGGCGCAATCAACCCTGACCTAACATTGATCATTATCATTAGTGACGATAACACTGTGGAACTTGTAAATATGGTCGATCAAAGCAAGAAAGATGAACAAGAGACAGAGACAGAGATGGAATTGATGAAACAATTGGATCAGGCAATCAAGACACCTCTGACTGAATCACTCTATCCACAGATTCCAAGAACATTTGAGGAGCCACCTTCATACAACAACTCGTTGAATATGTCTCAGCTGCACCAGGCACCAATCAGCTCGAGTCCATTTGGTGATGCATTTGGCATTCCCAAGTCGCTCTCTGGCTTCAACGATGCCTCCTCATTTGGCCACAGCCCCGACGCTCCATCCTTTGCCATGAAGTCATCGTTCAACTATGATGAGCCTCACGGCCTTGCCTCAAACAACAACAACGGTCCTACAATCAAGGGTGATCATTCTTATGGCAATGACTATGGCAGCAACGACAATGATCTACTCTCGATGCCAAAGATCACCACTACCACAACGACATCGTCGTCATCGTCCATGGCACCATCGTACAACTCCTCTGCCAACTCTTATCAGCAACAGAAATACCCCACCTTGCCAACAACCTATAAGAAGACTTTGGCAGATTTGGATGAGCCACTTCCACCAATCACTCCATCTCCAAGCATCCCAATTCCCCTTCCTAGGAAGCAGTATCTCGATCCAGAGTCGTCTGCAACCTCTCCAACTTCACCGACCTCGACCACAGCCACCTCGCCAACATCTCCATCGTCCAAATCGTCTACCAAATCAACAAACAACAAGAAAACTACCAAGAAGTAATACAGACAATGGAGATTGTTTGTTTTAATAAAAGCGCCTATGCATATGCATCAAGTTACTATATCCATTGCATACTTAAAGTGCATTGTCCGGTCATACATCTCTAGGCATTGGAAGTTAGGCGCCCAACCTATGTTCAATGATCTCACGTTCAAGGCTCTTGCTGGGTGGCATTGTTAGCGACCGACAAGTTGTCAATTGATAAAACGAAAATGTGCGCCTGTTACCAAACTCCCAGGACCAGCTTACACAAAAGGATTGGGCTCTTCCGGGAATCGAACCCAGACCACTATCACCCTAAGATAATATTGTACCATTCAACTAAAGAGCCTTCAAAATTTGCCGACTTCTTTATTCTGTTTATGTCTAGAAAAAATCGGGTAGTTTTTTTTTTATCTCTATATCTGTTTATAAGTCCCTCTCGAAATAATCAGATTTTAAATTACAAACATTGGTTGGTGATTAATAATAAATACTACCTCCATCCCAAAAAAACAAACAAATAAGATATTTATCAAAAGTAGTAATATAATAATGTAATTAAGTTTATTACTACTTCTTACATTTAGTGTACATACAACATGATGGTCAAGAGAGTACTTAGGCCTGTTGGCATTTCTCCAACCTCTCCTTCAAACGGTACTTGTTCTCCCAGTAGCTAGAACTGCATTTAGCACCAAGTTGCTCATACTCTGGGTTGGTGGCAGCATCCAATTGTTGTTGCTCGCTTATACATTTCTTCCTCTCGATCTCCTCCAGTCTGGCCTTGGTCTCCCAGTAGATTCCAGAAGTGAAAGCACCCAGTTTCTCATAGGCCTCTCTGTCAAAGTCGGGCATTCTTGGATTGGCAACAAATATCTCTGGTCTGGAAATTGTGTTGAGCAGTGGGTCGGTTGTCTTGTGGTCGGGGAAGAATCCAAGATTGCCTTTATATGAGAACAATGACAATAATGAATCCTGATTTCTTATTGCGGACAATGCCAAAATAGATAATACAACAGCAAAAATTGCTGGGAACATAGACTTGAAAGCCTCATTAAATGTAATATGTCTACGTTGTTGTACTTGTTGTGGTTGTTGTACTTGTTGTTGTTGGGCTACACCAGTCTCAATTTGAGTCTGGCGAGTGACATGTTGTTGTTGAGTACGTGTTGATAATAGTGATGACATTCTTGTGTTTAAATAGTATATATTATATTAGTGTTGTTAATTTAATTTAAATACTTATGTATATGTATAAATATTATATTATATGTTTGATTGATTACAAATAATAATGTTTAATATACAAATGATTGATAAGTTGAGGATAATTATATTATTAGTAAATAAGGATATTCACACATTCATACACACAAGTACACTCAAAGTTGATATATATTAAATTGTATAGTGTTAGTTTGAAGACAACTATCTAAAAAAGGAAATGAACTAACCACTGGATCTTGTCAAGTTGTCCAAAAAGGGGTGAGGTCGCTCAATTATTTGCAGTTTTGGTGTCCACACACTGTCAATGAACTTTGCCAACCGAACGAAAGACCTAGAACTCGCACACGCACTATATCACTTGGGGAGAGTGGACAAGGTGAGGCCTTACCTGGTGTGCCCCACGCTACCATGGTGGTAGTAGTGCTCGCTACCGGTCCATCTTATCAAGATGTCTTTGCCTAGGCAAAGTCCTGAAAGTGCCTCTCAATCTTCAAACAGGTGTAAATGGCACGCCATCAATGAATCCGCTGTTAGTACTAACAACGTACATGAGTGGCGACATACGGACTGACTGGCTAGTACAGATTGTCCACTCTGCTCGCAATCGGTGAACTCTTCTGGTTATTGGATCAATGATTAACATACCATAGGATAGGGTACATACTATGTTATTATTGAATGAATGAGTGATCTGAATCAGATTATTATTCTAATTAATTAATTGATTGATTTGGATAGGGTATCTCTCGGTTCATCTAAAGTAACTGACCAACCAACAACAACTTACCTTTATCCTCTTTCCTTATTCACGACTTTGACATCATGGTGATCTTGATTCCATTAAATCACTGTTGTTCTCATCGAGAGAGACATGTCCTCATCAGTGAACGAGTGATTGAATCAACATGATTGTAACCTTGATGATGATCGATTATCAGTGTTGACGTTGTAACCTTAGTCGAGTCTAGACCGTTTACTAGATCAATGACATTTGATTGATGTCATTCATTCTCGAGACTTCAAACCAAACTAAATAAAACTGCCCAAGTTGTTGTCAACTTCATCTTCACTCACTCCTTTGCCAACATCAAACTAAAGATGTACTCTATAATTGGCTTAAGAACAACAACAACAAAGTTGGTGATTAATAGAGTTGTTGGTAGCACTACAACACGTCACTACACTTCAAATAATAGCAATAACTCGACAGAGGGTAGACAACAGAATGAGGAGGTGGAGAAGGATTGGTTCAAACCAAACGATAGATTGATAAAGTATCATCATGATATCACAACAACGAGGAAACAACCACATGTTGTCTACTTGGAGGGTCCAAGTGGATCGGGCAAAGCACAGCTTCTTGAGAGGATCGACAAGCTTGGCTATCAAACACTCTGCACACCATTCCTATCATTCAGTCTTGATCACAATGGTGCCGATGTCTCTACATCAATCACATCACTTCAAAGCAGTTGGGATCAACTCATTGAGCAAAGGATAACAGAGATAATCAAAGTATGTCAGCCAGTCAGTCAGATCAATCATACCCTCATTCATGCTTTACTAACCTTCAATCAAAGTCAAAGCAACAACTAAAGAATGATATGTTGTTTGTACATCGTTCACCAATCAGCTCGGTTATATATAGTGCACTGATGCGTGGAGATGATCGATTGATCAAAGCAACGACAATGTTGGTTGATGGACTTAGTGCAGAACGTGGCAACTCAATCATTTACTGCAAGACACCAATAGAGTTGATTGAACAGAGAGTTGAAGGAAGGTATCACTTCTACGACGACAATCAAAAGGCAATCGTTGATAGACTGCACTCAAAGCAATACCTTCAAAAGTCAGTGGAAATGTACAATGCATTGGAGTCACATAGCAACGTGATCCGAGCGACACTGGACACGACATCGATCAAACAGGCCTGTCCAGGTTTGCTGGCACTCTTCAACATCTACTTCACGCCATCAGCATCCTTCCAAACACTTCTGAACAACAGACTCAAGGAGAAGAAGTGATTGCAATGATTGATTGTTGATCGAAAGTAAAACACCCTATTTATTACAATCGGGTATGTCTCTGGATGTCCTGGCTAAGGCCTAGCCATACCCTATCCTATATCTAGTACCTAATATAGTGTACTTATGGCATCACCTTTGGAATCTGACCCATGGACGACTGTCCTGGTTGGAGGATGGCCTGTGGTTGTTGTTGCTGCTGTTGTTGCTGCATCATCATTCCTTGTTGAGGTTGCTGCTGCATCATCATACCCTGTTGGGGCTGCTGCATCATCATCATGGGCTGCTGTGGCTGCTGCATTGGCATGGTTCCATATGGGCTCATCATTGGCTGGTATGGCTGGTATTGTTGTGGTTGGACACCGTATGGAAGTTGTTGGACTTGTGGTGGAGGGTAGGCATATTGTTCAAATGGTTGTTGGTTGTGGTACATAATTGGAGCGGGAGCAACAATCAAAGTCTCATCAGCAAAGTGATGCTTGTTATAATGCTTCACCATCTTTCTCAAGCAGAACAAGTCAACCAACCATCCAATGCCACATATTCCCAATGTGAACAAATATATAAATCCGGATCCATTCTTATCTGTTTGATGTATAATGGATAATGAATAAATATTAGATTAATTGATCGGATTGGAGAAATAATTGTTACGTGATTAACTTACGAAGATAGAATCTATGTGCTCCGAATATTCCAAAGAAGAACCAAAGAAGGTAGGCTACACAGGTTGACTTGCGGTGATGATGATGATGGTAATGATGGCTCATTTTGGTAATATAATATTTCTATAAATAGTATTGATATCCTTATTTGGTACACAAGTATATATTTGTTTGTGTAAATTGTATTTGTTTATAAATAAGAAACTATCTAACTCACTAACACTGTGATGATCAATATAAATAAATACCGGTGGATGTTAACATTGATTTAAATCAATCATACTAATACCATATCCTATACTCAAGAACCTTACAACTATTACAACACCATTCTCCCTGGATTACAGAGACTGTCCTGCATGAATTAAAACCATCAAAAGAAAGTGAGAGTGATCAAAAATCCGACACACATCACATCACAATGTGTTGGTGATCGACCTAGGTCTACAGGATGGCAAAGAATACACTTCCGTTGTGATAAGGAATGACATCTTCTCAGTCCTGCTTTACTGGAAACATGACATGTCTCTTGGATATGTGGATTGTGGATATCGGTAAACTATTCTTCGTCATTTTATCGTCAACTTTGGTATGTACATATCAATTGATCAATCAATCAATCAATCAATCAGATCAATCAATTAATTAATGACCTCCATCACCACCACCAGCTTGATTGGGTGGCTTATTTCTCTTCCATCGCTTGTCGACGAGATCGCAATCGAATGATGGTTTGCCAAGTAGGTTGTTGACATGATTGTGTGCCTCACACATCCACTGTGCAAACTCGTGTTGGTTGTTCAGACGCGGAGGTGTCGCAACCAGGATCTCCTGAAAGTCCTTGGCACACACTTGACAAGGATAGACGTGTGAGAACGACTCTAGGAATGACTTTGTATGTTGCTGTTTCTGTGTCGTTGGCTTGTCCGGATAGTAAGCCGCGATAGTATGTAATAGTTTCCATCCACTATTTCCAAGTTCGATCGTATCAACAGGCTCATCCATTGGTTCCCAAAATGCTTGATCCTCCTGTTTACTGCTCTTACTGCTATTGCTGTTGGTCACAGACGACTGATTTCCCTTTGAAGTTGACGCTGAGGAACTACCAGCGCCTGGATTGTTCATGAATTGGAACATCTGATTCTTTGTCTCTGAGACACCCAACAGTGTACATGTGCCACAGTCTTCAGCAGTATGATCTTCCTTTGGCAATGATATGGTTGTGGTAGTTGTAGACTTCTTATCTTGCTTCTGTAGATCATCAGCAATAATCTTATTTTGTTCACTATTTATCTTTATATGTGATAGTCTATCAGATAATCCCATTATTCTATGTATGTATTTGTATATGTATATGTGTGTAGATATGTATGACAATAAGTTAGTAAGATTGGTTTAATCTGCCTTCTGTTGACAGACGGACGAGTTAAAAATGGTGTGTCATGATGAACATCATCATTACCTGTTGAATCAACTTTTGGTGGATAGTCATAGTTGAGAGAGATAATTTATATATATATATATTATGGACAACGATAATGAAGAATTGATATCAATCAGTTGTGTCTCACATCAGAGGATGTCTGATAATATATGTTACGATTGTAATCTGTTGTTATGCCCTGATTGTTTGTTGCAGGGACATGATGGCCATAAGATTAATAATATTGTCAACATCAAACAGTCTATCAAGGAGACGGATAAAGAATCATTATGGTGTACATCAAGAAACAAGTTGTTTCATCTTTGGAGTACACTTCAACATTGTTCAAATACCTATCAATCATTGCAACAGACACATAAAGAGATAAGTGATCACTTTGAACAAGGTGATGATGGCACAAGAGCATCGAGTAAAGACACCGATCAATCAACAAATGTTATACATTCAATCAACAATCAATGATATCATCAATGAGATCGAACATATCAATCATATCATTAACAACTACAAGGAGTATACTGACAACAACAACAACAATCAAGATGAAGAGGACATATTACAATTGATTCAAACAATAGCAGCATGTACATCAATCGATGAGTTCACTAACAAGAGTGTACTATTCTCTCGTAACCATGGAAGTGTCAATAACAACGACAACAATGTCAACACTGTCAATGATCTATCATCACAACAAACACATGAAGAATACACCTTATGATGTAGAACCAAAGTCACTACGCATCACTGATGATAAGATGTTCAAAGGTATCAAGAAGCAGATTGAATGGTGCTTTGAGCTCATTGATGATGGCAACCCTAGACACGAGTATGGTGGCCAGTTCATAACACTGGGTGATAAGGGTTTCTCGTCTTTCTCCATGAAGACACTCAATTGGACACCAATCTAGCTGCAAGATGAGGGACTATATCGTACCAAATACTTTATGTCCTCTGTCTTTGCCCGAGGCAACATCTATACATTTGGAGGACGAAACGGATCAAGACAATACACACGAATCTCACTGTCAGAGAGGAGACTATATGAAGCCAACATGCCTGCTGGATTCAAAGGATGATTTTTCTGTCCGGCATGCTATGACGGGCGCCGCCATATCTACCTTGTTGGCGGAGTGGAGATTGATCCGGATACCTTCCAAAAGGTCACGTTTGATCGGGTGGATCGCTTCTATATTGACACTCAACAGTTTGATCGTGTTGGAAATCTCGGAAATCTGAAGATTAACCCGTCCAAACTCGACACATTCCAACATCTACATCCTCTCCAATTTGAAGTTCACTCGATTCACCATCTCCACCCAGCAATCAGTCCAGCTATCAAATTGTCCTAAGTTCGATGCACTACTTGCAATAGTTTATGATCATCGGTATTCCACCGGAAGATCATCTACTTTGGTGGCACAAATAATAACTATCAATACTCAATACAATATAACAGATGGAAATTGCTCAAAGACAATGATCCAGTTGCCAATCGAAAAGGGTATGGAGTATGTTTGATTGCACCATAGATAGCCAATATCCCACACAAATCAAACAATACTTAATAAAGTGCTTGTGATCTTCACATTACTTTTTGCGCAACATCATTCTTTAATATAATTTAGTAATAACTGTACATACATATACACATACATATACATTGTAAATAGACATACTGACAGATCCCCTGTTGTTCTTGTTGATCACCCTCATACCTACTACCTACTACATACTACCCCAACAACACTCAATCAATCAATCAATCATCATCAACTTCGTTCATTCAAGAATGTATACTACATTATCTATATTCACAACAAGAGCAACAGGTGGCGCAACAAAGATGCGTTTGATGTCCACTGTCGAACTATTCAATCTCACAACTCTGCCTCGTCAATCAGCAGCACTTTACTCAACAAGTGTATGTTATTTGTGTTTCAAGAAAGATATCAGAAGAAGTAATAACTAACCTTATTACTATTATAATAATAGAGAGATAACATTAAGTTCCATGTACCAAGAGATAAGATTGATTTCCAATTCTCAAGGTCTAGTGGACCAGGTGGACAGAATGTCAACAAGGTCAACACAAAAGTAGAAGCAAGATTCAATGTCAACCAGGCCGATTGGTTGTCAGATCATTGCAAGGATATGCTCTACGTATGTACAAATGAAGATGATCAATTGAGTTGATTGATTGGTCAATCTGACAACTTGTTGTCGCAATAATAACCCATATCCGACTGACCTTTTACGATCTGCTCACGCGGACACTTTAACCAATAATAGTCAAACTACCGCAATAACATAAATAGTGCAGGAGAGTTCGTAATCAATTCGTCCAAGTATAGGGAGCAGAAGCTTAACCTGCATGACTGCATCGAGAAACTGGAGAGGATACTACTAAAGTCGTCGATCATCCCAAAGGAGAGGCTGCCCACCGATGTACCCACCTACGCCCAGGAGAGGAGGAAGAAGGATAAGATGTTTCGTTCTGACATCAAGGCTGGACGAGGCAAAGTATTCATGAACGACAGCTCTGAGTAACCTAAGGTTCGTGTTTTGTTGGGTGTCAACGTGTTGACATCTCTCTCGAACAAGTAAGGTGGTTGGTACGATGGGCATTGCTCATCAAAGCAAATAAAGATCGTCCTACTTACTCATGAACACAGTCAACGCGCCATCTAAATAGCCACGTATGGGCTTGGGCATCATGATGGATGAATGGATGGATTGGACACAGAGTCGTGTGTTTGTAAGAGATTGACACGACACCCCGAAAACAAACACTCTTCCCTTATGGGGCAAGACGGACCTGTGGCCCTGGGACCAGGAAGGAACAAAAACTATGTGAGTGAGCATTCCATTTCCATTTTTGTCATTTAATTTATATTAACGTTCCAACATGGTTTCCATCGGCCCCCGCAACACGGTGACTCAGTGTCTTTGTTCAGAACTCCCCCCACTATCGGGGGGAATGCGATGATCACTGTTCTTCGACGACGACGCTCATCTAATAACGACACCACCAGAACCATCTACCACCACCCATGCGTCATCAACTTGAAGCTCTTATAGAACCAGGATGAACACTTAAGAAGTACTTACATTACATTACATTATACTTATATATATTATTACAGTTAGATTATTCATACATTATAATAATAATCAACAATCAAACAAACAATCAATCAAGACCATTATCACTTTATCAACAATACTCACACGGACACGCAAAGCAACGTACAATCAATCAACAATATCAACACTATCAATCAATTAACTATATATATAGACATAATATACATGTATGGATTATCAACAATATAGTATACAATCATTAATAAGGAATGCTTACACATTAGGCAATCAAGCTATTAAATATTTAACGCCATCATTCGATACTTGCTCACCTACATCACCATCAACACCAATAATGTCCACAACAACATCTACAACCTCATACCAAATACAACAACAACAAACAACAAGAAGACTATATACCTACGACAAAGAAATGATGATCAATGGTCAACAACAACAACAACAGGTATTGGATGGAAATGTAGGAGGAAGTTGGAGAAGTAGTGTTGATCACTGTCCTGCCATTGATGGACAACATCAACAACAACAGATGTCGATGTGCGCCAATGACTCACAACAATATATGTCCGCCGCCGGATCTTCTTCCTACCAACCATACCCATCACCTCCATCCTCCGCCTTTGTCACTCCATCTTACGACGACCCAACTGATACCGACCATCTTGCTTCACAACCACTGGACACACAAGACTTTGCCGCAATTCCTTTGTTCAATGTCGATGTCGACAACATCCAAGAGGACTCATTCTCAATGTCGGCCGGCAGCCTCGACGACATTGACATGTACTTTCACCAGGACAATCAATTCATTGTCATCCCATCCGATATCGACTTCTACGTCCACAGAGTGATGTCATGGCTCTCCACCTATGACAATGCTCACTTTGTACAAAGTGACCAACACGACACCATGGAACAAATCAAGATTGCATTGAGCACTGCCAAGAACATACTGGAATCCTACGAGACACCTATGACATTCTTCCCATTAGTAGTTTACTATGCTGACAAGTTTGTCAAGCGTTGTGGAATTAATCACAATCAATTCTTCAATCTATTATTCATCAGGTATGTATATTCCTTCGACATTATCATCATCGTAGGAGAAATAACTAACTCATCAATCAATTGATCAACTTATATAGTGCGGTGATATGTGTCAAGTTCTGGGGAGAATCGATCAGAGTTGACTATTCATACCTGGCCAAATGTTTCAGTTGTTCAAAGAAGGACCTTTGTCTTGTGGAACGATTGTTCCTGAGAGGAATCAATTATGAACTCTACACATTGATGCCAACCGTCAAGGAATTCCTGGACGACATTGAGAAGGAAAGAATGGCCCTCAGCAGATAATATGGAAGTGCTCCATTGCCAGTCAATCAATCAAATCAATCAAATCAATCAATCAATATTCCTGACCCTTCTTCAGTGATGATGTTAAAGGGATCAGTATAAATATGTACATACATACAGATATTATAATTTATTACTACATTATACTACATTACATTTACACCATTCGTCGTTGCTGTTGTTGCTGTTGTTGTTGGCTTGGTCGTCCTCGGAGTGGATGGCGGTGTGGATGGAGTGGTGATCAGTGATGGGAATGATGACTTCATGTGAGCCGGTGTTGTTAAATGCATCGATGACTTCGACTTATCAATGCTTGGCTTATAAGTTGGTGATAATAGATTGTTGCTGCTGCTGCTGTTGCTGGTTGTACTACTACTACTATTACTATTACTACTATTGCTCCTACTGTGACCATTGTTGTGAGTGTTTTGATAGCCACTAGTACTACTACTATTGTTGATGATGTTGTTGGCGAATGTTACATGTGGCTGGTAGTCCATCGTGCCACTGCCGCTACTGGTTGATGATGATCGCTTGTGATGTGTATAGAATGTCGAGTCCAGTGCATTGTTGTTGCTGCTGGCCTCCATCTTGGGACGCACTTTGAGAAGACCGGACGAGCCGCGTAGGTTAAGCTCGGTCTGTCGCTGTGAGGTGACGTGCAGGTACTGATGGTTCTCAGACACGCGAACAAAGAATGGCTCGGCTGCTGCTGGATCCTTGCGCGCAGTCTGCAAGAAGTTTCCATACTCCTGTAGACAGGCGATGTTGTTTGGATTGGACTCGAGTGATGCGATGTAATACTCCTCGGCACGATCAAACTCTGACAGACGCTCGAGGAGCTGGGCAAATCGGAACAGTGACATGGTGTGCGTCCTGTTGGAGAAGATGGCTCGGCCTAGGTACTCGTAGGCCTTGGCCACCAATGGGTTCTCGAGATTGAGTGACAGCTCGGAGAGGGCGTGCGAGCTACCCTCGCCTAGATGAAGGTAGACCTCACCCATCGTGCACAGAGTGTTGGTGTTGTTTGGATCGGTCTCCAAAGCCGTCTCCAACTTCTCCAGTGCCAGGTTGAAGAACCTCGATGCGGCGATTGGATCGCTGGAAAAGAGCAGCTCGCCCTTGACCTTGAACAGGTAGCCCTGTGCCACGTTGTGGAAGGGGATGTACTTGACTCGGATGCCAATCTCCTCAAGATCGTTGATGTCCAATGGGTATTCACCACGCTCGAGCCATGTGTTTGGACGACTGAGGAACTCCTCATTGATACGCGATGAGAACTTGAGGCCAGTCATCTTCTGGATACGCTTGAACAAGAGATACTTGCCATCAGTATGGTTGTCTGAGAAGGCCACCAAACTGTCTGCTATCGAGTTACCCTGGATCTCATCATCGAACAATGCCTTGTCGAACTGTTTGATGGATGTTAGTAATCAATTAATCAATCAATCTTATATCCACTAAATAATCAATCATACCTTCTTCATCAGGTACTTCTTCATCTTGTTGTCCCAAAAGTCATCACTCTTGTCTGAGGTGCCAAGCACTCTGTTGAGATAGGCGACAATGAGACGACGATATGGTGCCTCCAATGGTATCCTGGCCTGCTTCATCTTGAACCTTAGCTTCTGACGCAGCTGTTGCTTGACTACTCGCGCGCACATCTCCACAAAGATCAGCGACTTCATGTCGGGCGTCTCGCACAGCTTTCGCACATGTCCAAGGTAGCGCACGTTGACACCGTGCTTGTGCACTCGCTCTGGGATGGGGAAGTGGTAGACGTCATTGGCGTCCACCAGCTCAATCTGGTTGAGCTCCTCAGCAAGCTCGGGAATCGTAGTGTTGAACAGGTACATGGTCGCGTCCACCGTCTCCCTGTTGTGCTCCTCGTCATTGTGTCCCTTGATGAAGCGCGAGAATGAGTCTGAGCACAGCGCGTACTTGTAGTTCCTCACAAACTCTGGACGCAACAGACGATAGAGATGGCCCATCTTGATCTGTTTGGAGGGTGCCTCGGGCGGGAATATGCGGGCAAAGTCGAGCAGGTAGTAACGGCCGTCGAAGCCGTTGTGGCCCTCGAGGTCGGCAGGCGAGTGGAGGTACGTGCCTGCCTCACCACAGTGATGCGACTTGATGTTGAGCTGTCGCGCCACGTCCATGACTCGATCGCTAAGCACCTTGTCGCTGTTGTGAATTGTCATTCCATAGTCGTTGCTGCCATAACAGATGGTGTCCTTCTCCACGGGCAAGATGGACATGGCAATGACTCGGAAGCCGCGATAGTCGACCAGAGCCATCAGGGGTAGACTGAGATCGCGCGAGTTTGAGTTGAACACATTGATCAGACCTTTGAGCTCGTGCCCAGCGACGCACGATGCGGCGTAGTCGCTTCCATAGAAGTTCTCCTTGTCGATGGCGAACTTGAAAAGGATGCCATGCACGATGAACTTGTCACCACCGGCCAGGCCGCCAATGTCGATGGGAGGGATGGTCTTCTCAGTGTTGGGAAGATATCGCTCGGATATAATGACCTTGGCAAAGGTCTGTGATGCGTAGATAAAGTCTTGTGTGAGCGCGATGAACTGACTGTTGACGCGAATCCTGTCCTTTTGGTAGGCGTTACAATCGATATTGCGCAGATCCTCCATAATCTCTTGAAAGCGCTCGTTGTAGTCGATGTTTACACTGGAGAAGTCCTCGCCATCAATGTCACTGCCGCAGTAGTCCTCCTCCTCGTCCTCCTCCAAGCTCTTGTTGGTTGCCACCGAATCGTTTGAGATGGCAAAGTGATGACTCCAATCAACCATTGGCATTGCTGTTATTGTTGTTGTTGGGACCAGTGGTGCGCCGTTGGGCCGTATGGGCGAGATGTTGGGCGGTGGCATCATCTGTGGCACGACCTGATGGCTGAAGCTTGATGTGGTCGATTGAGTGGAGGTGTTCAGCTTGACTCCAGTCATGGGCGTGATGATCACGCTGTTGTTGACGCCTTGATAGAGGTGATCGATCTCATCGCGCTCGTCATCGCCATAAGTGTCCATCTCATCGTCTGTGTTTGTCTTGATGCCTCCGCTGGCCGTCCTCAATGGGATAGAGGCCGAGTCCACGCTATAGTTTGAGTTCTCCAAAGGTCTCCTCTTCTTCACGCTCATCAATCCATTGTATGATCCACGACCCTTTGATGGTGACGATGATGATTGATTGCCAAAGAGTGATTGTGACTGTGATGTGTTGTTCTGAGCCAAGAAGTCCTCGAGCGCAAGAAGGTCACCACTCTTGGAGTTGGCTGCAGACTTGAACAGGGGCGATGGTGTGTTGATGGGCTCGCGCTTGATGTAGACGTGGTCGTCAGCGTCTTTGTAGTAGCCGTAGGCGGTGGTGGGCACGTAGAGTGATGGGTTGACCTTGGCCGACGACAGGATGGGCGCCTTGAGGTTGTTGAACAGGTTGGCGCTGTTGAGTTGAAGGTTCTTTTGTATTTGGTTCTGGCTGTATATGTTGCGACGACCGACTGCGATGCGTCTGGGTCGGGTCTGGCGCTCCTCCATCTGACTGAGTTGCTCGAGCATTGGCTGCGAGATGATGTTTGATCGACGCTGCAACAATGTCTGCTTGATACGCTCCCTCTCCATGTCGATCTGCTCCTTGCTCTGCTTCTGATGATCAGCCATTGTTGGCACACCCAGCACACTGCTGTTTGGCGACGACATGATTGAATCCTCATCGTCATACTCGTCCTCATAGTCCTCTTCGTCATCCATCATGCCCATCGATGATTCAATCTCGCCCTTCTCTTGTTGTTGTTGTTGTTGTGCGTGTGACTGAACCGAGTCCATCACCTTGGGCACGACATGGTCGTCGTCGTCGCCGTCGTCATGGATGTTGTCCAATGAGTGCAACATGTTTGTGTGTGACATTGCAATGTCATCGAGGCCTATGAACATATCATCGGCACCTCGTATTTGACCTTCTGATGATGTCGATGCTAAACCATATTGTCGTCTGAATGGTTGATAACCTAGCTTCTTGCTCTTTGTAACATTATTTGTAGTTGTTGTAGTTGTTGTTGATGTTTGATTGTTTGATGATGTTGATGATGATGATGTCGTTGATAATGATTGATTATTATTTGAATCTAGTGTTGGTGATGGTCTATTCCTTCCGCTGAGGACACCACCCTGACGTAGATCAGCATTCCTCTTCAGTCGCTTCTTTAACTTTAACAACCTATCATTCCTACTCTGTCTATCCGAGTAAGTATGCACCAGATAGGCTGCAGTGATAGCTAAGATCACACTGACCAGCCAATCAACAATCACTACCATCAGTTATTGAATGTTTGATTGATTGATTGATTGATGATGATAGATTATACTATACTATATTAGTGTAATATATATTTATATGTATATATGTGTATGTTTGAAAGGAATAATAAGTCACGCAATCAATCAATCAAAAGGTATGAATGACCTTGCAAGCTACGTAGTATTCGCGATCACAAGGTGTGTGTGAGATAAGTTCAAAGAATTGATTGATGCCAGAGCAAGTCAACATTTCTCCCCAGGGGTGAAAATGAATGCAAGTTCATTATTCAATTCATTCATTCAATCACACAAGTTAGGTAGTTAGTTACATGTATAATTTGATTGAGTCTTGATAACAATGGATAAGTATGTTAGCCAAACCAATGTCAAACTTGAAGACCAACATGAAATACCAAGGGACACAAGTACTTTGAATGCCTATCTCAATGAGGATATGATTCAACCTCCTTGCAAAGCAAGTGACCTACATGTACCCATTGCCAAGGATGGAGTGCCACCTCACATCTACCTCGCCCCTTCCCAACTTGCTTTCGCTCTCACTGATAAGACAACTCCTCAAGAAGGTCATAACATACGCTCCTTTCAAGCACCTGTTGCCCTTCCTGCACTTATAGGAGCTCCACACAAGTATGATGTACTCTCGGTTGTTGGAGACGACTACCCCTTGATGAAGCGAGAGAACGCTCTACTTCAGATGGCTGGATCAGCGAATGGTAACTTTACTAATCGAGGCAAGGCCAACACTCAACATCACTCAATCATACTAATTGTTGGAGGCTCGGGAATTGGAAAGACTCGAGCTGGCTACGAGGTATCACGTCTGTCTGACGATCTACTCAAGGAGGTAAGCTACTCAAACCATTCCTTCATCCAGTCAATGCAAGGTGCCGTCTACGTCTACCTGAAGTTCACCAATGGTATCTCATACAATGATCACATCGATGTCAATGTGCGAGAGTCTGTTCGAATTGGAGCGCGACTGGCAGTGTCGCTCAGAATGTTCAATATTGGCAACACTCCGCTGACCAGTCTCACACAGATTGTTCAATGTGTAGACTACTTTGACCTGGACAACATCGTGACACAGCTCAAACAGGTCATACGCTCATCAAGACCAGTCTCGTCAGACCACCCCCTCGCTCTTCTAATCCACATGGATGAGATACAGTACTACACCCAGAAGACAGGCTCATCAGACATCCAGACGCTTCTCAACCAGATTGGCTCCCTGATGCAGAGGAGCACCGATATCTTCATACTCCCTATCTGCACAGGCACGTCCGACAGAGGCCGCAACCGTATGAAGACTGGATATCACAACGTATCAATCGATCTACATCCCTTGGACAGACTCTCGTGCACAGGGATCATCGAGCATCACTTCAGGACGGCCGGTGTCTCGCCCACAGACTTCATCGGCACCTGCTCATTTGAAGTGGGCCTTGGAGACACTGGCTACATTCCAAAGGACATATCATACTTCTTGCAATTCTGCATCACTACTCCTTATCAATTTGGCACCAATTGCTTCAAAATGATCGACTCGCTCAACCGAGGCAACACTCCCGTGGACCCCAGGGACCTCAAGCAAATATATGCCGACGCCTTTATTGAAAGTCCATTGAGAATGGACTCAACATTGCCAAGTGGCGCCACGGTTGACGATCTGCGGCTCAATGGCATCCTCTACCTGCTTCCATCGCCAAAGAAAAGAGATTACTATCGCCTCTACTTGTCATTCTATAATCTCAAGAGCTTCAACCTATCCAGCGAATGCCCTTGGTTCCCCGATGATGTACTTAAGATCCCCTCACGACATGGCCAATGGCGTTGGCAACAATTTGAAACACTATATCCCTTCTTCCAACAATGCCTCATCCAATCATACTCTGGCGACCTCACAGTTCACAAGTTGTTTAGAGGTGCTTATGGTCTTGACATTATTGGCGAAATGCCCATCGAAGTTGCCCCTCAAAAGGTATGTTTGTAGCCACCTCGCGAGGTTATCCGGAACCATTCAACTAACTAACATGCTTAGATGCAACGACAACTAGGTGTGTTATGAAGTTGAGCTGGGAATGCAGCTCAGACCAATCAAGACCAAGGATAACCCTGACAGCAAGGTTGTAATGGAGAGGGACTTGTTGGACTGCCAATATGTGTTCATCTGCGATCAGAACGCACCGAACATTGACCAGAGGTTTGCTGTAAGGCTTGCCGACGGTCGATACATGGTAGTCTACACTCAGACCAAGCATTCCAAACAGGACGTCAAGAACCCAAAGTACTCATCAAATGATATACTGGAGAACTCCAACCTGGCCTGTGCTGGCATGAACTCTATGGCCAGTTCAAAGGGGTGGTCATCAGAGCAATGGATAGGTGTCTTTGTTATCGTTACCAACAGACAGGTGGACGAAGAGGTCATCCAACAATTCGTCAATCAAAGAGCGAAACCAGGCAATCCGACCAAGCACATCCGCGACAACCATCACCTTCTGGTCATCTCACGTGGCAACTTTGTTTCATTCTTTGGCGAGACCTTTGCTCACAGAGGTCTACTGGTGGGAGAGAACCACCAGCCCCCGTCGCCGTCCAGCACCTCCACTCCCGATGACATGGAGGCCGACAACTTCTATTATTCACAGAATTAAGTTTATTAATAAACTATATCACTATAATTGTTAGACACATGACATGTCATGGCATTAGCCGACTGATCAGAAGAAGTACTGCATCGATGTTGCCTTGGCAGGGATATCGCGCTCCTCTTGGACAGCCTCAAAGATCTTGAAACTGCGATCCAAGGTATTCTCACTGAGTTGAAGAATGGAGGCGACGTTGCCACATCGATAACAGTAATTTGGCGCAGACCATACTGTTACCAAGGTTTCATCAAACATGTACTTGTAGCCCTCCTGGACCAGCTGATGTGCTCGACAAACCAATTCCAAACCATTAATATGTTGGAACTCCTTTGTAACCTTTGATCCAAACAACCATCCTGCTCCTCTAGGTGATGGCTGCCATTGTTCAATCTCTTCTGGGTCCGACCACATCAAGTCTAAGTACATCATCATTGATTGAGTTGGTAAGTAAGTTAGTGTGAAGTGACTTGGAATGATCCCGCCTGGAGAACATGGCACATACCACAGAATGGACCTTCATGAGGTATCTCCAGACTCCTCAATATGATACGTATCTGATCAAGGGTGCGAACCTTTGGTGACAATCCTCCATGTACACATAATACCTTGCCATCGATTACCTTGGTATTGATCGATTGATTGAATTAGTGTTAGTGGAATTGTGGACTGACGCCCCATCAGACAACTACATACTGCCGCAAGAGTTAGGAAGTCAAACACACCGGTACAGTACTTCCAGGCATTGGCATTGCCATACTTCTGTTGACACTCATCGTAGAATCCATAGACCTGGGTAACTTGGCGAGACTCATGATTGCCTCTCAACAATGTAATCCTGTCTGGATACCTTGCCTTCAATGCCAACAAGTATGTAAATGTTTCCAAACTATAATAACCTCTATCTACAAAGTCTCCCTTTATGTCATATTGATCACCATCAATGTCAATATCCTGGAATGATCAAGATCACGAACGATCAAACATACCATAAATACATAGTTGGCATCTGGTATCTCACCACCTGTTTTGAACAGTTCGAGTAGGTCGTAGAACTGTCCATGGATATCTCCACAGATTGTGACTGGACTGCGTACCAACTGGACATTGGATTCCTCCAATAGTATGTCCTTGACTCGCTCACACAGTTTCTTCAAATCTCCCTCTGGCAAGTATTTACATTGTTTGAGTGTCTCCACCCATTGATCAAGTTGCATGATGATCTTACAGATATATAAACTATACTGTACAGTAAGTAAAGTTGATATTAGATATATATATTGATTAGTGATTGATCAATCAATCAATCAATCCAAGGGAGAGAGTTAGTGAGTGGATTGAGCAAGAGGAGTGTGATTGTGATCAAGAGTGTGTGGACTAATTTTAACCACACACTCTGGTTGTGATTGATTGATCGGGATGATGGATGTTGGATGGATTGGACATAGTAGTAGTGGAGACTGGACACTGACTACTAACTACGGACTACTAGCTAACTATTGTCTATTGATTGGAAACGGAGTTTATTAATAATATTGCTTTGGATGTCTAGTTTATATAATAAGCCAACCATCTGAAGCCTGTTTGATTGAATGATTGATTGTGTCAATTGGAGATTGTTAGTAACATTGGTCGATCCACTACATCATCATCATGCTCATCATGTTCTGTTGATCAACATACCATCACCGTAGCCATATCTTCGCACAACACTGCACATGAATACTTCAATTGGTCTGGTACCTGGGTTCAGCTGAACCTTGCCCTGTTGATTGTTTGATTGATTGATTGGTTATGATGTTAGCTACACTATCTCACTCACTCATTCATTCACTCTCCAATCGATCAATCATCCATACCTTTCCAGTGGTCTGGGTCAATCCCAAAGCGGCTCTAAACTTCTCTTCTGATGGTGTGCCTGGAATATCGATCTTGTTGCCGAGGATGAGGAATGGTACATTGGAGAGCTCGTCAGATGAAAGCAGTGCCTCTAGCTCTCTCTTTGACTCCTCGTATCTCTGTGGGGCGGACGAATCGATCATAAAGACAATGGCATCGACTGAGGTGTAGTAATCCTTCCAGAGTCTACGAGCTGTCTCGTGACCACCCAAGTCATAAGTTCTAAATTTAATATTACCCATTGACAACTCTTCAGAGGCTATATTGATTTGATTGTTTGATTGATTGATTGATTGATTGTTTGGTGTTCGTGTTAGCATGCTGATGTTGCGGAAGGAGTAGTTGTCCACTCTATGTCGTTGGTTGATTGATTGGATGATACATACTTGGGTGGAAGGTTGGACGATTCTGCGACAGACGACCATCCTTCAGAACACCTAGCAATGTAGTCTTGCCAGCGTTATCTAGTCCAAGGAATAGAATCTTGGCATTCTTATTGTAAAGACCTATAATATGTATTCATGGATTAGTAATTCATTCACTCAATCATTCATCTCTATCATCTATCTCCAATCGAATGATCCTTACCCAAGAAGCTCAATACGTTCCAAAACCAATCGAATATGAACATGTTATATTATAAGATACACCTAAAGATTAGCTATTTGTATATATATGTTTGATTGATTAGCAAATAACGTTCACTGTCATTCATTCATTCATTCGACAATCATTGATTCATTGAACAATGCATGTATTCATTCATTCATCATTCATTCAAATTGAATGATGACATTGTGTACATACAATAAAGAGAGAGAGAGAGAAAGAGAGAAAAGGGTAGAGTATAACTTAAAGGTGAGGTAGATAAAAAGAGAGACTAATCGATTTGTGTTTGTTTGAGGAGCTTGCTTGCTTGCTTGCCAGCTTGATGATGCTGAAGGTGATGTGCAACACACGATAGAAAGTGAATGCTTGGGGACTGAGAGGTGGTGGGGGTTGATGAGTGTGTGTATGATGGGAACACTCTCTCTCTCTTTCAAACACGCTATTTACTCAAGCACACACATCTTTTCATTTTATTTAATTAATTTTTGTGTTTGTTAGTTGTTGATGTTGTGAGGTCAAGGTCAAGAGTTTGACCAAGATTGTTGTCTTTCTGGCGACATCATTAATGACCATTGCAAGTCATCGTTGTGTTCATCTTTTGGGCAAGCTTAATGATAATGACGATGGTTGATGTTATATAACTTATTGATTGAATGAAGTGACAAGAAGAAAGAAAGGAATAGTTTATAAATAGTTTATTGATAATAGTGACAGAGAAGTGTAGTATGTGATTGATGGATTGATGGATGGATGGATGGATGATTGACTTTGTGTTGTTGGTTGGTTGTAAGCCATTGGCTGTTGGTGTATGTGTAGAGACAGACATCAGGACGCGAAAACAAACAACAGCCAAAAGGCTTGTGAGGTTGATGGGATGGGATGGATTCTTATTGAGTAGGTTGGTTGATGTATGGGATGGATGGATGGTTGGTTGGTTGTTTGTTTGTTGGTACTAAACAATTTAGACAGTGAGCTTGGTGAGCTTGTCAAGACACTTGATGCCCTTCTCCTCGTACTCCTTCTTGGTGATCCAGAAGTCATTACGGTCCTTAGTGAGCTCGGCCAACACAGCACCTCCCAAGAACACCATGTGCTTTCTTCTTGGTGGATCCTCGATTCTGCACTTGAATCTCTGTTGGTTGGTTGAATGAATGATTGATTGATTGAGTAAGTATGTGTATGAAGATGAATGATGAATGATGAATGAATGAGGATATACGTACGGCCATTCCACTGGCATCTCCCTTCAGAACCTTCTCGAGGTAGAGCTGTCTGATCTCCTTCTCCAAACGAGATGGCAGACCTGGATACATAGAGGAACCACCAGAGAGGACGATGTGCTCGTAGAATCCCTTGTGGAGATCACGATCGGACTTCTGAATGCAGTCGAACAGAAGGTCGGCAACACCACCTCCATCGACGTCCACCAAGTTGGGGTGGAACAAAGCCTCTGAGGCCTGGAATCTCTCACTTCCAACCTTGATCACACGACCATCTGGCAGCTGATGATTGTTCCATTGCGGTGTTTGTTAGTATGTTTGATTGAATGAATGAACGAATGAATGAAGATGAATGAATGAACATACAGTGTATGACTCGACGAGGACGGTAGTCTCGTTGGCCAACTTCTTCTCTTGCTCGAGGTCGTAGGCAACGTAGCAGAGCTTCTCCTTGATCTGACGAACAGTCTCGAAATCAGCGGTACGGTTGAAGGCGTAACCACGGAGCAAGAGCAGCTTGATGAGGTAACGGGTGACATCACGACCGGCAACGTCGAGACGACGGGTCAGATGGGGGATGGAGTAACCCTCGCACACGGGGATGATGTGAGTGACTCCATCACCAGAGTCGACGACAACACCGGTCAGGAGACCCTGGGCGTACAGGGTGAGCACGGCCTGGATGGCGACGTAGACGGCCTGGAAGCCGTACTTCTCAAACATGGTCTCGACCATCTTTTGACGGTTGGCCAATGGGTTCATGGGGGGCTCGGTCAGCAGGATCTTGCACTCGCGTGGGTTGTTGATCTTCAACTTCTCCTTGAAGGCGTAGTCCCAGACGTGCAGGATGTCCTCCCAGTTACGGACGATACCGTTCTCCAGTGGGTAGGTGATCTGGAGCATGGAGCGCAGCTTGGCGGCTTCGTCACCGACCATGATGTCCTTGATCTCGACGTTCTCTACCTTCTCCTCGGAACGCATGATTGGGCGACCAACCATCGATGGGAAGATAGCAGTTGGGAAGTTAGCTCCTGCAAATCCACATTTAACAAACTATAATTGATTGATTAATTGAGTTTGATTGATTAAGTTTGATTGATTGATTGAGTGAGTGAGTGAACTGACATCATCATCATAATCATTCTGGCCATTCAATCAACTAAACTTACACCTGTTCCATTGTCGCAAACGATGACTTTGTTGGAATCCATTCTGTTGTATATATATGTTTCTGTTTGAATGAATGATTGAATGAGGCATGGATTGTCAGTCAGTCAAGTCCTGTAAAGGGTCTGTTTTGTGTGTCCACATGTGTCATCCTCTATCTAGATCGCCGAGTCAGGTCGTGCCTCCTGTATGCATGACTATGTGCTGCTGATGCTGGACCTGTGTCGCCTCATGTCATTGAATGAATGAATGAACTTACAAAATACAAGGTGGGTTGTGAAGGGGATGGTGTAGTGTACAGAGTAATAGATAGATAACAAACAAATATATTATGAAGTGTGTCTTAGTCCTTATTGGTCTGTGTCACACTGCTAAATGTCTGATATAGATAGAGAGAATGAGTATGTATAAATGATGTGATTGATTGATTGATTTTGAAATGATGTGAACACCGCACAGTGAGTGAGTGAATGAGTGAGAGAGGAAGAGAGAAGTGAAGGCAGGCAGACTAGGGCTGGCTTGATGGTTGAGTGTGGTGGATGGACGGATGGCTGGCTGGCTTGCCTTCACTTCCTTCATGCCTCCATACTGATCATCCACCCACTCACTGTTCATTCATTTTCATTCAAAAGTATCTCAAAAAATAATTAAAAAGAAATTGATTTCAGTTCATCTGAATGAAGCCATCAACCCATCCATCCCAAAACCTGATTACATTAAAAATAATGTGGTGGTGAGTTGTTGATGGGATATGGATTGGTTGTTTGAGAGTTGAGAGTGTGTGTTGAACTACTTAGAGATGGACAATGAGTTGTTGCGTCAACACCATGTCCATGAATAATGAATGAACAGAAGAAGGGCATGTCATAGTATGTGAATGAGAATCAATTATCTATTATTCTCTGTATTCATTGGATGCAGTATCTTGATTGTTGTTGATGTTGTTGTTGTTAGCATTGTTGTTGTTGGTTGTTGTTGTACTTCCAACTACACCACTGCTACTCTCTTTCTCCGATGACTTCTTCAAATTGTCACCGCCACCGCCATTGCCATTACCAAGACTGTTGTTACTATTGTTGTTACTGTTTCCACCTTCGGATGAATGTTTGATACTTCTTCGTTTCATCTCCATACTGCTCTCTAATGATGACTGGCGACGTATGGCATTGTCGATGGATTGGTAGAACATCTCGTCTTCCTCCTCACGCTGCTTCTGTCTCTTGTCATATTGCACCTTCCACAATGCAAACTTTTGTTGAAGAAGTACGATGTGCTTGTCTATGCGCTCTTGGATGGAACGCGGCAGGAAGTATTTGAGACTGAACAGGAACAGGATGCCAAGGTATACTGTGTAGGTGATGATCACGATGCCCAGTATGACCTGGATGCCGATCGAGTCGTATTGGTTGGTGGTGCGCAGTGACGACAGGATCATCACACACACGTAGCTGAACAGTAGCACGCTGCTGCCGGCCAGCTCGGTGTAGTTGCTCACCTTGAAGATGAACGGCGAGAAGGTGAGCTGCGAGATGATCGAGCCGCCAATCACCAGCAGCACAACAAACACCGAGAATGACGACTTGGGGTCGATCAGCGCCAGCGACACGGCCATCATGAAGCGGCGCACCAGCAGGATGATCTCGTAGTAGTAGACGCTCTTGCGGTAGTCGATGTAGAGTGAGCCGACGAACGACAGCACAAAGGGGTCGTCCAGGCGGTTGCGGTAGCGGAACAGCAGCCAGCAGAACAGCACGGGGATGCCGATCACATAGACGACCGTGGCGGCCACCGTTGCCTTGAAGATCTGGCTGTAGACGCCGGCGCGGTACGAGCATTGGATCCACGGGAAGAAGGACATGTAGCTGTCGTGCGTGAACGGGTCGTAAGTGCACGAGTAGTTCTGAAGGATGTAGATGCACAGCGGCAGATAGAGGAAGTTGAGCACGACCAGGTTGACGCGCAGGCACGATCGGATCCACTTGCGGTCGAATGGCTGGGCGCGCAGTACGTACACCAGCTTGACGATCACCAGGAACACGCAGGAAAGCGCGACGACCACTGGCGGCAGGCAAATGATCACCATGAATAAGTTTGGCCATTTGGTCAACTCTCCAATGCACAAGAATCCCAACGAGAAGTTGATGAAGCTGGACGAAGTATAGTATGCTGCAAAGTAACTTGGCCATGGTGATAGCTTAGATAGCAACAAGTTGAGTGCCTATGTTGGGGGGGGTGGAGGGGTCGGGGTTAGGCTGGGGCTTGGGCTGGAATCATTCCAATCACTTACCTGGTAGTAAAAGACGATGGTCTTTCTGGTGGCTGATGGTAATGATCCCTTTGGATCAGTTAGAATGAAGAATATGAGTATGAGTATAAGTACAATGAGCACGGCAATGAACACGGCAATGCTTTGCGAGCCATCAGGACACTTGACACAGTCTGCGCCACGAAGGAAGAATCTCTGGAGTGAGGTGTATGTGTTGGTCGGGTCAGTGTTGTGTTCGTTCGACTGTACAGACGCGAAGATACTTACATCTTGACAACGACTACATAGTCTATCGGTGAAGCCTGGCTTGCAGGTGAAGTTGGATGAGCTGGATGGGTTACAGGATGTTGTGCCAAAGTTGGAGATTGGACATTGAAGGAGGTAGTCTGGTTGCTCGACTGTGGGCAATGGGAAGTAGCCAGAGGGGATGATGATGCTGGTGCCATTGCCTGGACATTGTGCATTCTCTGGACACACCTTGCACGTGCCATTCACACCGAATGTACCCGTGATACATGAGCACAATGAGTAGTTGAAGTACTTTGGGTCCAACTTGATCATCATCTCTGAGTCCTTTCCAAGGATTGTCGGACAAACAAAGTTATCCTGATCCATCTTTACATAATTCTTTGAAGGTACCATGAATGCTGGAAGTCTTCCATCAGGGCTAGACAAGTTATTGTTGTCAAAGTACAACTCACTATCATGTGATTGATTGGTCAGTCATGTGATTGAGAGAGTGGGATGGTTCCATTGGGTGTACATACGAGAGATAGTTTAGTACATCTGGGATGACACCCTCAAAGTTATTGTTGGAAAGGTCCATCTGGGAGAGTGATAACATCCAAGATAGGTAGTCTGATAATGGTCCATTAAGTTTGTTATGGGATAGATCCAAGATGAACAATGATGTCAACAACTCCCTCTCATTATCCTGATCCCAGAACATATCCTCATTGAATCCTCCACTAATATTATTATTGTTGGCTGTCAATATACTCAACTACATGATTGATTGGGTTGAGTTAGTGAATGGTCCATTCCACATGGATTGACGTGATGAACTTACATATGGTATCCATCTGATTGGACCCATTAGTTCGGTAAGAGTACAATTGAATTCATTCTCGGATATATCGATCCGTGAGAGATTGATACACTTCTCCAATGATGATGGTATTGATCCAAACAATCTATTATTTCTCAAATTGAGATATCTTAGATTACGTAAGTTGCCCAATGAGTTTGGAAGTGTACCCTATAATATTGATTGATTGAATGAGTGAGTGATTGAGTGATTAGATGTCATGGACCATGATGGTACTTACATAGAGTTGGTTACCATCGAGTACCAAGTCTGTTAATGTATCGGGGATGGCCTGGCTGCAGTCTGGAAGTATTGTGAACTTGTTGTCATTGAGTAACAACTCCTCAATTGCTGTCAAATTACATATCCAATGTAGTTGACCTAATTGGAATTGATTAAATGAGTGAGTATGATTGAATGATTGAGTGAATGAGTGATCCATGAATGATAACACATACCTATGAATTGGTTGCCACTCAGTCTGATGCTTTGTATTTTGTTGGACTTGTTAAAGATATCGATTGGGATCTCACCAGACATCTTATTCCTGGTGAACTCTAATGTGATCAGATTGGACATGTTTGATATGGCATAGGGTAGATTGCCACTTAGGTTATTGTCATAGGCCCACAGATGTGTCAGTTTGGTCAAGTATTGGATTGATTCAGGCACAGGGCCTTCGATTGAATTGAATCCAAAGTCCAACAGGTTTAGACTCTCCATCTCACCAATCTCATCCGGTATTGTTCCAGACAACTGATTCAGTTCAATGAATAACAAGTTCAACTTTTTAAACTTGCTCCATTCCTTTTGTATCACTCCAGTGAACCTGTTGCCAGCAATCCACAAGAATGTAATGTTGGACTGTAGACTGTTCGTCCAAGATATGTCGCCCTAGGTTGGTGTTGTGGGGTAGGTGATTGGGGTAGGGGTGGAATCATTCCAATCATTCAATCAAACATGTTAGTAAGGCTGGCCCATCATTCAATCAATGGAATCATTCCAATCACATACCTCAAACTGATTGTTTTGGAGATGTAACTCATTGAGTTGAGACCAGGTGCTGAAGAGGGTGGTGAGGTCGCCAGAGATGTTGTTGGTGCCAATGTCAAAGAGTTGGCAGTGGATGAGTCCAGAGAGTTGGGAAGATGATAGTGTGCCATTGAGGTTGTTCTCGGACAGTGAGACACTGGTCACATGACTGGCATTGTCACATGTGATGCCATACCAGGAGTTTAGACAGGGGTCTCCAATCGTCCAATTGTCACTCCTATACCATAGATCGCCTCTGGTCGATGTGTACAGCGACATCAATGCATCCTTCTCTGTTGGTGTAGTGTTGGCCGTCGCAGCCGACACCTCATTGGCAGAGTTGACCATCATCAATTGTCTACCATTGTTGTTATTATTACTTCGTAGTCTGTTGTATTCTTTAAGTTTGAGTGCATCCCTAGTGTGGGTTGACCCTGCTGGGGTTGATGCTGTGGCTGAGGCTAAGGTTGAGGCTTCAACAAAGTTGGTTGCAACAACCACAAGTGAAATTAGAAGAACTAGTAAAAGACATAATCGATTGTTATAACAATCCATTCTCTCTTTATGTATAATTATAAATACAAGTAAAGGTATTATTTGTGTAAGGGGTTGTGGTGTTGACTAACAATGATTTGGTAATAGTATATCATCGATGAGGGAGTGACATGTGCCAGGCCTTCATTGATTCAGGCTACCAACCATCAATCATTCCAACCCCCTATTGTGTTTGATGGGTCTTTCATACCAATCACACTTCACTTCACTTGCAGAAGTATCAACTTCCACCACAACTCTAACTCCAACGCCACCCCCTCGCTCGCGCTGTCGCTGGCAACAGCAACAACAAAACTAAAAACCAATGAAGAGGCGCTGGTGCGTGTGGCACGTGGTGATCGATCAAATGCACATCACACCAAATATGTGAGAATGGATCAAAGTAATTGTGTTGTGCAATGATGAACATGAACGCATTCTCACTCAAAGGCCTCGCAACTATTTATTTTTAGAATAGAATTCGGACCTGGTTGCCGAGCAGATTGTTTTGTCGTCAAATGATTGGGCATGGTGCAAGTCTACAAGACAACAAATATATCTTTGTGTCGGTAAGTCCATCCAATCATTGGGTCACCTGACCAAGACGATATATATATTCATTCATTCTACCAAAGCGGGTAGACTTTGACCTTCAAGTTTAGTGGTCAATCAATAATTCAATCAATAATAATTGTGAGTTAGGTCTTGTTAGTTATAAGTTGTTAATTGTGAGAATGTGGACTTTGTGTGAGGGGTAATTATGTGTTCGATCTCACTCAAGGTATGATCAAACACACACAACACTTATAAATCAATCAATCAATAGATAGAGTCAATCATTCAAAATTGAACTGACGCTCATTGATACTTAATTATTTCTTCACACACACACACACAACCTATCAACCACATTCAATCAACAATTAATTCAAACTCGAGGGTGAGTCGGTGGGCAAGATGGGGTGTATCACTTGATCGTTTAAGTATTGTGGTATTAGTGCTAGTGTTAGTGTTAGTGGATGAGGGAGAGTGATTGAGGGAGGAGGGAAGCACTACACGAGATTGACACTTGACATATATATATCCTAATAAGGCAGTTCAAATTTAACCAACATATATATAATCAATTAATCAAATTAATGCCTTGGCGCAACAGTAACCCAAAAGGTATTTACTTGAGCTCCTGGATACTAAATCATAAATCCATTCCAACCTACTACTACTACAACATATATAATATATAAATTATTTATTAATATAACAATAATAATGAATACTAAATTATTTACATCAATAATATTAATTATTAATATAATATTTATTGGATTAATTAATAATGTCCAAGGTGATTGTACTACAGCTTTGGCACCATTCTTTTCACAATCATTGGTAAAGGCACAGTTTGTAGGTGTTCTTAGGACTGGTGAAGTACTATACACTCAACAGAAGTTATACCCATATCAAACATCGGCCGTCGTCAGCTTCCTGACTAATGGCGACCCCTGGTCATACGTCTCCAACAAGGATGTAAAGTGCTCCAGTGGCTACAATCAACAATTCTACGCCAGTGCCTCCATGAAGTTCAGCTTCTACGATTCCAAGGGCATCCAGATCTACCCCGACGGTCAGGTCTACCTCAGTCCACTTTGGGCCAACCCACTCGGTGACCAAGCCTACCGCTTCAACCTCACCTGCAACCCAGGTGCCAACGTCTTCCACGGCTTCTCCCAAGGTCACTACTTCAGCTTCACATTCAACCAGAATAGGTTAACAGGTGATCGATGCTAAAGATAATATAAATAAAGAAATAATATAATATATAATATAATACTTATTCATTCGAGTTCGAGTTCGAGTTTGAGTTCGAGTTGAATGATTGATTGTCCAGTGCATTGGGATTGGAGATGAGAGAGAGTTGCTCAATGTTGATGCCTTCGTTCTCGATTAGCTCTTGGAGACGTCCAATCTTGTTGAGGAGCGTTGGGTCTTGGATCTTGTCATTGGTGACAATATGTAGCATTCGTTCAATTGTAGAGACACACTTGGTGAATTCATCCAATGTAGGTCGTTCCTGTTGTCTCTTCTGTAATGATGAAGTTGTGTTGTTACCATCCAATATCAATGATGTCTCGTACACTGGATTCAATCTCTGTACCGTATCAAACAGTACATCCAAATGACCGACTAGCAATCCCTTGTAACTCTGTATCTCTTCCATATTCATTGAGCCAAGTAAATGAACCAATGATATACCAAGCTGGGAGATGGAGTATGGTATTAGTATGATTGTTGATTGATCGAGTGATTGGCACACATACCTGTCGCTCAAGGATGTCCTTGTACTGATACTCTGAATGCTCAATCAATGTGTTGATACTTGAGAGTGAGATGACGATGGCCTCAAGGATGCGTTGATAGTCATTGCCATATTGAATCCTTGTGTGTGTGACGGTGGCCAGGGATGCAGAGGCATTGATCTTGATCTTATAGTTCTTACATGATTGGACGAGTGATATGAGCGTTGAGTAGACTTGATGGAGCCAGCTTGGAACAGGATCAAACTGGATGTCTGGATTATAAAATAGATTGCCTAGAGCGTAGCATGCATTCCACTTGACCTTTACAAAGTTGAATGAAGTCGATGGCTCGCCTGCATTGACCACCAGCGAGTCGATCACTCGATCAATCAATGACTTGTTGTGATTCCTAACATAGTTATCAATCATGTTCTTCTGAGTCGACAGGTTGGTCTGTTGTAGTTGTTGGTCTGGTAGTGGTTGGTTGCCAACAGGACTTTGTTGTTGCTGTTGCTGTAGCTGATGTGGCTGTGGCTGCTGTTGTTGGTTCTTGTTGATCGTGTCAAAGATGTCTTGAATGTCGACTGGATTGGTGTTGTCCAGGAGGTCTTTTGGAACGAAGCGGGCAAAGTTGCCCAGGGCTCGAACAGCATTGCATCGAACTTTGGGATTGTCATAGCTGGCCAGCAACAGGACCTCGACGACCTTGGACAGAATGAGCGTTGGTATGTCATTGAACTCTTCGTTCTTGCGAATGGACACCAGGTGGTCGCAGAGGTTGGCAAGCGACCAGCACGCCTTGATCCTAACATTGATGTTGTTGTCACACATCGACTTGTACAGACAGCTGGCAGCCTTTGACAGGAATGTAGTGTCATCACTCAGTGTGTCCAACTTTACAAACATGCCAATGGTGCGACACGCTCCCGCGCGCACAAGGTACGACTCGTCAGACATCAATCCAAGTATCACTGTTACACAATGCAGTTGCATTGGTATTGGCAGACCTGAGAATATGTTTGAAGTCAAGTGTGAAAGGCAGTTGCAAATGGATGATCTAATCTGAGGCAGAGGGTCCTCAATCAATCCAGTGAGAGCTTGGAAGAACAAGTGCCAGAGTTGCTTCTCTACATTGGGGTTCTGTCATCACTTGTATTAGAGGGTGATGGTTCAATGTAGCATGGACCATGAGGAGATACTTACATAGGGGAGAGCATCAGTGGACTTTTGGGACTCATGGATGCACTTGGATACCTCTTCGATGGTCCGCGAGGCTTGGACGCGGAGCGTGGCGTCAAGGGAGGTGTTGGTGAGGATTGGGAACATGATGTTGTAGATGGGAGCGTGGTGTAGACAGAACACTTGGAAGTTGTGTTTGGTAAGGGCCAGTATACAAAGGATTGCCTCATTGCGTATTTGATCACCGTTGGCAGAGGTCGAGGCAAACTGGATGAACTTGTCGATGAGACCGGATGACTCTATCTCGGTGGTGAGTGCGTCAGGCACAGGTGGATCGGCCAACAATAATGATTGAATGCATCCTAATGTGGCCTGCTGTGTCTCCACGCTAGGGTTGAGAATGAATGGCGCCACAGACTTGAATAGAGTGCGCAGCAGATTCTTCTCCAACTTCTCATATGGTGTATTTGTGATCAGCATTGTAAGACACTTGATGGCCGTCACCAACAGAGGAGTGGGCGTAGGTGTAGGACTCGTTCGCTCCTGGTCCAAAACGCTTTGCAATGCCTTGTGTGACTCAATGATCATTGTAGCCAAGTTCTGTGAGTAACTTGTGAATGTTGTCGATTGTTGTGCCTGTGAATGTGGATGTGATTGTTGCTGGGTCTGTTGCTTGGGGATGGCCACCAAGAAGTCTTTGGAGCCGTCGTACATGGTGGTCAGCAGATGGAGCGCAGCCTGCCGCGCGCGGTAGTCGGCGTCGTACAGCGCGGTGGTGTACACAGATGGCATCGTGGACTTGAGCGGCAGGAATGTGGCCCAGTGTCCAAAGAAGACCTTGGGTGACGACTTGCACAGCGTCTGGAGCAGCGTGAGCGCCGAGATCCTAATCTTGGCGTACGTATGTCGTTCATCAAAGTCGCTGTCCGAGCTCGATATGCCATGTCCAAGTCCATCGCCCATGCCATTGTCCTGGCCGCCATGCTTCTTGGCGCGGTACTTGGGATTGAGTGACGAGGCGTCGACCTGATGCAGCTGCGAAGGCAGCACTGCATTTGGATTGATTGTGGTACCAAAGAACATCAAGCGTTTGAGCAGATTGAACAGCATCGATGCCTTGGAGTCGTACACCGACTTGCATTGCGTGAGCAGCAGTTGTAGCGATCGCAGCGTGCTGCAGGTCAACTTAATGATCTGCTTATCGTTCGAGGCTAGCTGCAACGCCAGCTTCTCCAAGTTGCTATACAGTTTCTCAAAGAGCATTGGATACAGTTTGTTCAGCTTTGATCCACATAACACTGTGATGTTACCGATTGATATAGTGGCCAATCTTCTAATCTCGTGATTGATCAATGTGTTGTTGTTGTGACCGTGACCATGACTGATTGATTGCAATGAGATCAATGATACCAGACTGTCCAAGAGAGGTTGATGGAACTTTGTTGGCAAATGTGGACCATTGTTATACAGCAATATTGACATTGCTTTGAGGCATTCACTTCTAATGTTCATTTGTTGATGCATTGAGAATGATGAGATTGAATGTGAAGGTGATGACGATGATGATGATGATGGTGATGACTTTGATTGATGATTGCTATGATGATGATGTTGTTGATGTTGATGTTGTTGTTGATGATGTTGTGGTGATGTTGATGATTGAGTTGGATTGAATTGAATATACTTTAAGAATAGTTGTAATAGACTTGCCAACTCATTTGTATAATCTTGTAACAACAACTGATTGTTCTGTGCAACAATACTAATCATTTGAAAGTATCTCAATGTAATAGCATCATTATTACAATTGCTAATTAGTTGACTTAACTTTAGTATCAACTGTATATAACTATCTTTGATATTGATTGATTTGCCAGTACTTGTACTTGTTGTCGATGATGTGGATGTCGTTGATGTCGTTGATGCAGACGATTGTTGTTGTTGATAGTATTGTATTGTATCATTTATAAGTGATACTATTGGATTGTTATCATTGTCTGATGATAATGAATATGATGATGATGATGAGTTTGAGTTGGGACTCAGTCCACTCTTATGTTGTAACTGATTGAATATACTATTATTACTACTAAAGTAACTATTATTATTTATATATTGTTGTTGTTGTTGTTGTTGCAAATACAATGTATCTGCCCTTAATACCAAGTCAGTATGTATCATTCTTATTATCCTTATTATCTTATTATTTGATTGATTATAACTCAGCCAAAGTGAAGTGAATGAATGAACATCAAAGTTGAGAAGAAATCTTTAAAAGTGTCATCTTGACGCTTTGGGTTCATTTCAAAGTTTAAACTTGAACTTGAAGTTGAAGAGATAAAGATAGAGATAGAGTTGATATCATCATGGATGTCAAACAAGCATTGAAGGATGCAAAGGATGCTTTAGATAAGAAGGATTATAATAGGATGGTTGAGATATGTAATGATGCATTGATGTATCATTCACAGAATTCAAACCTACATCTAATGTTGGGCATGGCTCAATTCAATCTCAATCTATACAACGACAGTGAGAAGTCATACCAAACAGCAATGACCATCACTCCTACATCACCATTCCCCTTAAGAGTATGTATACAATGTCCCTTCATCACTCATTCACTCATTCAATCAATCAATCATACTCACTCACTCAATCAATCATATTTAGGGATTGATGGATCTATTCCAAAAGACAGGTGATGTGGACAAGTTGATAAAGACAATGGAGGCACTGATACCATTGACACCGGATGCTGCAAAGAGTAGAGAGTTCCAATTTAAGTTGTTGGATATATATTGTAATAATCAGAGATTGAACGATGCATCCAAGTTGATCAAACAGATGTTAATGTTGCCAGACATTGATGAGTCGGCAAGGTTGAAGTTGTTGGTTAAGCAGGAGACCATGCAATATAACGAGACTGCCACCATCATCAAGGATCAGTCACAGGCCATCATGAAACAACGAAACATCCCTATCATCAATCCAGCCAAGCGTCATGTCATTGGCGCGGCCTCCCACACCGAGCAACAGAAGCAAGAAGTGCGCCTCATTGAATCTCAAGTCCAATCAGATGTCTACAAGACATTCAATGTAAGTTCCTTGATTGATCGATGCCACGGACCACGACCATGACATTGACGCGTCCCCTGTCACATGACCTCAGGTACAACTATATCAAGAACTGATCGCCAAGGGAGAGAAGGTTGTCGAGCTGGTTGGCGCCAGTGCAATGGAGACGATATATACAAACTACATCAATATACTTCAGAGGAAGAGCGTGGCTGAGAGTGTGCCGGCCAAACGCAGCGAGTTGCACAACGATGTGTACAACGCATGCGTCGCAATGAATAGACTGCTGCTGAATAGTTACTTCCCGTTGGAGACACTACTGGCTATGCTGGACGAGCAGGATGTGGACCGATCCAGCCTGCTCAGTCTCTCGCAAATGTTGGTGATGATGCACCCGACTCGAGGAGCCGGCTGGGTTGGACTCGGCTATCACATGGTTATCGTACTGGGCGATAGAAGCGAGACGACTCGCAAGGCCCTGGAGCGCGGCCTCACCACATCGCCTGGCTCATTGCTTGGCTACCACGCTCTGCTTCGCCTGCTCCTTGAGCGCGATGGTGCAGCCGCTCACAATCAGATCAGAGAGTTGGTGGGCAAGGCACTTGGGCAAGTTGCGCAGCGCGAGGTACAGGATCAACTGGTGCTCTCACAGCTCTTCATTGACATTCACTTGGTGCTGTCAGAGTCCTGCGAGAACATGGGCGACAGCGAGACCTCGGTCAAGGTGCTGGAGCAATGTCTCAAGCGCTACCCAGAGAATGGCCAGCTCCTCTTTGAGCTTGGACGCGCACACTATCGCGACTCACGATTCGACAAGGCCCTCACATGTTTTGCCGACATTGTTCGAACTCAGCCATCCTCGAGTGTGTACCGGGCACGCTCACTCTCATATCTCTCCTGGATACGCCTCCAGGACAAGGCTGATACCACTGACCCCGAGAGCATTCGTGCCGACCTTACCGAGTCGATGGCGATCGAGGACAGCTATCTCACACACTATCTCTTTGCGTTGCTCGCGCTCAAACTGAACAACACTAGCGAGGCCAAGAAGTGCCTCCAGAAGTCTGCACAGATGAATACTACATTTGCCCCAACCTTTGCTCAACTGGGCCTCGTCCTGCTTGCAGACAGCGACACTGATCGTGCCGAGAAGTGCTTCCGCAAGGCGTTGTCCCTGGATCTGCTCAACGGACAGGCCGGTCCAGCACTCAGCGATGTGCACATGGCCAACAAACAGCCCGACCAAGCGTTCAGGTTGTACAAGGAGATCACCCGACACTGCACTGAGAATCAACGACACTTCCAAAAGAACGTCGGAAGGTGCTCGTGGGCCTTCTACAGGCTGGCGCTCTATCAGATGGACATTGGCGAGCTGGATGCCTCATCGCAGTCCTTCCTCACCGCCATCAAGGGCGCGCCAAACAACGCCGTGTATTGGCGTGCGATTGGCGAGTGCTACAGACGCCAGACCAAGTACATCGCCGCGCTCAAGGCACTCAAACACGCCGAGACACTGCTCAATGAGAGCCACGAGGTGGTGCCCGAGCTCAACTACCAGATCGCCCTTCTCGACAAGACTTTGGGCAGCTACGAGGATGCCATCGACGAGTTTGACCTAGTGATGGTGACGCTCGAGTCCCACGTGCCCTCGCTCAAGGGCAAGGCCGAGTGTCTCTTCCTCCGGGCCAAGGAGTTCATGACCGAGGGACTGTACCATCGTTCGCTCGATTACTTGCAGCGCGCCCACGTCACAATCAAGCAGGCCATTGACAAAGAGCAGAAGTTTGAGAGTCTTTGGAAGTTGTTGGGTGACATCTCTACCCACTTCCATCTCTTGCCAACGACTCCCCACACCTTGGACATGCTGTCACAAGGCTCTGACGCGTATATCAAAGCCATTTCCATCGCTCATGGTCATGGACTCACTGGTCTCAATGCCGAGTCCTCACTCAAGGACCTGGCAATCAATCATTATTACCAATACATCAGGTACAGGGCACTCACGAACAGTGACCCCGCATTGCAGGAGAAGACCGAGGCGCTTTACAAGTCATCGATCAAGTTCGCCACACAAGCACTGAACATGCGATCAAACGATTGGTCGCTTTGGAACATCATGGGCGTGGTCCTGATGGAGCGCTACCCCAAGCAGAGCCAGCACGCATTCATTAAGTCAATTCAGCTCAACTCCTCTCAGTACATCCCATTCAACAATCTGGCGGCACTCTACACGCAGACACCGGGAAACACCGACTTGGCCAACTCTGCACTGTTGCTTGCTCGCTCAATCGACTCGGATGCGCCATCGATCTGGTCTCTCCAAGGACTGATACACGAGCTGGACGCAGGCAACATTGAGTTGGCGCACGCTGACTACATGCACATCTCGATCGCATTAGAGGAGCGCTCGATGGGAGATGCGATGCTGGGACAAGCCATCCTAGCCTACGCCCATGACGACCTTTCCAACGCAGAGCAGATCCTCTCAACGTACACCACTCTCTACGACGGCGTCACGCCTTCACTCTCACAGGCCTACAACTATCTTGGATTGATCTATGAGCGCAAGGCACAGTACACCCTTGCCGCTGAGCACTTCTCCAAGTCGATCAGCTTGCTCGCCAACCCCGATCAATCAGTCGCCTGTACAAACGCTGCCGCCACACTCACAGGCATTGGTCCGGAGAACGTCGAGAAACAGGCCGCGGGACAGACGTCTGCGAAGCGACTGTTGGAAGTGAACCTTGCGCGATCACAGTACAAGTCGGGAGACTACACAGGATGCATCAAGACACTGCAGGCGTATACTTTGGCGAGCCCAACACCTGGAAACAGCGCGATTTGGGAGCTGGTGGCACTGAGTCAGCACAAGTTGGGACAGATCGATCAGGCCGTCAAGTCCTACCAGAGCGCTATCGGAAGCCTGGCTGATGATGGACAGAAGGCCACACGCCAGAGTGTGTTGCTGGTGTCACTGGCCATGATACTCTACGCGAGCAATCGACTGAAGCAATGTGAGCAGGTCATTGAGCAGGCGTTGACTATCGACAAAAAGTGTTTGCTGGCTCACTACCTCAAGGCGACGATCTATCTCCAGGCTGGCGAGTTTGAAAAGTCTACGGCAACAATCGCCAACCTCAAGTCAACAATCATGTACGTGCCACTTGAGTGCTATATGATCGAGGCAGCCATAGCCCTGCGACAGAACCAGTTTGAGTGCGCCAGACAGCACTTGCTTAAGGCCTGTCACTCATACCCACAACAGTCCAACACCTGGAAGTGTCTGTTGGACCATCTGCTACAGCATCAGCCACATCAGAGCAGCCCATCGACAATCAAGTCCTTGGTCGCCCTGTTGAACCGTCGTCAACAGATCCATGACAACAGCCTGGAGCTGAGCACAGCCCGCGCACATCTAATCCAAACATCACAGTCTGCTCTGGACAACATCAAGCAGTCGACTCAGATGGTCAAGAGAATGATAATGCAGCGTCCACTCGACCATGGTGCGTGGTATGCTCTGGCCAACCTCTTGTTTATCCACGCCACTCACACCAATGATGCGGACGATCTCCAGGCAGCAATGGCAGCACACGACACCGTTGCCACATTCGCCAACAACTCAGACAAGCTGACTCAATCACAGAGGACTCAGCTCGATCTACAGAGAGCTGAGGTGTTGTTGCTGCAATCTGCTAGTAAGGAGGAATTTGTCAAGCTTCATGCCACATTGATGAAGCAGTACTCCAACGATGCCAAGACATTGGCATTGCTCACAAGACTCCTCGCCAGGCAGAAGATCGTGGAACAAGGCAACGACTCCAAGGAGGCAGTACAGCTCTACAAGCAGGCCATCACAAAGGACCCACACAACATCAGTTTGTACCATGTATGTATCACTCAATCACTGGCACGGCAATGTTGATGCCCATCCGCCCGTCCACCCGCTGACTCATTCACGCACATTAATAGGAGTTGGCACAAGTTTATGAAGAGTTAAGATTATTTGATGCTGCGCTACTTTGTTTGAACAAGTCATTGGAGATTGCTAACAGCAGCAGTAGCAACAGCAATGTCAGCAGTGGCAACAAGGAGCAACAGGTGTTTGTGACGACATGCAGGATTGCACGTCATCATTTGATGTTCAAGCGAACAAAGGACGCCTCTAAATTGATGGACTCGTTGGACAGTGCGAATCAATCAAAGAATCCATTGGTACAACTACTTCGTGGTATGTCTGGTGTGTTGGCCAATGCCGACAAGAAGACACAGAACAAACAAGCGACCAATGAGTATGACAACTGCTTTGCCATGCTCAATGAGGCTATCAATACATACTCACGTCAGCCTCTTGCCAACTACTATGCCATGTTGGCTGGATCGAGTGGATCCAATCCACTCATCAGTGGCAAGCGTGAGGAATATGTATCTCGTGAGCAGTTGTCCAGCCCGCAACTGCCATCCCAGACTTGGACGTCTTCAAAATAAAAAGTCGCGTCATTTCACACCTTCATTTCATTCATTCATTCACTCAATATCTGTTACAAAGAGATATTATCGTATTATTACATTATATAGATAGAGAGAGATGTCTTCAGTATTCAGAGACTTGATTGAAGGAGAATGTGCCGAACCCAATGCAATCGGCAACTTTGTCAATCAATTCACAAGTGACAGATCTGGAATGTATCATGTATGTTGTTCAAGAGTCAATTGAATGAATGAATGAATGAATGAATGAATAGCAACATCTAACACATACATCAACAACAGCATGGATGGGAGCGCGAGCAACATCAACATCAACATCAACATAATAGATTCCCTCAAGATCATCTTGATGATGAACAGAGACACTTTGATGATATATTTGAACAAGCAAACTATGATGATAATGACTTTGACGCTATGTTGGATAGGAATAATATGAGGATGCCACCTGGTCATATTCATGAGAATCAAATGGAGCTACATCTTGGCTCATCGACAACACCATCCACTCTAACAGGTGAACTGAAACACTTCTTCAAAGACTTCCTACTCTCATCACAGGCACATGTATGTTTGATACATGTTCATCTCAAACATGTACACATACTGACTCACTCAATCAATCATGTACTACTAGCACTTGATGCCACCAATACCATTACAAGGAGATGTTAGATTGACTAATGGAGATAAGATGAAGATAAGGAATAGAAGTGAAGTACTTATAAGACATATGAATGAGGGTCAAGACAAGTCATATGAGAATGATCAACTTGGTAGACTGTTTGATGCGCTTGGCATCGAGCATCAAGAATCATTCGACGACTTTGACACTGCATGGGGAAATGACAACATCAACAACATGGATAATGGACTGGCCAGAGACAGCATTGGCAATCATCAATGGCAGGACGAAACATTCGCACATGGTGTGCCAGACTATCTAGACAGGGAAGAAGATGACGACCAGCAGGAGGACTACGAGGACGAGGACTATGAACAAGCATGGGACCGAGCACACTTGGAGGACGAGGAGGAGGACTTTGATGATTATGACAACCAATGGAATGAGGACAAGGATGACTTCAATCCATTCGAAAGTGCATGGCGTGCCGGCGAGGATCACTCTGTGGAGGCGGCTTGGGACGAGGTCGCCCGAAAGACCTTTGACGACCCAAGACTGAGGCGCAACAATCTAATGAGTCGATACAACACTGGCGAGTCAGAGCAGCGCTGGGTCGAGGACTACGATCAATTCCAAGGCACAGTGTCTGACGAACGACTACAAGAGTATCAATTCGTTATTGATCATGCGAGAGATGAGGACACATTTGAATCTGGCATGAATCTGTTTGACAAGGGACTGATCGCTGACGCCATCATCTCGCTGGAGAGCGAGGTCATGCGCAACCCGACCAACTCTGAAGCATGGATGTACCTTGGCATGGCTCATGCTGAGAATGACAAAGATCAACAAGCCATCACATGTCTACTCAAGTCCATCAATCTTGATCCAACCAGTCTTCAAGCGAGGGTATGTTTGTTGGTAACTTGGAGCGCACCAGCAGCACATTAGACTGACACATTCACATTCACATAGATGGCACTGTCCGTGAGCTATACCAACGACTTCCAAAGGGAAAGAGCTTTGGAGACTCTGGTTGAATGGTTGAAGAACAACCCTTCGTATAGACATATGAATGTGAACATGCCAGAGGCAGACGAGAATGAGTTTATGGACACTTGGACAAGACATAGACATGTGTCCGAACTGTTCTTGGAGGCTGCGAGAATGCGACCCAACAATTCGGACCACGACGTGCAGACTGCACTGGGTCTGCTCTACAACATGTCCTACGAGTATGATAAAGCGGTCGACTGCTTCAAGGCCGCCCTGCAGAACAATCCAAGCGACTACCAACTTTGGAACAAGCTGGGCGCGACACTGGCCAACAGCAATCGTAGCCAGGAGGCACTTGGCGCATACTTCCAAGCACTGGAACAGAAGCCAAGTTATGTACGCGCTCGCTCAAACCTTGGAATCAGCTATCTGGCACTGAACATGTATACAGAGGCTGCACAGACGTTCTTGGGCGCACTGTCCATCCATCCCGAGGCAGTACACATCTGGGACAACCTCAAGATGGTCTTCCGACTAATGGAGCGCAATGACCTCGTTGACAAGGCTGACAACAGGGATGTCAACGACTTTGTCCAAGACTTTAAGTTCATGTAGACCAACTCCATCAATTCGCATCGCATCGAATCGCATCACATCGATCATTCAGTCAATCAATCAATCAATCATTGCACTTGCATTGACATCAATACAGCAGGTATATGTCTATGTGTGTTTGTTTATGTACATGCTTCGTCTTGTCTAATCTTCTAGTCCAGTGTAGTCTTGTCTTGTTGTTGAGCTTGTTGGAACAATCGATCAATCTCATAGTATAGTTTATCTTCATCATTGATACGATGCTTGAACAATAGCTTCTTGTCCACCATGCATACTGGCACATCATACTTGTACAAATCAAAGTACTCCTTATGTATGGGCAAGTCTACATCAATCTCCTCTATAACTATAAGTTCCTTATCACTCTTGTTCTTGTCTATCTTATTCTTTATCTTTAAATCATCTACTAACTATGTTGATTGATTCAATGTTGAGTCAGTCAGTCGAGTCGGGTCAATCGAGTCGATTGATGAGCCTGCCTTACATCGTTAACAACGGGAAACAATATCTCTCTGGCGCTTATACATAGTGAGCATGAAGGTCGTGAGTAGAAACGTATAGTAAGTGGACGTAGTATCTTTAGAAGCATCTTATATGTATATGTATATCAATCAAAGTGTAGACGACAATGAGAAGTAAGACTATGTGTAAAAAGTTGATTGATTGATTGAGTTGTCTTGGCTAGCTCGTCAACAAACTTGATTGTCTGACGTCCTCAATCAATCATTTATTCGTTCGTTCGTTCATTCGTTCATTCGTTCGTTGGTAATGTACAAGTTTAAACTTAGATAACTGGCAGGCAACCATTTATCAAGATGGATTAGTTCCTTTCCTTGAGCCTAATGTCAGTAATTGATTGGTTTGGATTGGATTAGTCACTGTGATGCCACGCCATGCCACATCAGTTACAACTGCTCACTTACCTGTTAAGTCGTTCGGTCAACTCGTCTGTCTCAACTTGCTGAACCTTCTCATTCGGTGTACAACCCATCTCCATGCCCATGGTCAATCCATGCTCGTCCGCCACCTGGGAGATGAGAAGGTCGACCTGGTCGGCTGGAGTAGTTAGTGTCGTGGTCTGGTTCATGGCGTTCTCCACGTAGACCGACTGCACGTCCAGATCCTCAAACTGTCGCTCGAACTGGTCCATCACCTGGGTGATCTTCTCCAGGTTCATCTCGCGCATCGACCTCTCCATCGACTTTACAATGCTGGCCATTGAGCCTGTCACTGATTTCATTCTGACGGCAGTCTCTACGCGTGATGCCACGGCATCTATTCTTGATGCCAGTCTCAAGTAGTTCAAACTTTGGTTCTTCTCCCTAATAGCATTCTGTGCGTATATCTTTGCACCCTCCATATTACCCTGCTCAATGGCCTTCTTCAGCTTTAACTTTTGTGCCTTCTCGCTCTGTTCCGACTTCTTTGATTGTCTCTCCAATGTCTTGGCAGTGAACTTCAATTGAAACAGTTGGTCTTTTTGATTTAATGTTTGCAGCAGGATACTAGTTTGTTAACATCTTCCATCATCCATGGAGTATTTTTATCCAAACAACATACTCTCCATTTGATTGAATGATTATTGATTGTGATAATAATTATTTATTATTAAGATAAGTGGTAATGTTAGTGTGTGCGAGTTGAAGTAAGAGTTGTGGCCTTTATCACTTTCCCCCAAACACACACACAACACAACCCTTTCCTAAGCACACAAGCCTGTGTTTTTGAGGCTCCCAACCCTCATTCTTTAGGAGTAGATAAACGAATACCACCACCTCAGCACACACACACCACTTTATCAAGTCAGATGAATGAAAGAATACCCACTCCCATTATATTAAACAGTTATAATACTCACTACTACTTCTCATTCACTCAGAGGCACTCGAGCACTCATTCATTCATAGCATAGCATTCACAACACATCACATCTCTACAGCATTAACAACCTGCAGCCATCACCAATCAATATCATCAATCAATCAATCAATCCAATCAACACAACACACAACACTCTCATCAAGGAGAGTGAGGAAGCAAAGGCATAAGGACACAAAGCCAGTCATTCAGTCTCAGTCTCAGTCTCAGTCAGACTCACAAAATACACATAATATTACTTCCATTTACTAAGAGAGATTAGAGATAAGAGATTAAAGAAGAAGAAGAATTAGAGGATGAAATTCTTTGGCTCAATATTCAATAGATCAAAGGTTAATTCATTGACTTCACAATCTTCAGAGTCATTGTTAAAGAATGGAAGTGGCAGTGGAGGAGCAAATGGAACAGGAATGCTTCGTTCAAAGTTCTTGTTGGTAGCAAGTATATTTGCCGTGACGATATTCCTCAGCTTTGTATACTTCAATTCCGCTCAGAAACAAACCAGTGTCAGTGATGAGACCATCATCATCAATAATAATAATCGTCATCTGATGCAAAAGGATCGCAAGGAGATATCGATCAGCTTCTGGGAGACGCCCTACATCGACAGGGAAAAGACGGGCATGCTGCACAACCCCGTCCTCAACGGACCCTATTCAAGGAGCGACAGTACCAAACAACAATCAAACGCCAATCCATCCTCCTCATCGGAGGCACACACTGGATATCGCGACAGGCGTCTGCACGCCGACCATATTAACGGAGAGTCGGGCAGACTTGTCAAGGTCCCGCTAAGCGAGCGAGCGGCCGTCATTGAGGACGGCGAGTGCGAGGTCTCATGTCTGTTCACAAATGACAATGACAACATACCCTTTGCCGACTTTGTCATGTTTGACCCATCGCACATCCATCCGGACAACTGGCGCAGAATGCCCGTCAACCTGCCCGAGAAGCACCAGCATCAGCGCTTCGTGCTGCTCAACTATCACTCCACCAGCCAGTATCCAATCATTGGCGACAAGCGATTCCGTGACATCATGGATCTGGAGTTCAACTTCACCACTCAGTCACCGCATCGTCTCTCACTGGCATGTCCGCCCGATCACAAGATGACCCTGGAGCAAACACAACAACTTCTAATGGACAAGTCTTTGACGGCCACTGCCGCCACCAAGACCAAGAACATCATTTTCCTTTCGTCCAATTGCAAAGCTGGATTCGCCAAAGCAAGAACTGTAAGTCTCAAAGAGCCAATAACAACGTACAGTCATCAATCTAACATATCATATCCAGAACTATGTCGCCGAGATGATGAAGTATATTCCAATTGATGCGAAAGGATCATGTCTTTTGAACACCACCGACCCAATTGAACTTAAGGAACTGGACACTAATGGACGTGTGGCTGCCAACATCGAGCTGTTCAAGCCATACAAATTCGTGCTGGCCTTTGAGAACGAGAACTCTACCGACTATATCACTGAGAAGGTGTATAGTGCGCTGTTCTCGGGTGCCATCCCCGTATATATGGGTGCTTCCAACATTGATGATTGGGTGCCCACTGGATCAATCATCAAGACGTCCCTGTTCGCCTCAGCTCGTGGACTGGCCGATCACCTGAAAACCCTGCTCGAGGACAAGGCTCAAATGGAGAGCTACTTTGCTTGGAAGAAGAAGCCGCTCGAGGCCAAGGTCGTCGAGAAGCTGTCGATGTGCATCAGTGGCTTCAAGTCAAAGTGTGAGATGTGCAAGCTGGCCTACTCACTCTTGTCCGACGAGCAGTACGCCTTCAAGGAGACGACGTTTGGCGAGAAGTCGCACTACCAGCCATCACATCTAAATATGGAGGGCAAGGGCGACCACATCAAGGTGGGCGCAAGCGAGGCATGCGCCACATGCTTCGATCTAACTGATCACTACACATTGATGCTATGGGTGAAGCCATCGTCATTCAGTGATCAACGTCTGATCGATAAGGGAACCGCTGGAAAGGTGGATGGATTCGACTTTGACATCCAAAAGACATCGACTGGAAGAGGACTGGTGAGGTTGTGTGCCGCACACAGTTGTTTCTCATCGCATATCAGTATATCCAGTGATGTATGGTCACATGTTGCCGTTGTATTCTCTGTAAACAATCCAGATCCACATGACAACAATGTCCGATTCTTTGTCAATGGACGACCAGACATCCCAACCGAGCACATCTACTCAACCGCCACCAACAAACATCCAGTGACAATTGGCAAGAGTGCATCACATGGACCAATGTAAGTCATCAATCAATCATCATTCATTCAATCAATCAATCACTCACTCATCTCAACTACATCCACAACCTTATAGGGAGGCTGGAACATATCATGGAAGATTGGACAATATTGCAATATTCAACAGATCATTGAATGGACAAGAGGTCGTGCAGTACATGTGGAAGAAGCCAGATTACAGTGACCCATCACTACTGCTCTACTATGACTTTGACTACTCATCTAGAATCAGTAACACTGATCGTACGATGGTATTCGACAAGTCAATGTATGCCAACCATGGAAAACTCGAAGCTGGTTCCAAAGAGGATGTCTCTCAACGTGTCATGTCACCTGGTAAAGAGTATGCCTTTAACAAGTGCTTGTAGTGAACTTCCCTTTAAGCCCACCCAGGGGCTGTCTACGCAGCCACACAGGCCTGGGTGTGATCATGGATGGATTGATGGCTTGGTGGGCGAAGGTGTAAGTTATCGTCACCAAACATCAACAACCATTAAATTATAAATAACCAAACACATTAATGTAAACATACATAACAACATCATTACCAACCAATGACCATCAATCATACATGACATGAATGGATGGATGGTGATGTACATGGCTGGGATGGGCGACTAAGTAGCCCAATCGCACAGCGAAGTCTTTTGTCGATTCATGTCACAGGTCATCCAATCCCACCCGATGTATCGCCCCACAAATATATTCGAACAAGTCAATGTCAAGGCCGTCACTGATCTGTTGACTCAATCACATGTTATTAAGTTTTTTTTAGAGGTCCAAGGTTTAGATCTCGCTGATTCGTGGACCTCCGACTTTTGATGATTGGCGCAAAATCGACCAATTGCCCCTGTGCAACCCGATTTTTTTTTCTTGCCTGTGTCATGTTTTGATGTGAGTCCAACAGGGACTTGTGTTTGGTTACTGACGAACCCTCCACCATTGCTATTATTTACTTTACCTATTCGTCAACGAAGGAACATCAATCACAGTTTAATTTCTATGGTCCAACCCATATGCCGGGGCATCGATACCAATGTCGCTCAGTTGGCTAACATGCCAGGTGGCCTAACATCAAGGTGAGGGGCCTTGCCTTTCATCTTTTTTAGCCTCACACAAAGAGACAGATAACCAATCAGTACTGCAAACATGATGTATTGAGCTTGCAAATACATACTTCATACACGTTATAAAGTCCATCCATCAATCAAAGGTTATACGTCTGTCTGTCTGTCTTTCTGTCTGTCTGGCTGTCTGTCTTACTTGCCTCACTTACTTACCACGCGCACATCTTGGCATGCTTTGCGAGTTAGTCAGCGTGCAAGTGACATCCATCAAACAAACATTGTTTGTTGTCTTTACTTATATTATTACTACTATTATTACTATTTATTACTATTATTATTACTATTACTTTACCCTGTACAATATATTAGAATAATCAGATTGATTGAGTCAGATCAATCATGGCGACATCAGAGAAATCATTCACATCTTCAGTGTCAGACGACTCGTCCTACCTAAATTGGATAAAGAGATATACAACAAATGGAGCCTATGCAATATTATACGCGATGGTAGATGGTAACATCTTTCCAAAGTTCTTCATCATAATCAGTACTCTAATCGAATTTTTTGGTATGTTTCCATTTTAGTATGGTGTGGTGTGTATCCGAGGCTGGAACCATTCCAGCCCCCCACACCTCCCGCCAAGATCATATACTCACTCAATCAATCAACCAATCACAATCAATGGTGATAACAGAGTTACTCAGCTTTGCATTTTATAGGGATTATTTCCCATGGCCACAACAGATACAGTTCATGACAGAGATATACTCGATCATTAATAAGACACCACTGTCATCATATCCAGTGTTTACAATATTCTTTTGGCTATCACAGTTTATATTTTATGTAGCAATATTCAATACGGCATTCATGGTCTATCAATTCCAACGATCAAACTATCAATACCTGCTGCCCATCCGCACACTGCGCCTGTTTGTTGCGGGCCTGGTGACATTCCTTGTGATCCCCCTGGTGTCACTCTGGAGCATATCATTCAATTGCCAAGGCGGCTACATCATCCACTTCCCCAAGCCTGTCACGTGCTACTCGGGCCTCAACCTGGTGACCATCAGTTTGTCGATCATCTCGCTGCTGATACTGGTGCCCTACTCGGCCATCACATGCTCGACCTATTTCGAAATGGATCCGCATGTCAAGAACACATTCTCCAGGATGAATGCACGGTATGAGCTGTGTCTTCTGGGGTTCAAGATCGCACTCACTCTACTCTTCCAACTGTTGACTGTATCCCAAATGGCATTATCAATCATCCTAATCATATCAATGTCAACAATATTATCATTATCAATCATTATAATGCCATTCTATAATCATAGACTTAATCAATTGGTATGTTAAATTGTCTTAAGATGTGAGTGGATCTATTCCAATTGGACATGGATACTAATTAATTATTATTATTATATTTTAATATTAGAGAACCGCGCTCATGGCAGTGTGTCTGTGGGCCGCAGTATGTCTAATGATCGTACTTCAGATCAACAATGCAAAGGACATCCGAATCATGTATATTTTCTTTGGTGGTATTATCCCCGCCTTTTTAATTGGTGCGGCGGCAATTGGTATGTTCTTCACTCCATCACCATCAATCACTCATTCATCACTCTAGATCGCATGTCCATCACTCAATCACCAAACCAAACATCCTGGATCACTCATTCAATCGCCCCGATCACAAACTAACATTCAATCAATCAATGAATAGAACTGCGTCGAATGTACTTGGCTAAAAGAGTTCGGGATTTCCAGAAGAATGTGTTGGAGGATGGAGGTGATTGGAAACCATTTTTATTGTCGATAGATTATGAGATTGCTTCAAGATATATTATAGGCAATCCATTGCATAAGTCTGATGACGCCAGGAAGAAGAGAGAGCAGGGTATCGAACTCATGAGCTCACTCTACGCCTACGCCTACAAGCTCACGCCACGCTCACACTCGCTCCTCAAGTCCTACTGCTACTTCACCAAGATCTTCAAGAAGGACCAGGTGCAAGCCAACGCCCTGCTCGAGAGCCTAAAGGCACTCAACCCTCGATGGGACATCAACTTCTTTGTCTATCACCAGGAGCGTGCGCGCGAGCGCACCAATGAGACCGCGGGCTTTGGCCCCAACCCCAAGATGCAGCACTTCATGGCCTACGTGCAGTACAAGCGCCTGGGGCTGCTGTCGCGCAAGTTCCATCTCAATACACTGAGGTGCATCCACAAGTTTTGGTCGATTGCCGCTTCAAAGAATGCCAGCGAGTTTGCTCAGTTGTCCAGGCAGTCGGCGGCCATCACGAGGAATGAGTCCAGGGCCAACAGATATTACAAGCGATTGTTGGAGATGCATCCCAACTCGAGTCGTATCCTGCGTGACTATGCCATCTTTGTCGAAGACGTGCTCAAGGACAGCGACAAGGCCAAAGAGTTGCTGGACCGTGCAGCCAAGATTGATGAGGAGAACAGTGTGCTCAGCCATCCCCCACTTCCAACCTCAAGTTCAGCGAATGCCAATGTGATGCCTGGTGCAACACCCTCGACCCCATCATCGCCATCGTCATCCTCGTCCTCAATGTCCAATGAGATTGAGTTGGAGCCACTGCCGGTGCCATCACCAGCCTCTGGCGTGTTGATTAGGAGTGGCGATAACAATGACCGCATGAGGGTAATGGCACAGGAGGAGGAGGAGACCACTTTGGAGAACTTGCCAGAGCACTCAATTATACCAAAGGTCACTGGCACCACCGACCCACTCGACCGAACACTCTCAAACATGTCCTCGCAACATAGTACATCGAGCAACTCACTAAACTCCTCTCAGAGGATGCACAGGTTTGGTGAGATTGAGCCCACATTGGACCAGCCACCTATTCTGGATGGCAAGGTGGCGGCAGTTGCCGTTCCTGTTGAGACCAAGGCCGACCAGGAGATCAGGAAGCGCAATCAACCAGTGCGCAGGCTCAACTATGTGTTGATATTGGCAACAGGGCTGGGAGTGCTCCTGATGATGGCCATATTTACTCATCTGTTTGTTAGGCTCCAGGATCAAACATATGCAGTGACGAGACTCAGGATCACAGGCTCGTACGTCACCACCGCCAGCAACATTGCATTCTACATGCGCTCTGCACAGGTGGCCGCGCAGGCCTACGCCAAGAACCCGACCGTGGCAAACTACAACACCACACTCAATCAAACAATGACACTCTGGCGTCGATCAGTCCAACTGATGAACCTTCACAATGCGATATACTATGGCGAGCGAACCATTGTCAACTATGATCGTGATCACTACAAGCTGGTGACGGGACGACCCGTCACAACTGGTATCGACACAGGTGCTCGCATCTTCCTCGAGTCTGACTTCAACAAGACCAAGTACGAAGTGCTGCCCGGCTCAGAGATGTACGAGTTCTACCACGCCAAGAACATACAGACTTACACACTAGGCGTGGACGGCGCGCTGATACCCAACGACTCAGTCTCACTCTATGACGTGATACCGCAGCGTGTTCAGTATGGTATCGACCTGTCACAATACCCAGTCAACTCGTCGTATTGGACGCCGGCACAGTCTGACTCTGACCCCAACTTCCAATGGGTCACGGTCAACACCAAGAATGTAGCGCGATCATTGGTAACATTGTTCTTCAAATGGAAGGACAACACAATCCAGCTGGAACGAGTGTTGATGCTTGTGAACATTGGCATATCCATTGGAGTCCTGTTGTTGATACTGGTGTTCAACATATTCATGGTGCGTCCAATCGTCAACAAGATTGTAAACACCAAGATCGAGGTGTTGGGCGCATTCCGAACAGTACCAAAAGACCTGGCCGATCACATGGCCAACCTACATCTCAAGCGAATGTATCAACTCGAGGCTGAGATGAAGCAACATCAACCTAACAAGCAAGGACATGACTCTGGCCTGGACACACCCACCCTGGACTCGGGCGACACCCCTGGCAAGCCTTCAAAGATCCAGTTTGCTGACTCTACATATGATGAGTCTGCGCCAACGTCGCCCAAGGACATGGAAAAGGACAATGACAATACCCTGGCAATCACACACGACAACATGCTCAAGAAGATGAAGACAAGGGTGTCGAGAAGCCTTCATCGAAGATATATTGTAGCCGAAGTGATCGTTGGATTCTTGATCCTGGGATTGTTGGTGTCTACTTCGGCACAGATGAACAGAATTCTGGTCAAGACCAATCAAGTATATTATGCCGAAGGTCAAGCAGCATACATCAGAATGATATTGTATTATGGCCAAGAGATCATTTATAATCCAGTGATGCGCGAGGATATGCAGACAGGCATTGGCGAGTCGGTCGCGGGCATGGAGGACGACTACCACCAGCTCAAGCAATGGCGCAACAATGACAAGATGGATGGACCCGACTTTTATTACAACACAAGAGGCACATGTCTTCGCAAGCTGGACCCGTGTCTGAAGGAGGGCGACAAGTACTATGATATTATCGAGCAGGGTTTGGACGTGATCACACTCAACTACTTCAGCTCAGGTCGCAATCTATCGGCCAACAAGAATGCAACCGAGTTGACGCCGGCCAACTACTATTGGGGCTACATCAAGATGCAGTCTAAAGAGGACCTGTACGACGGCACCGACAACTATGCCTATGAGATTGGCGATCAACTGGTCAACTACGTTCAAATATGCTCACTGTCCACCATCGTCCAAGCTGTACTATTCTCATTCTTTATAGTCATTATTTACTTTATCTTCTTCCTGCCCTTTGTACGACAACTTCAATTCGAGTCCCAAAACACTGTTTCCATGCTCAATGTAAGTAGATGTTCATGGCAGTGGAAAACTATAACTTGGAAATATTTCCAATCACTAATTAATCAATCAATCAATCAATCACAGATGCTTCCAAAAGAACAATAGGCAATATATAACAGATTCCAAAATAAATGAAAGAATGAATATATGATTCCATATTATCAACAATTTATTACTGATTGCAGTAATTCTGGAGAAGAGATTGTAATAATACTAAACAAGTTAAATTGAAACGTTGAGTTCGCCTTTGACTTCATCTGAGACATTGAGCTCAATGTCAATATCTAAACCTCCTGAACTCAATGTGTTGGATGATTGAGCAAAAGAATTCATTCTTCCACTTGATACTGAACCTTTGCTAGCCACAGTCGCTTTGAAAGAGAGTGAAGTAATTGATCATATTTAATTTATTAATTTATTAATATTGATTATTTAATTTATTATAATAATATATTAATGATGATTATTATCACAATCGTACTCAGTTGGACTGTCTGGGACAGAGAGGCAATATTGGGATTATGTTCCAACTGAATAATGTTTGAGCTCTGTCCAAGAAGAGTCACTAGAACAGGACCAGCTGAACGCTGGGGAGTGCAGGTGAATTCATTGTCCTTCACCATAACAATGTTCTGGCAATCAACCATGTCTACGCTGATTGAGATCAATGAAAGGAGATCAGAATAGATCGTTTGAGAGCAGTGCAGATCAACGACAACTGTGACCAAGTTGCCCTTGAATGCGACCGAAGAGAGGGTTTGAGAGGCTGATTATGTTTGAGTGTGAGAGTGGAGTTTGAATATTAGTTTATGGGACGGAATGATTCCCCCTCATGGATTGATTGATTGAATGATAAACTTACTGTAGTAATATGGCTGGGAGAAATAGGTCATCGAGTTGCTGTAGGTGAAAAGATTGCAGCTCAAGCATCCAGTACATTGAGAGAGATTGCATTGCTTGATGTTGTTGTCAATTGACTGGCAGGGAGGTTTGTAGTTTCCAAATTGAATGAATGATGAGTCCAGCTGCCAGAGACAATGGCCATCTGAGAATCTGAGCTGTAAATGACACTGGTGACTTTGGGTCTGAACAGGTGGGTCGAAATGATGTTGCTAGTCACTGAGTTGCCATGTACCGAGAGTGTGGAAATTGACTCCACTGGTGTCGCAACCATGACAATGACAGTGTTGGAGGAGACCTCGATATTGTTGGTCGAGTAGGTGTTCGAACCAATGGTTGCGTTTCTCGTGGTGTTAAAGTTATCGCCATTGATGGTGATCATGGCTGGTCCTGTGGGTGGCTGGACTGAAGGGTAGGTTGCGGTGTTGATTGTTGGAATATTGATCAAAGATTGGCATGATGCTGACATAGGATTGTTTGGGAAGTTTATGGTCAGCTCCACCAAGACATTCAATGTTGATTGATTGTAAATTGCTGAAAGAGGGGAGGGTGGAGTGAACTTGAGTGATTTAGTTGTTTCAACCACTTGTTGGGCAGACACCGTCACAGAGTTGATCTTGAGGGTGAAGTCCACTTGAGTATTGTTCGAACTTGTGATCCCGAGGTATAGTCCAGTTGCGTCGAAGCCAGTTCTGTCAAGTTTGACACTAGTTAGTACTGGCTGAAGATAGATCTGCATGGCGTTTGACTCGACACCAGAGTTCTTGATGAAGATAGGTCCCCATGAGAGATTGTAAGAGTCTAGATTCTTGAACAACAACATTGAGGAGGAAGAAGATTCATCAGACCTGATGGTGTTGGACATCTGGGTCAAATATGAATATGGTGAGAAGTTGGTTCCAGTGATAGTCAACATCGAGCCATTGTTGATCCAAGTCTGTTGGTTAAATGTTGGTGTGAAATCATAAGATATAGGTCCAGAGTACACCCCAAAGCAATAGGCCGTGAGTGTTCCAGAGGGTTGTGCACCTTGACTAATAGTGCATGTTTGGATGGAATTATCGACAATGGTGCAGACCACTCCTGCTCCTGCGATCAAGACGGCACCGTAGGCAAAGATACCTTCCACTTGGAGTGAAATCGATGAATAATAATAGTTTGTAGTGATTGAGATGATAGTTGGTGTTGCCTTTGGAATGTCAAGATTGAATGGAATGACGCTGGAGATTGAGTTGATGGTGACGTTGACTGGCAAGGACGCTGGAGGTGATGGAATTGGAAGGGTACAAGTCAATCCACCGCCTTTGATCTCGTTCTTGATGCCAGTGCAAGGTACCGATCCAATAGTGATCTACACTGGATAGAGTCTGCCACCACTATCATTGAGATTCAGGAAGTATCCATTGAGAACTACGGTGATCTGTCCTGGGGTGATGAGGTTGCTGCTGTTGGTGTTGGAGATGGTGGCTCTCGATATGACTAGCTTTGCTTGGTGATGTAAGGTCCAGCAGACACACCACCGGACGATATATTAAAGGTTCCAATGATTCTAACATTGAATGGCACAATGAATGTGGCCTTGTCGTGGGTTGTAACCGGTGAAGCGAGGACATTTGTTCCATCAGAGAATGAGACAGTGGTGGATGGAGTGAAACCTTCGCCATTGACAACAAACAAGTTTCCATTGAATGAGTAAGGACCAACTGCAGGACCATAGTCAAATATGATGGGGAGCAAGGACGTATTGGTCTTGTACACACAGTTTATGGTCTTCTGGAGTCCAACTCCGGGTGGCACGGGTATCTCGTTGCAATACAAGGGGTATTTAGGTGGGATGGCCTGAGAATCCAAATTGCATGATATAATTTGGGAGAAGCAAGTACTTATGACTTGGAGGGTACCGCCGGCAGTTGGAACAGCTGCGGTGACCTTCACAGATGAAACTGGGTATATGTCGGCGTAGGATTTGTAGCCGTAAGCCTCTATACTGATTGTTTGAGGTGAAGTGAACCAAAAAATACCAGTCAGGTCCATAATAATCGATGTTGAGTTGATGAACTGAGTTTTAACCCAATTGCCATAACTTCGTATCTCAAATTCGTAGTTATCTCCATCGAAGTTGTCAATGTTCATGGTCATCTGGGATCTCCTGGCGATAGAAGCGCAGCACTGGCCGAGGAAAGTTGATTGAGAAGCTAGTGTTGGATTAAACGTTGACCTTATCAATCATGAATGCACCACTGAGTTTGCCTCCACCGCGAGGGTACTGGACTACCATCTGCTGGTTGTTGTCCGAGCGAACCGGAGTAAAGATGTAGGTTTCACCAAAATTGGTATAGACTATGTAGATGTTGGTCTGTTCTCCATTGGACTGATAGGAGTTGAGGAAATAACCTTGGACCGTGAAATTTCCTCCGAATACGCTGAGAGACACTGGTGGGCTGGTGATGTATGCGGTCAGATCGACCTGGATCATGTTGGAATTGATACCGTTGACTATCAAGTACAGTAGGCCATTTCGGGATTCGGTGGGAATGTTGGCAGTGATCACTGTTGGTGTCACTGATTCTGGTGGGACTTCAATTGTGAGTGTGCCAAACTTTATCACAAGTGCTTGTGTGCCAAAGTTGCTTCCAGTACTTGTGATCACAGGAGGACCATTATGTTTGAACCCAGTAATAGATGGAAACTGAGCATTCACACAACTATATGATATGAATAAAGATTAATTTTTTTTGATTGATTGATGTCAGTGATTGATTGATTATTATTAATATTAATATTATCAACTTTAGCTGCTTACTTACCCTAGTTGTGATAGGCTGAGAATCAGAAGCAGAGCCACAAGTATGTGAAATAGATTATATAATTTGATCATCAGTGATGTTATTATTACACGAAGAGACTGATTGAATAAGAAAGTAAAGTCGAGTCTTGAAGTGTGTATTTGAATAATTAAACAAGATGTGGGTGATACCCTTCAAATTAGTCCATAGACTTAAAACGACTAAATCAGGGAATCGAAGACCTGGGCTTGTCACATACTGTAACCTCGTTTTTTTTTACAAAACTACAGCAAAAAAACAAATGATAAATCAAGAGATGGCGTCATTGATCTACCAGAGAGAGACATCTCATCTGACAGATGTTTATATGGTATTGAATACATGAATAATTGTCATATTAGTAGGATTGTTTAGATACCAAGCAAACCGTTGACTGTGTGGTCAACGAAGTTGATGGTGGTGCCGGCTGCGGCCTTGGTAGTATCCAACAGACCATTGATCAATGGAGTAGCATCCTGACCAAGTTGAGCAACAAGTCCCGATGTCATATTGGATGATTGACCGAATGTGTTCATTCTTCCACTTGAGACTGAACCATTGCTAATAGCAGAAGCGTTGAAGGAGAGAGCAGACATGGATTCTATTTAAATTATTATTGAATCCAATTGTTAGGAGGATGATTAAAGGATGTGATTGAATTAATATACATACTAAGGATAGTCATTTTTAGATTGTTTGAGTATTGATTGATTAATTGATTGATTGATTTGATGATTTAAAATATTGATCAAATATAACTATTTATAGTTATTGTTTGAGCAAGCAGAGTCTGATCAATCAAACAATCTTTCATTCTTACCTATTATGGATTGATAATATTATGATGACGTGTATCATCTCCATGTTCATTGAAAGAATGTCATATTATGTATTGTTACAACTATCTTGGATGTTTGATTGATTGAGTTTGGAAAAGGGTGATTGACTGTTTGAGGGGTGTCCAGGAGTGAGTGTGTTTGGTAGACGACAATCTATCAAACAGACGAGTGTGGTTTGTGAGTGATTAGTTAAGATGTGGTGATTGGATAAGTAAGTATATTGTGCAATGTATAATGATTATCTTGTAGTTGGAGATAATCTAAAAGTGTAGGATAGGTTTGAAGTCTTGGAAAATAAATGATARGAAATTTTTGTAAATTAATAATAATAATTAAAGTAATTAAAAATTAAATAGTTTCTTTTTTTATTTTTTATTATTGCTGGATCATTAGAATATCCCCAAATGAGATAAAGAGATCAAATATAGATTTAATTTAAAGATGATTTGATGGACATTTGTCCATTAAATATATTTATTTAATTGATAATACAAGCGAGAAGTTTAGAGACCAACCAAACCATAGACAGTTTGGTCAAGGAAGGTGATGGCAGTGTTGCCAACAGCCTTGACGGTATCAAAGGTACCTTGGATCAATGGACCGGCATCCTGACCAAGCTGAGCAACAATTCCTGAGGTGCTGTTCGATGATTGACCGAAAGAGTTCATTCTTCCACTTGAAACCGATCCATTGCAAATAGCAGAGGAGGAGAAGGAGAGGGAGGTCATTGATTCTATTTACATTTATGTTAGTTGTTTGAGCTGGAAGCAATATTAATTGAAGATTATTTTAATACATACTGAGGAGAGTCATTTTTAGATTGCTAGAGTATTGATTGATTAATTGATTGATTGATTGATTGATTTGATGATTTGAATTAATTGACATGTCCACTATTTATAGTTATCATTCTGTCAAAAAAAATTATTTAATATTACCTAATATGGATAATTAAATGATGATGATGTCATTGATCTCTAGAGTATGTTCATTGAAAAATGTCATATTGAAT